>NC_084588.1:16919428-17264428 GCF_033807715.1 Cololabis saira | reverse complement strand
TACACATTTTAGAGCGTCTGCTCCAATAGAGACAAAGGCCTTATTTCTTTCAGGAAGGCTGCTGCATCCATAACAAAAGCTTTGAAAATCCAGGACTGTTGAGCAGCTCATATCCTGTTACACAAATGGGAGAATGACTCTCCAGCAACTGGTCTCCATTAATGCTGTTAAATGAAGAGAGGATGCTACACAAAGGTAAACCTTGCCCTGTTTCATGTTACTCCCATCAAAGTAACCTATTTCTTTTTTTAAAATGACAAATTTCCTCAGTTTAAGCATTTTACTGTACATGTTTTCTACACTATTAAGTGAGTAAAATAAAGCGTCATCAAGTTTTCAAATCTTTGCATTCTGTTTTCATTTACATTTAATTTTTTTGGAACTGAGATTACACAGATTGGGAAGATTTATTTCCACAACGGCACTTAAAATTAAATTCTCATGATACTACATCCACTGTGAAGGATCCATGTGACATATATGGCTTTTCCACTACTTGGTTCCAACAACCTGTTTCAAATTAGATGATAAAACCAGGGTCTTTACCCAATCACAAAAAAAAAAACACAAAGCAAGTAAGTAGATGCTTCTCAGCTGTATGTCAGGTTTATATTTGTTTGTTGCCTCATACTGGGTGTAACCAGTAGGCTCAAAGTTACTTTAGTAACATTGCCCTTTGCAGTGTTATATAACTTACAATGGTCACCCCTTTTTGGCACACTATGGAGTTATGACATTTCTAATTCCTTGAAATCAAAGTGTGACTGATAATTTTATACAATTACTTTCAAAGGAAGGGGTATTACTGAAAAAAAAGTTGTTTGCAACACAGGATGAGAACAAACAAGTTGTTTATAAGGCTCGCTACACCACCAAAAGCACAAACCCTTAAATTTGTGTTCCTCATAAATACCAACAAGCAGCCTCTTCTAAGCACTTATAATTAGAAGCCTAATACCTCTGAGTATAACTCACAGCAGGCTCCAAACCTGGTTAAGCAAACTTTGCAGGAAACTTCATAATTTTCAAGGACATGGGAATATATTATTATGCTCTCCCAATTATTACAGTGTTGCTGCCACATTGTGGGGTCGGTTATACACCACAAAAGCCCTGGGGCCGCCTGGAATGGATGCAGCTTCACGGAGATGCCCCGCAGCATAACGCATGGGTGAATCCACTTTTACATCATGAACCACTGGAAGAAAACAGGAATGATGGGAAACACAAATGCTTTGATTCTAGATGCAACTCACTGGATCTTGCAACAGAACTGTGCTTAAGACATAATCACTTTATTTTAAAAGACACATGATGATAAGTATGCTGTCAATAGTGTTTGACACAATTCCATGAGTGCTGCCTGCAGTCTTATCCATCAAACTATTACATCTTGCCACATATCTTAATGACAAACAAGAACAAATACATGTTTCTTGATTTCAAAACTTTACATGAATCATGATTAAGGTGTTCAGTAATAAAGATATTGGTACTCACAGTATTTACTTGCTTTTAATAATACACTATAAATTTTACAAGATTATACCTGTGCAAAACAGCACAGTGAAGGCCTCGCATTTTTTAACTATGTCACAACCTTTAGCACCAGAATCGTAAAGAATTGTGCAAAGTCAGCTAGCCTAATAATAATGATAATAATAATAAAAATAAACATAAGATACATAAGGCCATATGTAAACATTCTTTGATTTTTCTAGAAACATTCATGAGGGTCAAAGAACAACGTTACTTTCGTCAGAATTTCTTTTGTCTTCCAAAATTTATTTCTTTAAATTTTGGTGTCAAAACCGAACCACTCCAAGTAATAAAAAAGAAAGACTAGAGGCAAACTAACCTGTATGTAGGAAAACTTAAAAAAAAAAGAAAAAAAAAGGCCAACAAAAAAAACCCAATGTTCTGTTTGGGGCCAAAGAAAGTTAGGTGGTTTTTAAAAAGTCTAGTTTTTGAAACAGAGATGGTTCTCACTGTTCTACTGGCCAACTATCTGGAACTGTTGTTGTCAATGGACACATACACTCACTCATACATACACGCAAGCTTAAACCTGTGACTATTTACAGGTAAATTCAATATAGTAACCAAAAACAACCAAACAGTTCAATTAAAAAAAAAAAAATAGAAAAGGAAAAGACATCTATAGTAAACTGATATTGTAGAACTAAAAAATAAAAAAAAAACTGTGAAAAAAATTACTGGATTGCCCACAGCCCATACTTCTTTTAACTAAAAATGAGAACTGACGATGTCAGGTACCATTCAGCCGAGTAGAAATTGAGATAATTAGGTTCTTATAAGCTGAGGTATTACACAGGTGAACTTACTCTTAAATACCTGTAAGTATTTTACTTTTCAGACAGAATATTTGATGGACTTACAATGTGATTATGCTGTAGGTGTGCTGTTGTATGCAAACCTTATATAAACCCAATGATGTCAATTTCTAAGTAACAGTTAACGTACTCCGAAATTCTGCAATTAACTGTTGTTAATTTTTCATTTTCCACACAGAACTTAATTTGGGAAAATAAACTATTTAATGGATTGGCAATGTGCTCCTGGTGTAGGAAAATGCATGGATAATGAGCTACATCCTGACAAAACAGGACCCTGAGAACAGGTAACTATCCATCACCCGCTTCCCCAAATATATTTAACATGAGTTGTTTTTTGGCTTTGAAACTTTGGAGACGCAAAGACACCTAAAACTATGTACATGCACAGACTCCAACAAATGAGTAATTGTTTTAAAGTGAAGTTAAACTTTATGCTTTGGTTTTTATGTCCCTGATGTGAATATCTCCCCCTGTCCCTGCCCTTTTGCTCACATTCCCCCTTTAGAAATAATAATAGGAACACTGATACAAATATTGTGCTTGATCTACTTAAAAAAAATAAGTCAACTTTTTGCATGAGGTTATTATGTAGATCAAAAAAGACTAGTCTGTGTATAAACTACTTAATTTTTTGTATGTAGGCTACAAAATTCATTTGCAAGTACAGTCAACTTAATTGTGTTAAGTTTACTTTATTTATCAAAATTAAGTTGACTTTACTTGCAAATGAATGTTGTACATACTAAAAATTAAGTAGTTTATACAAAGACTAGTCTTTCTTGATCTACATAAAAATCTCATATATTTTTAGATATCTATGTAGATAGATATGTTTAACTGTGGTGTTCTACTTAAACAAATAAAGCATGTTTCATCTAAAAGTTGGTCAATCTGCCCAATAGATTAAAATTGGTAAATGAAAGGTAAATACAACAAGATCATTTGCTTGTTGTTTGTGTGTAAATGAAAAGATTGCCTGGGATTACATAAATGCTGGTTTTTAAGGAAAAAAAGTTTTTTGAACAAATGCAGATTAAGTTCAAAACTAGATGTATTCATGTAAAGCAACAAACTTCCTTTTTAATTGTTAATATCACAGATTTAAATATGTTATATTTACATGCGTTTAGATTAATTTTTTTCAGTGAAGAAAAAAAAAAGACTTTATGCCCGCTCTGTAGTGAGGCTGATGAAGGGGGATTTATGGTTCCGCGTTACACCACGCGTAGCCTACGGCGATGACGCACACCGTACGGTGTGCGCGCCGCGTACCCACGCCGTAGACTACGCCGTCGATTTAACGCGGAACCATAATTCCGGCTTCAATGACTGGTTCCTCTCAGAGCTTCATGTACTCGTTCTTGAGCCGGCCCAGCCTGGAGCCGTGGCTGCGGATGATCAGGTAAAGCAGCTCGTGTTTGTCCTTGAGTCCCAGAGAGATGTCCACGGTCTCCTTCAGGGCGTCCCGCGTGTGCACCACCATGTTGAGAAAGTCCTCGCTGAGCCGGTGCTCCTCCTTCAGCTCGCCCTCCTGGCTCTGCTTGAACTTCACCTCCAGCTCCAGCAGGGACTTCTCGGAGTTCGTAAACGCCTCCCGTATCTGGCTGGTCTCCTTCAGCAGGTATCTCCCGTAGCTGTCCTCCCCGTCCAGGTCGTAGGAGATGCTCTTCCCCAGCCCCTCCAGCACCCGGGCCGAGTCCTCGACCTGCCTCTTCATGATGGTGAAGTCGTCCTTGATCACGCTGTCCTGGTCCTCGTCCAGGCTGCACTTGCGCTCGTCTATCATCTTGAAAAGCATCTGGCATTTCTCCGGGTCGTCGTTCTCCTCGTAGTCTCCGTCCGGCACGAAGTAGTGATGAAAAGTGCCATTGGACATCTCCGGGTGCAGCGGTCCCTGGAAAAACCCTGCGGACACTCGCAGAGACAGCACGCAGACTCCCAGCAGCAAGTGGAGCAGAGACATGGTGATGATGTCTACATGCAGTCACAACAAGCACCAAATAAGTCACTTTTCAATTATAGAGACACGGCGGGCATTGCAAGCAAATAAACGTCCAAACGTCCGCTTCCTCCAAACGGAAAAAACAAAAATACTTGAAAAAGTAAGTTTTCAAAGCTTTTCGTCCTTTAATCCAGTCTGGCCGCTCGCATCCTCGGTGTTTTCAGGTTAGTGTCGGGAGCAGCTGAGTACTCCTGACTTCGCCTGGTGCCTCAAACGCAACATCTGGATGTCTCCAGTGCGCGCTGGGCTTTTTGGTTAATAATACCCCTCAAGGCTGATTTATGGTCCCGCGTTACACCAACGCAGACCTACGGCGCAGTACGGTGCGCGTCGCCGCGTACCCTACGCCGTAACCCTACGGCGTAGTCTCTGCGTCGATTTAACGCGGAACCATAATTTAGGCTCCAGCTACTCTCAAATTACAGCCCCTCCGTCATTTAACAGGCTGCATTCAGTTTGGTCCTGGCTACCACGCAGTTAAAGCCTCCCCGGGACCAGGAAAGAGCAAGTTTGTGCTACTTCACAAAACCGTGACAAGTTGGCACAGAGGACTCAAGTTATTACTCTGTTTAGAAATACACAAATGACCACATGTGAACTTGAAACCTAATCCAGCAAGCCAGCCCTGTGATTATGGCATGGTGACATACTCTTAGAGAAATTATACTGGAACTAAAGCTCTGCAGCAGGTTAGTCTTTTGGATGCAGGCAATGTTTCTGTTATTATTAAAATAACGGTAATTACAAAAATAAACAGGTCGTGTTCTTACCTTATGGTGTTTAACTTTTTTTTTGCTTTGACTTGCTGACATTAAAACCCAAGTTTAGTTTTACAAAAAGAGAGTTAAAAGTAAAAATGCACAATTGTGATGAAAACTATAAATGTGTCATAATTCAGACCTACAGTTTGTGTGTTCTTTTTTTTTTCAAAATTTTCCTTCTTCTCTGGCTGAAAGTTACTCATTTGGCTTACTTTTACATACCTACATATAGCTTTATATATATATATATATATATATATATATATATATATATATATATATATATATATATATATATATATATATATATATATATATATATATATATATATATATGCTAAATAAGTTAAAGTTGATGATCAGGATGTGTTTTGACCTCTATAAAAGCAGATGTTTAGGCAGTTTGCTTGTCTGGAGCACCGTGTGTTAACACCATGCCAAGAGGGAAAGACAAAAACATTTCTCTAAGAGAGGCAGTTGTTGCTGCACGTCAGACTTAAAAGGATTATTTAGACTTTTTAAGGTTGACTGCTACACTGACAACAATGACACAAAAATGGAAAACCTCAAAGACAGCTGCTAGTCTTCTCAGGACTGTTTAACAACAAAATACCCCATGGTCACATCATGACCTTGGGTCAGACCAAGTTCAAATGCACATATTTTTATGTTAAGTGTGATTTTATGTTTTTGGATTTTGGTTTGCAGTGTTGTTTTATGAACGACAGTTTCAATGTACGTGGCCTATTTATGTAGCCTGCAGAAAGACGATGATTGATGGTTTATGGTATAATGGATGGCATGATCACATGTGGGTAGTGACCCAAAGAATGAGATTGCAGACACAGACAGATGAAATTAGTTTTTTCTGCACAGACTGTCTGGACTCTCTCTTATTGAAGCTCAGAGTCGAGGCACTGCTCCTCTGCATCGAGTCAGATGAGGAGGCTCGGGCATCTCCTGCACACCTCCCTGGTGAGGTTTTTCAGACATCCCACTGGGAGGAAACCCCAGGGTAGACCCAGGACATGCTGGGGGGTCTACGTCTCTCAGCTGGCCTGGGAACGGCTTGGGATCCCCCCAGATGAGTTTAATAAAGAGGAAGGAGAGGGGGAAGTCTGTGCTTCCCTGCGTTGGCTACTGTACCGGCAATCTGACTCCAGATAAACAGTAGATGATGGATGGATGGATGGAAAACACATCAGAAGCATCACCCATCAAACATGAATACAATACTGCTGTGTGAGCTCTCCCTGCCCTCTGAGTATCCATGTACTTTAGTAACACACTGGCAAAGCACCTGCATTGACTCCTGGTGGAAGAGAATCATGCTGGCTCTGAGTATTTTGGGTAATTTCAGCTGCCCTGAAAAGCTACTGTGCTAATTGGGCATGCCGTATTGCAGGCAATTATTCTTCTTCAAAGTGGAGTTGTTTGACCTAATGCCCAGCAAAAACCAAACACAGCATGTCAGCAGACATATCACACACCTACTGTCAAGCAGGGCAGGGAGTTGGCGATGATTTTGGAGCCACAGAACCGGGGCACCTTGGGTCGACCGTGAACTCTGCATGCCAGAGTATTACAGAGGGTAAATCTGAAGTCATCTGTCTAATGGCTAAACCTTCATCAGAACTGTGACATGCAACAGGACAGTGGTCTGAAGCTCAGCAACAAATCTACTTCAGAAAAATAAATCATTTAAAATTGGAATGGTCGAGTCGAACTCCAGGCCTCGGCCCTAATGAAATCCTGTAGCAGGCCCTTAAGAGAGTTTTTCATAAACAGATGCCCAGATACCCAATGAAGTGAGGCAATATTGTACAGGATGTCCAAAATTCCTCTGCAATGGTGTGAAAAACTGATAAGGTCATACACGAAGCAACAACTTCATATTATTGCTGCTAAAGGTGGATCTACAAGCTACAGAATCATGGATGTACTTAGTATTGCCCACTTGATTCTTCTTCGTTTTTTTTTTTTAAAGATACTTTATTTATCCAGAAGGAAACTGCAAAATATCTGGTAGCTAATTCAGTGAAACTTGAGACTCTCAAAATCAAAAAATATACTTTATAAAATACCAATAACCTGATACAGCTGGCATAGAAATCCAATAAATAATAGGATAAGATAGAAATCAGGTAAAAAAAATCCTACCAAAGTGTTGTGCAAAAACTCAGAAGTAGAAATAGAAATGTTGTGCATTGTGCTGTTGTCACCAGTAACAGATACATTAAACTAAACTAGCAGTAGCAGCCATAGACAGATTGCAAGCAGTGAGCATGATGGATGGCTCACAGCATCATGCTCAATCGCTGAGAGGAGCTGTATCGCCTCATGGCCTGGTGAACAAAAGACTTCCTCAGCCTATCTGCTGAGCAAGACAGGTTTAGCAGCCCATCACTGAGCGAGGTCTTTTGCCCGGAGATAGGATGTACAGAGGGTGGTGTGGACTGTCCGTGATGGATTGAAAACTTCGTCAGGGTCCTCCCCTCTCCTAGTGATATGCGTAAAGCCAGTTCATTCCAGCCACGGAGTGAGTTCACTTCAGCAGCGTGTCCAACCACCTTCATTTTTATCAAATAGTGGCACGGTGTAAAAACTTAGATCCGTTTCCCTGACTTTGAAGGGGTACTAACTTTTACGCTTGACTGTGTGACGAAACATATGCGTGAATTGAAACAGTCCAGTCGAGTTAAAAATGTAAACTACAAAATATGCCATTCCATTTAAAGAGGAATAGTTTTTTGAAGTAAGCCGTTACAGACACAGAAGCAAGGATAAACATTTAGCGTTTGACATAATCCTCATGGTGCAAGAGCCAGCATGTAAAGAGTGATCTAATTTGCTAAACCCACAATGTCAGTCACTGTGTGCATGTGTTTCCAGTGGAAAGAGCAGACATTACATGATCATCTACCTCCAGTGAGTCCCGGGCTCATTTTTTCCACAGCCTGGGTGATTGTTCAGGGTTGGGATGTGCATGATTTAAGCGTATGAAAATCATTATCCAAATGGCAAACATACAAAAAAAAAAATCTAATGAAATTCGTTTCCAAAAAAACAATTTTTTTATAGCATTACATTGTTTTTAAAGCACAAGAAAATAAAAACTCATAAAAAATGAGATTATCTATTTAACTCATAATAAAATAAAAAGAAGGTTTCAATTTTGTAAAAGATTATGTGGATTAAAGAAAAATGTTTTAAGCATGTAATCTTGTTCAAGAGATTGCTACTGTGGAACTAAGCCAGTTACATTTAGAGGTTGGTGTGGGAGCTAAAGAGAGCTGAGGGACTAGTCTTTCTTCTTTTTTAAACGAGGAGTATCTCTATAAGCAGGAGACCATGTTAAAAACCAATATTATGTTTTTCAGGCTGTTTGACATTAAGTAATGAACTCATTGGAAAGCCAGTGGGAAAAAATACTTTTTATATATCTGTAATTTACTTGGTTCTTTCTATTTTCCATACATTTAGGTATAACTAACTGCAAAATGTTCTTTCAAAGAACTTTTGTTAAGAAATATAATTTTTTCTTAATTGTTAGGAATCAGATTTACACTGCGCTGGTATGCACTATTAAATTACCCCTGTCAGTGTACCGGCACTTCTCTCCAGCGTTGGGTGCGGACCAAGATTTTACCCGGCTTTCCCCAGTAGTCACATCACTCCTCCGACATCGCCAAAGTTTGCAGCCATTTATTTTTTGGGGGGGATAAAAAATACATACATAGCTTTTGGCGCAAAATGCTTGCCGTCCACGCCATGGCACACTTCACGTTGTGTACACGTGGAAATAGATGTAGGGGTTTGGGATGAGAGGAAAGTGGAGGGAAACCACCGCAGCTGTGATGTTGACCATGGACCCTTTAATTTTCAACATGTTTATGCAGAGACTCTGTGCTGGTCAATATATTGAGTTTTTGAAGACATATTTTTTGGTTAAAGGTAAAATTGTATTAATGAGTTTGTACAGGCCAGGCCCTGGTACTGAAAATAAATGTGTTTTATAGAAGGAAACTAAATTACTTTATGTTTTTGAGGTGCTTTTTATTTTACATCTTTATTTTTTCAATTATATATTCGAGGTCATGTTAGCAGCATAAAGGTTAAAGTCAATAAACGTGGCTCCATGACACTTTTAATTTGGCTCATGTGGATTTGATTTAGAACTGCCTTTGTTCTTTGTAATTTCTGTACAATAAAACAATAGACACAATAGAGTACCAGCACTTATTATAAAACTTATATTTTTGTCCACTTAAAGCCCTAGTTTTACTTACAAATGTGCCATTTCCAAACCTCAAAATGGCCATTTAAACACAATCAGCGCAAAGGACTGCTTACATTTGCACATTAAGATATCCCTGCCAGATCCTCTCCGTCCGAAATCACCATTACAAGTGATTCCTCTCACAATTACTGTTAATAAAACTGCCCATTTTCTAAAGTGGACATCAGATGGCCATTTCCAGCTCTTTTTTGTCTTATCTTGGTAATTCTCCACCAAACCTCCTGCACCAAATATTTGATATTTACTTTAGAACTTTAGAACAAAGAAAAATATTCACAAGTAACACAACTTCCTGTAAACCAGAGGATTTTGTCTCTTAATGTTCTCTGATGGCTCAAATGTGTGCAGGCTTTCTGTGAAGTCGGGGTTCCCCTCATGGATGCACACAACTGTTGTTGCTGGTCAAGAACAGAACACAGAGCTCCAAACCAGATGGTCTGCGAAACAGAATTTTGAGAGATTACGTACATTTCCAAAAATGCCAACTTCAAAAAGACAAACAATGAGACAGAATCCGATCCCGAATGTGAAACCACAACAACAAAGATTACAGGCCAGCATCTCTGTCTAGGACAACAGTATACGCTCTAGAAATCCAAATAAAACTGGAAAATGTTCATGTCATATTTGCAACCAAATACACACATCCTCCAGGACATTATGGAAACATAAACAAAAGCAGAGGTTGATTGACTCCATTCTTGGAGTCCTGTCTAAAACGCTTGCTTTTAGAAATGAATACAGTGTAGTATATCTTAATGGTATATACCCCCTAGATTAGTGTTTTCTATTGGCTGGGCCGCTGATATCATGATGCATGACCAGAAGTTGTCCTAATCATGAACACACATCCCTCTTTAGATCAAGGTTGAAATGTGATTCATCAATTAAATCCCTGCCTCAAAATATATTTGTTGAAATCACACTATAAAGCCTCCACCGATTTTGAGAGACTGGATACACCATGTTTACTTTATGTAGAAATGCAGGAACACTGTTTGCAACTCCTTTTAAAAAAATGTTTAACATTTCTTTTACTTTATTTTGAGTTTACAATGACATCTTAATCTAAGAATTCATCACTGCTTTAACAAATGAGCCTAAAAACTGGGAGAAGCATGCCATGTCTATTTTCAAAACGGGGACACAAAAACAACTGCAACTTAAAAAACAGTCATATGTCTTGATTATAGAGCTGCTGCTAAAGATGTATAGCTCATTGGTAACTGAATGAAAATGGTCATAACTTTTACATGATGATTAGTCGTGGCTTATAACAAATGTCAAATACACGACCTGAGGGGGAAAAACAGTTTACAGAGCAAATCCAATTTCCATACAATACAAAATACAATTTCAAAGACAGTAGACTGCCTGCTTCCCCACCTGTACAGTTTACCTGTGAGCTTTTTGAGTTTGTTGTGTATGCACAGCCCTACAGTCTCATTCTCTTTTCTTTTTTTTGTAACAGAGACTTTCGCTAATTAAAAACAACTGGCGCACGCCTTCAATTAACATGGACGAGGCCTTCATTTTTAAACGATTACAGGTGTTAACAATTCTGTGGTTTCACAACATGTCATCGATCTGATGTTGTTTTCTTTCTTCCTAGAAACACAGGTAAAAACTAATTTAATGAACTGGTGAATGAATGAGATGCTGGAATATAATTGCATCATAATTGGTTTGAGCTGGTGTGTAAAATTTAGCACTATACAAATGAACTAAATTGAATTAGTTCATATTAATTGTTTAGGTTCAATAACTGCTTTGATATACTGGGAGTATTTGATTACCGTAACTGTAAAAATGAATTATAATTTGCCTAATAACTGTCTAGATGATACATATCAAGCAATTATGTGGAGACAGTTTTGCCTTCAACATCCCTGCAATCGCTATGCACACGTTTTACGCTGTTGTTAAAAGATGAGATGATGAGGAAACACTATGGTAATGACCGTCTGTTATTCTCCTGTGGTCATTTAAAATAGACTGACATCACCACTTTAAAATATGCATTTATTCTTTAAAAGGACACTAAAATCTCTGGGTTTAGTTTTATAGTTTTATACGTCTGCACTTTTTTCAGTAAAACCGAGCATTTAAGCAAATCGCTAGTTGTTCAGTTTTTATTCCAGTTGCACAGTGATTATATTTGGAAGCAGGATTGTAATACAGTACATCAATGGAAAGTGAAGGACTATGTTACATAACCCTTACATAAACCAGAGTCTGCAATGTGTATTAGTGTGATTTATTATGTGGAGAAATTCCACACTCCTCATCCTGTCACGTCTGTATCTAACCTCAATAAGTCAAAAGGCAGAAAGAAACTGACGTGTACGTCACCTGGTGTTTGTGCCAATATCATGACTGCTCACAAATTTCTGTGAAAATGCTGTTATAGGTTTTGCCCACATTAATAAGATATATCGTCACTGTCGGTGACTCTCCTGATGCGCATCTCTTTTGCAGTTTGCCACATAAATGGCCTGAGCCACCAATGCTGGTGTCTTCCAGCCCAACTCAATAACTCGGGCCAGGAATAGTCCATCTTGCTCTTTCACAATTTTTCTCTGCTTGCCTTGTCATTATCTTCATATAAAACCAAACTCATTTGACTCTGGGATTTCTGTTTGTTGTATGAGCTATAAACTAAGACAAAAACAAAAAGGCATGGCTCATTCTTCTGTTGGTTGGTTCGTTTATTAGAAACCGACACCACTGGCAGCAAAAAAAAGAGGCACTCAAGCCCAGAGTGACCAGGAGAAGCTTATTAGTGCCCGGTCTGGGACATTGTGCTGTGGAGGAAATTTATACATAGTGGCAGACGGATAAAAAAGAAAGAAAATGGAAAATGATGTCACAATGTGGGTTCAGGGTCTGACACTGTTTTGATCTGAAGGATTTCGTTACACGTCTAGATTGACATTAAAACATTAGCAAGAGACGAGGAAACTCCACTGACTCACACAAGACAATGTCATAAAAAAACTCCCAGCAAACGTTGTGGCTAACCTCCTTCTTTTATCACCAAAGCAAGAATGCCAAACACAAACCACACTTTTTTTTGTTTTAACCACATTGTGTAGACCTTGAGTATTGGATGAAATTTGAATTTTAACGGTACAAAACACTGTATAACTATAAAGTGTCTCAAAGTTTGAGATAAATTGACCAAGCGGGGATTAACTCATTTTCTTGGAGTCTCAAGCTTGATTTTGGCTCAAAGTGATTCAGTAGTCAGGCTTAACGCTTCTCATGCTTGCATGAAAGGGTTTATTTTTAAATATTGGTACCAACTGAGACTGTCCCTGTTTTGTAATTATAGTTCAATTCAATTCAGTTTATTGGTATAGTGTCAATTCACAACAAACCATTTCAAGGGGTACTTTCATTGTTTGTTTGTTTTTTTTCAGTAAGTATAGAGGAAAAAGAAATTAGAAAAAAACTTTTGACTGTTTGATTTTTTTGAGGCATGAACTTCACCCATGAAAATGAACAGCCTTCATCAGATATATGCAGCGGGAGACAGAGTAACTCTGTGGCATGGCGCCTTCTCATGAACCATTTCTTTCAATTCTTCCATAAATTTTACGTTACAATTTTTCTGAAGAAAAGTTTCAATACTCTCTGTTCCTTGGCAAGATGCATTATTATCCTGGAAAATAACATCATCATCCCCAATGCCTCACCTTGATTGATGGAATGTGAAGCAAAAAGTGTCCAAAAAACTCAATTTTCACCTGTTCATGATAAATATCTCACCCGTATCAATGATCACTGAACAACCTTATCAGTTTATTTGTACTAGTCCCAAGTGTGTTGACACAAACTAAAAGGAGTTAAGATAAAGTTAAATAACTGGAGACTAAGGGCATGGCTGAACTTGAAGACACAGGGGAGAAGTGAGAGGGATGGGATAATCCAAGCTGAGTGAATCCAGGGAAGGGAAACAGGATTGGATTATAGGTTTACCCAGGAGTGGTTTAAGGGGGGGGGTATCTGGAGACAGACTGGAAGCTGTTCCCGGCAGCAGGAACAAGGATATTTTAACAATGGCTGCAGAGCCTTGTGAAACGACATTATCTCTTTTCCTTTCAATAAGGATCATTTGATGTCACGTATACTGAGGGCAATAATGAAAGAAGCTTAGCCTGTATCCTCCCGTTCTCAGGATTTACTCTATATAGTTAAACCAGCTCTTATGATGATAGCTGCTTAAATTACTCCAGGTCATTTTACTTTGATGGGAACCTTCCTGAGCAAAAAATAGAAGATTACTGTGATTCGGGCATTGGATTGGAAGCATGATGCAGAGTAGAATAGGGGTTAAAGCAGGTCCTCAGAGAATAGAGTGATGATTGCTGCTAGTTGGTGGCCCAACCCACGCACCCGTCCCCAGTTTTACTAGTGAAACTTGCACATGCACTTACCTTTATGTCCAAAGAAATAAATTCCAGCTCATTTCTGCTGTTCCGTGTTCAAGAGTAGTGATTCATTCATTTGTTTGTTCCTTAAAACATTCTTTGGCTTTTACAAAAGCAACTCCATGTGTGGTCTACTTAACATGTAATAAACATTACAAGCCTTTTGTCCTTAATTTCGCTGTTTTTTATTCATTTTTAATCTTCACTATTAAAATTACCATAAAATAACTATTCCAATGACTAAATGAACAATAGCCTGCTGTGAAAGAGTCCAGAACCATTTTCCATCTTCACACATGAACTCTGGAAAGGTTCAGGAGAACGTGCGGACAATTTGTTCTGGACACTTTCTGGTGGGTGCTGTTCACGCAAGCATTTCACAGCCGGAAATTTCCAGCTGGAGATGTGCTCTCACAGCTGGAAATGTGAGGGAGGGGAAGTGGGGAGCCGTGTCTTTCAAGTGTGCAGGATGCGGGATGCAGAATGCGACACAAGACATAAAATGTGCAATGTTTTATTTACAACTATTTACAACAGTTTACAACAGTTCAAGAAAGTTGGTTGAAGCTCTCTGATTATATTTTGGTGTCCCCTTTCTTTTAAAGTCCTTTAATTACCAGGTATTTACCCAGTAAGTATGACATTTCAGCATCTAAACGTATGTACAATAGACAGTAAATTAGTGAGTGTGACATTACATACAGTTAGAACTTCATACGCCTACATAATGTTTGTCCACAACTCGCAACAAAAAGAGGAATTCCAATATTTGCTGTGTTCATCTATCATTTGCTTCTGTGAGTCAGCAGATCCTTTGTATTTCTTGACAGGCCCCAGAGAAAAGATTTAGATAGTGCAGCAGGGGTGAGCTGAAGATGCACTGCCTCATCTCAACAATGTATCAGTGAAGCATCTTGTATCTGGAGAGCTCTTGGTTCTGCCATTTATATCGACTGTCTCTGCCCTTGTGGCACATGGAAACTTTATGCAGTAAGCAGGACTCTCTTACTGTACTGCTCACTGCTGAAACACACATTAGCCATTTCTGTTTTTATGTTTAACAGGATTTGTGGACCTTGTTCCGTCTGTATAGCAGGCAAATATGAACAGAGGAGTTGGCATGAGAGGGCTTGTGATATGTGTGTGTATATATATTCATAGCTATTGCTCAGACATGGGCAGGTGGACATTTAGACAGCCAGAAGTCTGTTCTACAGAGCTCATATAGGCCTCATTCATTTACATTTTCAGCTAATTAGAAGTCCAACAAAACCCCTCGCTGTGTGGCTTTATGAATGGATATTCCACCTGCTGTTTTGCTCAGGAAAACGTTTTAGATGCATTAAATTTGTGGTGAAAGCTTTTGTGAACTGGCATGAAATAACATTTTAATTAAATTCAGTTAATTTTCATGGCACCAGTTCACTGTGAAAGTAATCTCCAAGGCACGTTACTCGGAAAGTAAATTAGTTCAGTGACGACCATTTCAATTCAGTCCAATTATAATTGATTCACATTCAAACTAAATCCAACTCACTATCAATTATCTATAATCCAATTAAATCCAATTAAAATCCATGTAACACATATTCATAAATAAAAAGTCTAACTAAGGAACGCAAACGTTTGATCTTCACTTTTATTCAATCCCCTATCCTGAGCATGCACAAGGTGAAAATTAAAGTATTTAATTGAGCCATAACTTTTCATCTACTGTAGGTAGAGTTTATTTGTTTCCATAAATCTGAGTATTCACCCAATATTGCCTTGCCCAGATGTCGTTTGTTTAGTCTATCATACTGTCCTATCTGTGTCCCCCTAAGAAGCATAAGATACATGGATTTCAAACACTGACATTTTTCATGCTTGCAGTTCTAACATCATGCTCTTGTTACTGCTGTTTCTGTTATGCTTACTCTACTTTAATTTATTCTACTGGAATTTATTTATTCCTCCTTCCCTTTTTCTATTAGTTCCTGCTCCACATACCAGGCTCTCGGTGTGCCTGCTTCGCTAATGAAGCTATTTCTTTTCCATCTGAGACAACATCCCGAGGACAAATCAATTTTTCTGCACACTCAATGTTAGTGTCATTACAGAGGACATTTCAGAACGACTGGTTAATCAGTTTTAGTTTGGAAAATGCTATAACCTAGGTAATGTGTTCTTTTAGCTCACAGTATGAGAGGCTCGTCTGAACCTCTAGCCTTCACCGCCAATATGGATCCAATTTTGATGTTTTCCCTTGTAATGATTATCAGATCTTTCCACACAGAGGGTTCTTAACGCTAACTTGAACTGTGTGATGCATTGGGCTGATTTTCAAGTCATAATTAATGTTGATGAAAAACCCAAATCCTAATCTGTAATTTTTTTCTGGTATTCATTAAGTTAAAATTGTGGCTTTCTTGTATTTTTTTCCATTGAAGAAATGTTCACTGCAAAAACTTAAAAAGTCTTTTTTGAAAAAAAAAAAAGACGATTTTAGACTATTTTGCCAGTTTCAAATGTTCCAGTCAAGAAAAGTTTTCTTATCCCATCAGCAGAGATTTGTTGGATTAAAATAAGACAATTTTGATTATATTTACGATTATTAGGATTATTTCTAGATGGACTATTTTTGCATGTTATTGCATCCTTATGGAGATGAATTGTCAGGTAAGACAGTGAATCTCTACCACACATACACGCAGAGACGGACACATTTGAATTTGTGATTTCAATCGCATTACCCATGATAATCTGAAATGGCTTTTGTTTTAAAGTTTCCAAATGTCAAATCTGTTTCAAATCATGGTTATCTACCCTGCAGCCACGTGCAGCTGCTGCTTCACAGACTAGCTCACATCCTTTGACTCACCATGTAAAGAAAAGAAAGTTATGACTAATAGACTGCAAAGCTGGGACCTGCACTGGCACCATATCCATGCACATGTGGAGCTTGATTGATGCTTGAAAAACAGGGAATACTTCACAGCAGTGAAACTCTGCTAAATTTGTTAACTATGCCTGAAAAAAGCTGGATTTAGGACAGTGGATGTTTAATCATTATATATTTGAAGAGCAATAAGAAATTAAATGCATCCAGATTACGGCGTTTCCAGAGAAACAGTGGTTTCTGTTTGGGACCATAAAATATTCACTACCAAATCCTCAAATGCCAAGAAATGATTCATTCAAAATAAAACTGTCATGAAACTTCAGTGTTTGGGCTTCATTTGAACTGTGAGCTGTACATTTTGTCAAATGTACAATTCACTTTGTAAACATTGTATCAAAGCAAACATTTAATCAGTAGTTTACATATTTTTTCCCCTCTCATGTCTGCATTATAAAATTGTCCCAGCTAGCAGCGGGTTATCGTAGCTTAGCAGGACATTAGGAAAATCTTCTCTTTCCAAAAATAATGAAGTCTTCTCTATCACAACTTCCTGTCTCTTTAGCTGTTGCCAGGCAACCAGAGCTTTGAGAGTCCATTAGATAAATTAGTTCACTTTCCAGAGAGCCAGGATGCGTGCCTTCATTTCCAAGTTAACTGACTACTGGGCAAATCCTTTTATCACAACCAGATATCCCTTTTCAACAAACCTTGAATTATTGCTTAAAAGGTTAGCTCAAGCCCCAAATCAGACATAGTTTTCCCTTAAAGAGGTATTTATACAGTGTTTTGGCCTGTGCTAGCCAAGAGATGTTTATCTTCTTTTTCATGTTAAAACAACATGTAAATGAAGCACGTTTGATGGTGTTACTTCATTAGAAGGTGCAAGTCCTTCATGAAAAGGCTTACATCTTTTTCTTTTTTGCTTGTTTGTTTTTCCTTTTACCTAAAGCTTTTGATGTTTTGGTAGAGACATTTCTGTTTAGCCCATTAAAAGTTCTTTTTGGCTATTTGAGCAGCTTCAATTGCCTTCCTTTGAACTGCACTGTGCCCTGCATGTTTTAAAGGCTCCCCTGGTCCAACACACCTGAACCAAATGATTGGATCATCATCAAGGTCTGCAAGAACCTTATCAAGACAAATTCATTCAAATCAGATGGGCTGGAACAGGTAAATATTGAAGACAAGCAGGGTTGGAGAACGCTTCATGCTGCTCAAAACAAGGCCGAAATCTTTATGGTGTACTGGGCAACATAACCGTAAAAAAAAACATTTACTGGTAGATATTGTAACAAACTGTATTAGCAAAAGCTCTACAAGCCAGGCGAAAATTTGTTGGTGCATTTTTCCTTGTAAGCGTGACGTATAGATGACCAAGAGGCAGGTGGACAGCACCGTTTGTGGACGTATCAGCATCAATCTGCAGTCAACAGTTTAACTATTGTCATGACACTGTATAGTGTTCATTAATGTTTAGGCCAGAACTGCTTTGACAGAAGTTGGTTAAGGCGTAGCTTCTCTGCTTGCAATAAAAGATGGACATATCTGTCCATTATCACATGCTTCTTTTCAGTAGAATATACAGTATGGACTGAGGATATCATTTATACTTTATCTCCAGTTACATTACTTACAATTAGGAGAAAATAATTAATGTAATTTGCATTTCATTACATTCTGAAGTTACACTTCAGCAAAGCAGCATTTTTATCTGTGTTGTCTGTAACTGAGAAAACATGTCAGAATTAACTGGCGAAAAAAACTGTGTGCAAATCAATGGAAACAAACGGCATTATAAATCCAAGAAGACTGCTTAATTTCACAAAAAAGATAGAAAAATGATCATTTGAATGACTGAGTAATAAAATACGTATAATTTCAACTTGCAAAACCTCCCTAGGATCTTGATTAAGAGATTCTGAAGCTTGGCAGCAGTTAAAGCAGCCCTGCCTCCCTCATCCTCCTCTCAGGGATCAGAGACATAATGATCCTCGTACTTCGTTCGGTGGTGACTTCAGCTATTTCATTTCACATTTACTGCCATGAAAGAAATAACAATGACTGGAAGGACTTTAACAAATACTTTTGTATCTGCTAAGCTTGGTGGTAAATAGTTGGTAGTGAAAATAGAAACTTCTACGTCTAATAGAGATAATTTACAGCAAAATAACTTTAGATAATAGGTTTTTTTTGGTTGTTTTCTATTTAGAGAAACCACTAAGGCTCCAGGGTTTGAGATGCCTGCATATAATACTTTACATATGAAATAGAAAGTCATAGACGAACCGAGAGTAACGAGATGCAAAATTAATATTCCAAAGCATGTAAAAACATTTCATCAGTGAGTACAGATAGGATATGAGATGTGATCTCGTTCCATCTAAAACTCATAGTCTACAACACGAGGAGAACTGTAATGATCAAGCAGTATTATGTGTGTGTGCAGTCTGAACTGACATTATTCAGTAAGTGTGTTTTTCACTAAATAATGACTTCAGGGATTTTGAGATATATATAAATTTGGGAAGCATAAATAATGCCCCTCTTTATTCATGGCACAGGACATTTGGAAATATAAACACAGAGCAGCCAGTTAACGCTGCGCAGCTCGATTTTGTGATTCAGTGCTAATGAAACAGTTACGAGAGTCTCAAGAGCCAAACTAGCTGATTGCATTTTTTTATGCATCAGTAAGATCAACACCAGTTTAGCTCTGTAAAAAACACAAGAGCATCTTTCTTTTATGAACACACTATTGTATAATTAGCTTGTCTGTCACAAAAGAATGAAATGTTTCAGTGATTAATACTTGTATCAAATATCTGCATATGTAAAGGAATCCCATATATCCATCAAGAACCTTCTGTGGGTCAGGATTTGTGGCGCCAGCAGAGATTTGAAGTTCATGACTGCATAATCGGTTGGAGGCAGAGTCAAAGTTGGTAGTGAATTATTTCTCATACACCAAGTAGAAATATTTCTACTTTCTGTAATATATCGAGAAAAAAAATAAACGAAAACACCTTTTTGAGGCTTTCACTGTAGGTTAGCAAACAGTAAACAAATGAGGACGAAGTGGAAAACCACACAAGCTGCAAACTGGCAAGAATACACATAGCTCTGATCCATGTAGTAGACGCACTGGTTCTCAGTATAATGTGTTGTTTAGGTTGGCTGGATGCACCGGGTCTCACATCCCTCAGTGGGAATCCTCTGCCAGGTTTCCTTCACAATGAGAGAGGTTGTGCACTAAAGAGATACTCCAGCACAGTTAAGCTCAATGTGTTTATAAAATGTCAAGATGTCAGTGCGCTGGTGCTGCGCAGAAACCTTTTCACTTTTATTCACATGTTTGAAAGATAAGAACATATTAAGTTCAGCTCTGCCATATTTAACATCCTAAGAAATGGGATCTTTTATTTGTACATGTTTTTAGTATCAAAATCAATCATATCAAACCCCAGCCATGTTTTGTTTTATTTTTTTTTATCAGTTCTGGACCAAATCATTTTAATATTACTTTTTTTTACCATTTTAAATTCCCAAAGAATACCTTTTTGGCCACCACTTTTTAATTTTTTTTAATTTTCCACAGCCACTTCCTCCTTGGAAAGGTTGCCAGACTGGTACAGGTCTTGAACTAACTTGGTTCTGGTGTTTTCAGCAACTCGTCCTGATCTAAATGTTGTTTATTTCTAGCAGGTAAATGAGGAGCCCGACATCCCCCGGGGTGTTTGATGGATCAATTGATTTGTTAGTCATATTACAAGTAGTATTTTTTTGATAAAATTAAAAGGCTTTTGAAGTTACTGCACCTTGCAAAAGAAATATTTGAGGAAAGTTTTTTTTAACCTTTTTCAATCATTGCACCCCTACAGTAGTTAAAACTCAGCCAAAGTATCAAGTGAATCAAAGTTTATTTTTCTGTGTGGGGCATGTGGTGGCAACATAGTGAGGTGCAGGTGATCATGGGATCAGTAGAATGATACTTTTTCAGCATCACTGTACCCTCAAGGTTATATTGAAAAAACTTAAACAGTGCAAAACTTGTGTTCAGCAGTGGTATCGTACGTTATTAGGCAACTTCAGAGTTCTGAAACCTCCAATTGTTGACTCAATCTTTACTATAGACAGTTCATAGATGGAACAAAGAACTGAAAAGCAGATAGAGAAAACTATATATCATGAAAGGATAAACTCAGCTCGGTATAAGACTTCAGACGACACATGTTCCACTATGTCCTGTGCTGCATGCGTGGGAGCAAAAACGCAGCTCTTTGGGAACTGCCTTTCCCCAACTGTGGAAAAATATGGGCAGAAAACCACAGACTGGGGATTTGTTTTGACTCAAACAGTGATAGAACACAGAAAATTAATTTCAAGAGGGATGGAATATGCAGGGTTGTTGACAAACCAATTAATTTTATTCAGAAACAAATTGAGCTCTGTGTTCTTACTGAATAAAAATTAATAAAAAAAAACTGTGGTTCAAAATACATTCAGGGCCATTACCATGAACAGTTTCAGTCATTTAATTCATGTAAAACATATACTGAATATTATGGGTTCAGTAATTCTCCACCATTTTGTTGCAACCAGCACGATTAATCCCAGCAATCAGGCAGATGGGTAATTTTGACAATACACTGGGTGAAAAACCAGAGATGAGTCAGACTTCAAAACACATGAGATTTCAAAGAGCAGAATGTAGTGAGAATGGGTTTAGCTCAGACATGATTGATTGAGCCACACTGAATCATTTTGGCAGTGCGTTGGGAGAGTTGAGATGAGCCATAGAATTGCTTGGACATATAAAGAAATGAGTCAGTGCATATTGGACTGAGATTTGTGTGTAAATCATGCTCTGTGACAGGGACAGGCATGCAAAATCTCTAAACCAATACTATGAAGAATGGTAGATCAAATTTAGCTCAAACCATTTTTTATCAAGGCTGGGCTTTTAGAGCTATAGCAAACACATTTTTATATCTATTTTATTCTGCAAAGAATGTTCAAACCAAAGAGTGAAAATCAGTTTAAAACAACCAAGAGAAGAGTCATAGTCTGGCTGTTAAATGATAAAACGTGAAAATAGATTAAACGTGACATGTCTCTATCAGACAGCTGTGACTGCAGCATGAAATACCGCTGCATATCAGCATCCGTGCTGGTACTGATGCTGCTCAATGCAAGGAGGTGATTGTAGAGGCCAATAGTCATAAAAAAAGTTTTGTGGATGTGCTGTACTTTTGGTTGGTTTTGTTAGCTCAATCAAGTGTGTGCTTGTCCTAGTGTCTGCTTTGAAAAGTTAATTTAGCCACGAGCTGTGCTATGAATATTTCATATATTGTTACTATTTTTGTAGAAACTGAGGATACCTGGGTTCAGACAGTTCAGACCGTCAATCAGGGGGGGGGGGGGGGGGTCTTATGATCTCTTGCACCCCTCTGCATGGTTTATTCCAATTTCTCCATCTCGTTCATAGGGCTGCTTAAGGACTGAGATCTGCTTCTCTTAAAATCCCCCTCCACGACGTCCACCTGCAGGCTCAGATTCTATAGACTGGACTATTTCAAAGAGGAGAATGTAAACTGGACAATACGTTAGGTTCATCACCCCAAGATCTCTATATTTTCCTATGTGGTGATTGATAAGATCAGAACCTAAATTCCAAATCTCAAGTGTACATCCATAAGAAAGCATTTGAAGGCTTTTTAGCATGAGCTGACTGACTAAAATAAAAAAAAATGCTTGGATCAAATAATAAACATTGCCAGAGTTGGACTGAGATCTGAGGTAAGTTTAGATGCTTTAATGCATTTTCTTTTTAAATACACCCACCTTTTGTCATAAATGTCTCATTTTTCATTTCACAGGTTCAACATGCGTTCTGTTAGGTTAAAAATAGTCAAGTTCAAAAGAGCTGCTTATTCTTTGTTGAGATGTGCCATCACCCCTACAAGGACAGGCATTCAGCAAATGTCTTTTATGATGATGTTGTTAGGCAAATGATGAATTCCAGAGAGGCCGTGAACCTCTCAGGGAGACAACAAGTCCCCATGACGCAGATTTGTGCTTTGTCACTGTGGGTTCTTCGTTGATTGCTGTGGCATGGACTCAGGTTAGTATCCTGAAAAACATTTTGGTTGCAGAAAAAGGTGCATTCTGTTCCGGTGGATTAGTCCTACAGCACCCACTATTAATAACACTGAATTGTTCAAATTGTTGCACTGGTCTTCCATTTTGAAGAGAAGCGTATCTCTCTTTGATAAGATGTGGGCACCTGTGATAGATTAATTCCCAAATCATGTTTGGGACTTGGATCTCAGAGTGTTCTCTGAAAATTGGCATCCCATCTGCCCTTCCATTCATATGCGATCTCACGGTACAACAACCTGCTCTCTGATTTTGTCCACTCATGTGTGATACCTGTTGTCAGTTTGTATCTGTTGCCATGTGGGTTCTGTTTTTCTGATTGTAAGCAACAGTTTTATTTTTGTTGTTATATTTCCAAAAATGTCATAAAATATCAGCAAAAAAAAAGACTGTATGATAGACCAAAGTACTGGGAAAACAGTTTCACATGCTTTTATTTCATCAAAACAGGATTGCTATTTCAGTGTTTTTGCTGGCCTAAAAGTTAATAATAAAAAAAAGAGACACAGAAAAGAAAACTGCAGCTGCAGCGGCTCTAATGAGGCGACATGGATTTGAAAATAACTATACATCAACTATTGTACCATCCTTTAGAATCAATTTGGAGGTTTTTCCAAATAATTAGAAGTTATTACATGGTTTGAGTCCTCAGCTTCTTTATCCTAAAGCACTTTTCAAAGAGGCATGTCAATAAATGCACTTTTTTAAAAGCTGCTTTTCCTAATATCATCTGATTCATCATAACTCTGTTTATTGATCATTGTCCGTTGTATACTATTGTTATTTTTATTATGCCTATTATAAAATGTATATACATTTATGACACACAACTTTATTGTTGAGTATTCTAGCTTTTACTTAAATGCTGATGACCATTGATTTAATCTTCCAGATTAGGTAGACAGACCCTCTGAAATTATACACACGAAAGCATCATGTGTTACTCTTTGTCCCATCATTGGAAACATCACTATTTCCAGACAAATGCTTTCTGCATGTAAATGCTAGAAGGACAATGATCTGTAAAACAACCCAGCTGAGGCAGCCTGACCCTCGTGTCTGGCTCTGCCTGTGGTTTCTTCCTGGGAAAAGCAAGTTTTTCCACCAGAAACAGACAAAGCATATTGAAGCCAAACAAAGGCGCTAACTCTTACAAAAAACACCCAAGAAGTTTAGTTCACACACACTAAGGGACTTTTGTTATGAAGGACAATTTATCTTTAACACTAAAACTGTAATAACTACATGTCTGATCAATAACACGGCTCCTGCGTAGCATGCCTCTATGAATTTGTCATCATTACCCAATGCTGTGTCTGTGTGTCTCTAGTGAACTCATGTAGTGAGTGCACATGGTTTGAGGATGAACAATGTCAAGTTGCTGTTTGGTGACCTCCTGAGCTGTGCGTGTTTCTTTTACCTCATTGCTTGAACCTGCTTTACTCTGACAGAAGTTGTACTTGAATCTGTCCTCATTTCAGGCAGTGACCTTACAGAACAGTGTCAGAGTAAAGCTTTTATAGACTATGTACAGCCACGCTGAGGGGTCAAGGGCCCAACCTCTGCTAAACTGGAAGCCTGGATTCTGAGGTCTCTTCTGTGCCGGTTTTTTTTTTTTTTTTTTTTTGCTTTGTTTTTTTTTTTTTTTTTCCTGCAACTTTACCAACAGATCAATTCTTAGGTGTGGACACAGGAAGTTTAGAATCAATTTTGCCATTTAGGAGGGACATTACTCTGAAAAGGTGTTTTAATGAGATTTGCTTGTCTGCTAAAAAATGCACTCCTCCTCAAGGGAATGGACACACACACTATGGTACAATAATAGCAACCTGACATTCAAGCTGCAGCTTAGAAGGCATCAGCATGTCTGGTTTATGTTTTAATTATGCATGCTACCCTGATGGGGGAAGCAAGGCATACAGGACAAAAGTATTTGCCAATAATTCAACTATGAATCTTAGCAGCATTATTTAAGGCTTATACCCAAAGTTGCTTGTTTAAATCCCTTCATTGGAAAATGATGTACAGTATTACATGCATAATACAACGATACTATACACATAATAGTGACCTGACCTGACAGACTGGGACTCCCGAGTACTTTTACTGTTTGGTGTTAGCGCTACTGCAGACAATTTATAGTTTATGGATTCTACTCTTAATGCTTGGTGGTGGTGGTGTTCATACATTAAGAAGGATGTGCACAATTGATTTTCAAAGGGCAAGCAGTGATTCAAAACCTGGGTCAAAATGTCAGTAGACCAATCACAAAAGAGGCCACTGCAAATGAAATCTGTGGAGCTGTGAAGCAGCAGAAAATGGTTCAAATCAATTTTGGCCACATTTTTTGGACATTGCTGTTTGGACAGTGTAATGTCAGTTCTTATGAGCAACTTGCAGTAGCCACAAAAATAACAAACAGTCTGAACCCATGTGTGTCTTGTATTTTTACTTGAGATTTTTATTTAGCACTGGTCTCAGTTACTCCGCCGTAGTAAGAGTGTTTCAACCACCACATATAGTAAGGGTTCTCGGTTTGTACACTGGTAACTATGATAAAAATAATAAAATAAGAAGTGTGCGTCCAGTAAGAAGAAAAAGTTCAGTTCAAGCTGGATTTGAAGGTTGTACCATTCTCTAGAAATCTTGCCATTGATGAAAAACTCTCACTTGCAATAAAGATGTGGGGTTGGTTTGTCTGGCAGTTTGTCCTGACTTTTTTACAGCTTCATTGCCCCGCTTACTGTCATGATTTCCATTAATGGATGGGTGCCATTAGTTCAGCTTCATCGCGTGCAAATAAAGCGCAAAAGAAAAAGGAAAAAGGCAATGAGGTCAAATAAACTTAAGTATAGGCTACAGAGCATTTTATACTTGTCTAATTAATCTTTGGTCTGGCATCCTGTAATAACAGAACCGTAGCCTTGTGTGTTTTGGGTTGTTAAAAGGTGATGGTGGATGAAATAGAGCAAGTTATTAAAACAGTTCATTTGCCTGTGTGGCATGTTTTGAAATAGAATTTATTTTATAAATATCATCTTCTTTGGGCTTTTACTTAAATGGGTCATATTAGTGGATGCCACGCTGTCTTCTACACCATCCTCTGTCACACCAACCAACTGCATAGCCTCTTTCACCAGACCCAGGAATCTCTTGGTATTCCACCTTCTCTCCTGCCTGGCTGCTCTGATCTCCAGCATCTTTCTTGCTGGAGATGAACCCTCATCTTTACGCATCCAAACCATCTCAGTCTAGCCTCTCTCACTTAATCTTCACGATGTTTAACCCTGGCTGCTCTTAATCACATCCATCACCATAACCCCCCCCAAAAAATATGAACATCTTTAACTCTGCCACTTCCAGCCCTCCTTCCTGTCTCTTGGACAGGACTGCTGTGTCTAAGCCATACAGAATGGCTGATCTCACTACTGTTGCATATAACTTTCCCTTTGCTCTTGCTACTACTGGTCTATTAACGATTTCTCCAGATATTCTCCAGATGGTCATCTGAACCAAGTAATTCACTGAGTAGCCTCTGGCTGATCCAATATGCTGCAGCACCAGTGCTGACGGAAATCCGCAAGAGAGATCACGTCTCTCCAGTGTTAGCCTCACTCCACTGGCTCTCCGTGAAATTTAGAATCCAATTCAAAATCCTATTATTTGTGTGTAACATCCTAAACGGCCTAGCTCCAAGTTATTTGCAAGACCTGATAGTTTCCAATAGAGCTCTCCGTCCAGAGGGCAGGTTTACTTGTAGTTCCTAGAGTATCCAGATGTAGATTTGGAGGGCGAGCGTTCTGCTATCAGGCACCGTTACTATGAAACCAAGTTCCAATCTGGGTTAAGGAGGCTTTATAACCAAACTTAAAACCTTTCTGTTTAGTAAAGTCTGAAGTTAGTGCAAACTCTAGTGTGTTCGGGCCAGTAGTCATAGCTGCAGCGACAGGACAAGACTAAAGCAGTTCGCCTTAAAGATAGCTTTGTTGTAGATGCCCTATAGGCCTACGCTGCAGGGGGACACCAACATGATCCCCTGAGCAGTGCCCCCCTTGTTCTTTCCTCTCCCTCGCTTTCCTTTCTTCAGCTCAAACTACAGTTATTAATTAGAAGTATCTCATCACCATAATTTTTCTCTATTATTCTTGTAGTTTGTTGTGCTGGTCTGCCCCCTCTTTTTCTCTTCTGTACATGTTTGCAGGCCAGAGCTTCAGGAGCTGCATGCTGACCCGCAGTTCCACCCTCTGACCACCTCAGTATCTGCTGTATACACCCGTTTATATATTCGCCTCTTTAGTCCACCAACTAACCATGTATCAGTAATATGTTCATAGAAACTTTTGTTTTCCAGCTAAAAGATAAATACTAATATATCTTGTATTTCTTACCTTTGACAATACTGTATACCCGTACTGTACCTCTCCTCTCTCTGTTCTTCATCGTTTCCTATCTCCGTTTTCCTGCTCTGCCCAGCTGGACTTCAGCAGGAGCCCCCCCTCCACCTGCTCCCTCCTCCTGCTATAGACGACAATGTCTGCAAACATCATCATCTGTGGAGACTACTGTCTGATCTCATCTATCAATGTATCAATCATCTTTGCAACGAAGCAGGAATTAAGGGTCAATCGTTGATGCAATCCCACTTCCATCCCTGAAACCTCTCTGTCACTCCTACTTTACACTTCACTGCTATCATGCTGCTCTCATCACATTTTCTGTCACTCCAGGTTTCCTTATGCAATACTTAGATTCCTCCTTTGATACTTTGTAGTATGTTTCTCTAAATCTAAGTCTCAAATGGCCTTGGAAATATTTAGCATCCTTTTAATTTTCCAGGTTCTAAAAAAGCATTTCACTTTGTGTTGCTCCATTTATCTATTCACACAACTATTTTCATGCTATTCTATATACAGCAGTGCTTTGATTTCAACAATAGAGGGTTCAGTATCCTGCCCTAGGACCTTTTGAAACACTGGCAAATGAAACAAATACTAAAACTTTTTTTTTTTATATCAAATAAATGAAATCATCTTTCACCACAAGAGGGTTCATCTGGCCGTCGCTACAAAGTTTTCAAACACGTCAGGAAGCATCACGAGTCTCAAAAGGATAAGGCAACAGCAAAAAGCAAGGACGGGCAATGATCTCATACAACAGGGGAATGCAAGAACAAATAGCTGGAAACTTGACATAAGTGTGCAAAGACAGTCTGTCAAAGAAGAATTGAAGAAACGGGGAGTACATTATATGGGTTTATCAGGTAAGTGATGACTGATGGCAAACAGTTGAGAGCAGAGCTGTGTAATCAACTCAACCAAAAACAGATGCGGAAATAACAGAGGGAGCAAAAGTAATGCAGAGCAAGGACAAAATATAACAGGAACCCATACAGACACGGTGAGAATACACTAATGCCACGAAGAAAGATAATAGTGAGATAATAATGTCTCTGTGAGGTGATGAGTACCACATATCGGTGCTGCCCTGTCAGTAATGATATGAAAAAAGCTTTGACTTTTGAACTTTAAGTAATTGTGTAAGAAAATAAATAAATGAAATTCTTCAGCTCTTTTCAGATGTTCACTCCTTTCCATTAGTCTGAGGGAAGTTGAACATGTCGGCGTCATGTTTGAATGACCTTCCTGAAACATTTTGATTTATTGTTCAATGTTGCATGAACACTAAATATCACATGTACAGTGCAGGATCCTATCAATTTTGCAGGCTTATCCGAATAAAGCTTTAATGTGTGACGGTAAATGTATGAACAACTGAATACCATTGCTTTAACATATTGAAGATGCCATTAATCTTATGCATCTCACATCTGAAAACTGCTTTAATTTTTCCTCTTTTTTTGGTAGCGGTGATGGTGGTGATTGTACGTTCACATATTTACAGTAATGTTGAAAAATTTGCACAAACAATAACCCTGGATTAAGTCAAAGATGTGGTGCAGTCAGTATTAGAGGAAGGAAGATGCAAGTTGGTGCTGAAAGACTTAATAGGAACCATAACTCCCCTTTAATGAATGTTGCCGTCATTGCTGCGGTGCAGGGATTTGCACCATGTAATTACACAAAAACTTTTATAAGTTTTGGGAAAAGGTCACAGATAGCAGGACTTTATGCAAAGACCTTAAACGTTACTGCTAAACCTTTCACTACCCAGATTTAGAGAATACATTTGCAGTTTCCATGGCAAAAAAAGACGAATCCATAAATTATAGTTAAACAGTCTTAAAGGTGCGATTTGAAAGAACTTAACACTTGCTTTTGGCTAAGTGAACAAGTCTTTACAGCTTGCAGAATTTGGTTCAACCTAGGCCAGAATCTCCAAGATAAATGACACCAGGTGGAAATGAAATAATTGCAGAGCTATTAATAAAACACTACAAGCACTCAAGCCCTTTGATTTGAGCTGTTTATCCTGCAGATACTGTTTGAAAACTTCCATTAGAACACAGCACAATGGAGTTGTTGAGTGCCTCTTGTAACTTTGCCACATGGTCACTTTCTTTAGTGTGGGCGCATGCTTTCCACATGCTGTAAGCCGTTTGTGTGGTAGTTGGCAGGACGGCTGAAACACTGTGGTAATCTCTGGATCATGCTGCTACATGAATGGTGGCTGAGACTCTGTGAGTATCCTGACTGTGTGCTTGAGAGCCCGGCCGCAGGAATGAGCCCATCCCCACTGCAGTCTGCCTGTGAATGACACCATTAATGCTCTCATAGTACCTTTATTTTTCTCTGATGAAGAAAAACTCTTGGCAGTGTTTCATCTGGTGCACAAGTCTCTCTTAAGGACTCTTAAGGTCTTCACGTCTAATTTAACACTTTCAACATGAAAGTATTTCACAGTTATTGTTTTTTTTTCTCCCTCTTATTTTTAGCAAGAAAACAGCCACATTAGCTTACTTTTTGGATTTAACTCAATACTATTAAAAACCTGGAGATCATATGGGAATGGATGCCAACACGCCCTCAGTTCCAAACAAGTGAGTGTACTGTGTAAAATGTACATAAAAAAGAATTTAAATGAATGCAAATTACATACACTTACATTTTATTAATTTTTTTAATGTGTGCTATCTTATTACCACTTTGTAGCATCCTCATCTTTTCTTACATATGCGAACCAAAGATGTTATGTGGGAGGAAAAGTGTCTTGGCTGATTCTAACTATTTCATGGCCATGGGTCTTCTTTGTCATATGCTTTTACTCTATGGTGGTAAAACGTGCCTGTTCAATACAAGGACTCAGAGTGAGGCCATGTTTTTGTAGTAGATGCAGTTTAGCACTGTCATTCTGCAAGATACAAGGCCTTTTCTGTAAAAGTTGCCTAGTTGGGGAGCTTTTTGTATGTACCCATATATATTGTTCAGGATATATGTGTAGATATATACTCCGATGTTTGTGCTGTAGACCCATGCATCCCATGCCATGAAGATGTAAGTTTTTGAGCTGAACTCCGATAACAATCTCAAGTTTGTGGTGTCCATGGTTTTCTAAATGTCCGTAGACAGTTTTTTGCTGATCAGTGAATCTCTTTACTCATGAGAGACTCTACCTGTCTCAGGCTACATTCACACTGCAGACCTGGTTCACTTTCTTTTGTGCTCCTAAATTGGATATGCATCTGATGATTTCCAATGCCACTTCAGGGTGAACTGTGGAGTCCACACACATCTCTGTTTGTAGCCATCGCTCCTTACCATCCATCCAAGGTGCTTCTCACGTGATATTATTTAGTACCACGTACTTTTCCAGTCCAGAAACGTTTTTGAGAAATGTTGCTTCCATCAAATATAAAATGAGCTACTATTTTTCATGAAATGGTCAAATGTTTCAGTTCCAATATTTGGTCTGTTTCTTATTTTCTGTTGTGAATACAATTGAGTTCATGAGATGTGCATATCATTGTATTCTGATTTTATTTGAATGTTACACAATTGAATTATATGTAAGTGCTTCCAAACAGCGGATCAGAGAGCAGAAACATGTAATCCGGTGAACAAAGGAACGTCTCCAGACAAGATGGAAGTGCTAGTTTTCCATGTGGTTTTTATTTAAAGGAGGAGTGTAACTTTTATCTCTGCATGCACATCTAGTTTAATGATGTAGCCTTTGGCTATGGAAGTACTGTCTAATTACTTCTGCAGGGATTTGTCTAGTTAACCAGCATGATTGTCACCTTCGTTGAAGCCTCTGTAGATTGTTTTTAATTTCTTTTCTTTTTTTCGCCTGTAGATTTTGGAGAGGCACATACACTAACATTAAAACATTTTAAATGTCAAATATGACTTTTACAGCAGAGAACGCTTCACAGAACTGACTTACTCTTGACCTGACAAACGCTGTTAGGGGAGTAGAGTTTGGCACATGTTCCAAAAAGCCATTACTTTTTCATCCTATGGTTACATAAGATCTGTGCAGACAGCTACGACCATACATTGGTGTTATTTCCTACATCTGGGCATCAGGCCATTGGATATGAAACTTTACCATCTGTGTTCCTGAGAGTTTTCTCAGAACCGAGCCGCTTTGCCCACACCTTATTAAACTCAATTTTATTGAGTGGTCATTCAGTTTTATTTCTAACTCCTTGTTTCCTTCTTCATTTTGTTTTATGTGTTTTACATGTTACGGACCTATTTATCTGCATTGTGGTTTCCGGGTTTGCTCCAATACCTTTCAAATAAACATTTGTATAAATGTCCGTTTTACGTGTTTTTCTTTCTTAATATTATTTAAGAAGTTAATTTTAACGGAGTCATAAAGAGCTGATTTGAGAAACACTTTTCAACCTTGACTCTAAACCGTTTAAAGTCCTTTTTTAGGTTCACACTGCTGATTCTACAGGATGTAAACATGATCACCCAGGCAACTATAAAAAGAGCATATGAGGTAATTATTGTGGTTTTGGTGTCATAAAACACAGGTTTTTCCAATTCTGCTCTCCTACAAAGAACTAGAAGAGGTGCTACATACGTAGCTCTTTCCATTTGTCACCGAAAACACTGAATGACTCTCGATTCTCAAAAGAAACTGGGCCTCAGAGACACTTCCTGGGCAGATTAGGTTATAGCTGGGCATGTCCAAGGAGCGTTTATGGAGAATGATCTAATCAGCTGGCGAGTACTATTTGAAAAGAACATTGAGGTATTGTAGAGAACGATCAAAGATGGTGGTGAGGTTAGCCACTGGCCTTATTGTTCCATATCCCAGTAAATCTACGAAATCTGGCAACAGCCTCCTTCCTCTATGGTTTATAACACCTATTAAATGCAGATGCAGGCTCAAACGTACAAAAATCCTGGATATCAAAAATGCTGCTTGGGGGGAAATTATGCATTTTTTTTCCAAAACTTATGTTGTAAAATTCGCTGAGGCCCCCAAAAAAAGTTGAAGCACAGAATGCTTTATTAATGATAATACAGTACTATATTTTGTTTAAAGAGACAGTAAGATGTTGATTGCCAAAAAGGTCAATAAATTAATTTATTTCAACAGTTTCCTCGAAGTGGGAGGCAGTTTGAAGTTGTGGTTAGAGCCATTGTCTCACAACTGAAAGATTCATGGTTTGAAGCTTAGTTTGCATGTTATACCCTGCATATGTGTATTTTCTGGGTCATTCAGTTTTCTTTTAAATCCCTAACACTAGAAGAGATGTAGACAATGAAAACTTTCCTTGAAGCTCTATTCTGAACTTTCAATATATTCCATTGATGGAATAGCATGTGGGGATCTTATGAGCATTCGGTTTAATCCTGAAATGTCTGAATATTACTGCTTGTATTACTATTTGTAGAATTTGTAATTAGATTTGGTTTCATTACACTGACAGCCATGCAATTGGTGCCTGTGATTTTTTCCCCCTAACCGACAACTGAGCCTGAGTAGGCCCACATTCTTACTCCTCCACCTGCAGAAATTGCCTAAACAAAGTTCAATCATTTTTAAATTGGAATAGAGTCTTTCAGTGCAGTGTAGCATAGCTCTTCATTTTAGCTTGGGGCTTGCTTTAGATAAGTGAGAACCTTAGGTTGTATCAATAACAGCCTTATTTGCCAGAATAAATGGGCTGCAATTTGCGCTTGCGCTTGTGTATCAGATTTTTCCCATTTGGAGACCAAACAGATGTCAGAAGGTGGAATCCAGGTGTCTGTAGCCAAGATAAACCGTCTTTCACTGGAAGAAGAGTCTGCACACTGAAAGAAGCAGCTCTAGTAATGCAAGGCATGTGTGAAGGGTATTAAAGGTGAACAAACATGCAGAAAACTGCAACCAGCCCAGCTGTCATCTGATTGTCATACTTATTTACAAGAGTATAGGGACATGAATGAATCATTGTGGTTGACTTTTTGCTGCACAGAGAGTAACAGCCGGTGATGTGATAGAAGACTGACAAATTTAATGGATTACATCAAGGATGGGATTCAATTTGAACTATTTCCAGCACAGATTTGAAAAACTGAGTACCTAGGGAAAGTCAAGTAAAAGGATTAATGTTTTTTTAACTGGATGAATTCCTCAAGATTTTGGTAATATGTTCTTGCTGCTCGTGTCTGCTCCCTTAATCTGCCTCTCTGTCCATGTGAGTCTGGGTTTCAAGGCAGCAGATGTTTCAGCACATGACTGGATGATGATGTCATCGGTGGTGGAGGCCTTATTTTGTGTGCATTGTTCCAAGGAGAACCGAGGACTCGTGTAGAAGAGACAGGATGTATGTTAAAACAGCATGTGTGTTCCAGTTTGAAACTAAAAACACATTTTTCAGAACCATACAGCAACAAAGGATGAAACTTGTTTTGCAAATTATTATTATTATTGTGGTTGTTATAGTGTGTAAGGTTATAAGTCTTTTATTTGAACAGGACAAATCCAGTAAGCCTTTTTGTAAATAAAGAAAATGAAAGTGCAAGAACTGAGGAAAAAAAACAACAATAAAACTGCAAATCATAAATCAGCATTGTTCTTAAGTATTTATTTAGCTGTTGATCAGTGCTGCTGTTCTGATATTCAATCGATGAATTACCGATAGACAAGCAACACTTCATGGTTAAAGTTGCGCAAAAGATTTTTTTTACATACAGTATAAAAATATCAGGTTCGTTTAGATTTGATAGAATATTTGCTTCATTTTAAAAGTTTCACTGAGCTCCCACAGCCTCACTTTTGTCTGCTGTGCCTGCCATCTCGGAGCAACTGTGTAACACTTTGTGGCACTATGTCAAACATTAACAACGAGCAGAGGTGAAGACCAGACTAAAGAAGGTAAAGGAGAAAGAGAAAACAAGAGTCACAGATGGGTTGAACAAGAATAGATCTTGGGCAGTGTAATAACTGTGAAATTGCCTCCACACCTATCAGGGGAACCCTTTGAGCTAAACAATGCAGACTTCCTTTGTGCTGCTTGTATTTTTCAGGTGAATTACTGCAGGACTGTCTCATGACAGAGCGTGTATCTGTGTAGCTCTGTTTTCCTAAATAATTTCCCCCAATTAACATGGTTCAGCAGGTGATGTGACAGTACACAAATTCATCACTGCTACACAGGCTGCAACTTGATGACGTTTAATATCTTCAGATCAACGGTAGCTCTGGGACTGCTTCCATGTGAGGGGCCACCAAGGGGCCTGCTTTCTCAAAGAGGTTTTTGTCCAGCGTCCTTGCATGCAATCACCCTCTTTTTTTGATGCGGTGCGTGTACATTTCACCAGTCACACCTTGTTCAAAAACTTTAAACTGAGTTTAAACAAAAAAAGCTGATACACAAACATTTCTTGAGAACTTTTTTTTTATTTTTACTGTACATGGACCAAATGCAGCAGAGGATTTATTCACAGCGAAATCCTAATAGTTATGCCTAAACACATATAAGGAACTGCTAATGAACAGCAAGCCACTGCTACTTAATCTAATGTTTCTTAGATTTGAGCTGAGTGACGGCATCACATAAATGTTCTCTCACACGTTAATGACCACCAATGTTGGGATTTGTGACATTTCCATTAAACATTGACTACCATTAAAGGGCTTTCTGAGGGACGTTGGTCAAATGTAGGCGAGGCTCCAGTTTCCCTTTTGCAACGGTATCGTTTAAAATCTTCTTATGTAAGTTTTGTTTTTGACGGGGGACAGTCTTATTTGGTGCATTGGTGTCACAAACACTTCAGTGTGGGACTGCATCCACCTATAGCCTGATTCTTCTTTTTTGACGAAGGACAGTTAAGATAAATTACAGGAGCACAGACTTCATTGAAGATTTCAGCATTTGCCCCATGCTTGAGACATCCCGCCTACATGATGACAATCTTGTGCACCATCCTGTTATGCATAATGTTTAAAAGTATTGATTGGGACTCTTATGAGGAGGAGGGGAGTAGGGGATGGTGTTACTGTGCTGACTTCCACATGACTGATAACAAGACACATCCATAACATGGATCATTTTAGATGCTAGAAAATACATTTTAATGCTAAATAAATAAACGTATAAATTACTTATACAGCTTGACATTCATGGATTCGGGGGTAGCAATACGAAAGGATCACCTCCAGTCAACATTTACTTGTTTGAAATAAAAAAATCAAACACACTTAGTACTTCAGTGATCCAGATAGTTAGGGACTGCTCTAAGAGCAGCCAAAGTTTTTATAAACATGACTCCAACAAATGAAATACATATGTGCGCATATATATTCCCAAATGTTCCTGGTTTTGACAGGAAAAAAAGCACAAGTCGTTCAGTGTCATTTCTACATCATCATGCTGCAAACACTCTGTCCCAGCTTGTCTCATGTGTTTTATTGGACTTGGATTTCGTACTTTCCAGCTCACAGGAGTAAAATAAACCACTTGTAATTTCTATGAAGCCATTGAGAGAAGTTTGATTTGGACTTGTGTGAAAAAGCCTGTGAAAGTGCATATTGCTGCAGGCATAAGTTTGAGGAAGAAAAATTCTAATTCCAAATAGATTTGCTCTCTGAAATGTATTTTTTTTCTATTCCTCCAATTTTTAGGGTTAATTTTCTTGACTATACATAGATGCTTTTTTTTCTCCAAAACATTACAGTAGGTGTCCTGTTTTGCTGTTAGTTGGTAAATTAGTAAAAATTCTTTATTTTCTTTTTTTTGCCCTATACTGCACAACAGCATAGTCTTTGGTTGAGACTAATCTGATTGTTACTCTGCCTACATCACTTGCTCCATTTCTCTGATTAGTTGTACATCTATCCAGAGGCGCAGTTTCTACTCTTCTCTGGAAATCAAAGCTGAATCCAAAGGAAACAGACTAATTATTTGGAAAACAGTCAGGATGGCCGGCCAGGACAGTGAACTGGGCTTCTAGAATGGTGCTGACATGATGTAATGTTGTGATGGCGCTAGAGATACAATACCATTTTTCTGTTCAAGGCTTTGCTTCAGTAATGTCATGTTTTAAAAACATAATACTGTACACATGTTTTTCCCCTTCATCCCACTGTTCTATGCTGCTGCTACAAGCAGTTGGTTTCAGTGAAATGTCACTGACCCAGTTTCCAGATCATGACATTATCCATGTAAAATGTGTGACTAAGGGGGTGTTGGTGACATGCTTTTATGCTTACTGGTCGGAACAGAGTCTGTTTAATATAAGAATGTATTTACTACTGTAGTAGCAAAAATAGAAGAAAGACAAACACTAACATGCACTGTTCTTTTGTTAGAAGGGAACAATCAATCAAAAGCAGCTGAACAATGCCAGTAGTGAATAGAAGACGGCAATAAATCAATATAATAACAGAAGTAGCAAAATAAATGCATCTTTTGTATTTGTGTGTGTTTTGTGACACAATTTTATCATTTTAGTTTAAAAGTTAGCTTGTCAACAAATGAAAAAAAAAAACAAAACAAGGTTCTGCTAAATTGTTATGTTTCTTTATATCTCCTTGATTTATTTTTTTTTCGTGATTGTTTAACCTTTTTCTTTTTTGGTTTGGTTTTGTGTATTGCCTGGAGGATTTCTTCTTTTAAAACAGTTGTTGCAATGAGTATCCTTGACAACGGAAAGTTGTTTACATGTGGGGAAGCAGAGATTAGACCAGCTGATGATCAGAAAAATGACCTCAAACACAGATGAGTTGAAGAGCAGACGTCAGAGGTGGAGAGCAGAAGAAAAATGAAGAGCAAAAACGACAAGGTTTCCCTCAAGCACCACAAGGATCGTGAGATCCCTGGGAGGTGGGTCGGATGAGCTTGTGGCCTGCTTGTACACTGGAGCGGCAGCGTATTTTTGGAGAAATGGTTGTATGGGCATGTCCTGGACAAGAGCCATTTTTTACTATAAGGTTACTTGTACATTTCATGTGTGTTACTCTGCATGTCTACACTGCAGGGTGTCATCCTGCTACTGTGTCTCTAACGCTGCAGTGGTGGAGCTCCATACACTGTAGATAGATCTCATTTTAGACCATACGAAATGTTGGTTCCATGTTTTGTCTGACCACTTTTTTTCAGTGGTTTAGAGTTTTATGCAGTTGTAGATGTCTGCCAAATAAAAAAAAGCTGAGCGAGCCATTGTGCATCAAAAAGGTTTCTTCCTGCCACCAACAACTCTATCATCATTATCAACATCATCATGGATCTCTCGTGTCTGTAATCACAAGTGAAGGTGCTGGGCGATGCTGACATCTAGTGGTTGGAAGTGCATCAGCAACATGCTTGGGAAACGTGGGACGTTAAACTGGGACATTCTGATCTCACATCCCTGTCAAGCAGGTTAGTCTGGGCTCTTGGAATGAGGAATAGATGCTTCATGGACAGTCACAGTTTAAAACACAGACAAAACTGTGCTTTATATCATTTCTGGGCTATTTTATTAAAGCTACAATTTCTGCAAGTTGTACTTTGACTGAATGTTACTCTTTATTATTATGATGGGGCCTATTTAAGACACAGACACAATGTTCATACATTTTGTTACAGTAACTGATTTTTCCACATAGAAACAAGTTAAGTCATGGATTTTATGATTTTTAACATTAAAAGGATGTTGGACATTTTTTGTCCAGCATTTTATTTAGGATCTACAAAGCATCACGTCATCCTGTGCAAAAACCCGTCTAAAGCTTCATAAATGAAATCATTTACAAAGGTAAACTGACTGATTTTTTTTCACACTAACTCAGTCTTTGATGCATTTTTAATTTCTCGCTTTGCAATTTGGAATGTGTTTTTTCCTGTCATGTGATGCTTTCACCCCTTAAGGAATTTTTTTAGGCTTTAATATGTCACGTTGAACCTCAAATTCTCCTTTTTAGGGTTTTTGAAAAGCCAGTCTATCCTATTCTATCCGCTGGTTTTCCACCTCATCCTATGCTCACATAGATTTCACCAGAACCTCAGAAGACTTTGGTGCTGTAACGTGGCGTAGATGATGAGATGTTGAAAGTCTTCACAATTTTACACTGAGAAAACAATCACTGAACATTTTAGTAGATGAGTGAATCTATGCCCTTCTTTATCTTATTTCTTTAATACCTAGTTATGCCAGTGACCTGCAGACCATCAGCCTTAATTTGTTGCATAATTTTCTTTTCAGTGTGTCTTTTTACTAAATCTTGCTTTTCCATCTTTTTGTTGTCCACATCATATCTTTAAGGAATCTAAAAAACAGAACACTTGTTCTATGTTTCCTTGTTAAGACTCTTTGCTTCCCCTCATGCAGAGCTGTTTCTTGCTTTAGGCCAACAAACAAGGACAAGTTCATATTCTGCATTTTGTTTTGTTTTTCTAACAGCCAAAAATCCAGTCTGTAAAAGATGCACACACACACACACCACCCCCCGCCCCCAAGGGTGGATGGAAATAGCGACAAAAAGTGAATATTTGTCAGACATCATACTGAAACATATCTCCTGAAAGTTTCTGTTTATCAGAATTTATCAGAAGATTTATCTGGCTTTTATTTTTATTTTTTCAATGTCACAGCTCAAAATACAGGGGGAGGCGAAGTGAATAAAACCAAGAGTCAACAAAGTCAGCCTATAAACCTAGATAAGACAAAACCCTGAGGGGAAGCACATCTGACACATACTGTGGCTGGAACAATGACGTGGTTGGCTGGAGGAATAGGAAATGACCTGGAGTGTTGCTAGACATATAGCTCTACAGGGGCACGGCCCCCAACTACTCACATCATCATTTATATCTAATCTACCTGCTATGTGTGTGACATGGACAACATTATGTTCCATCTACTTCCATTTGCCATGCCTATAGTTAATGCTGCTTTCAAACATCTGCTGCTGAAAATTAAACACTAACTGATAAAGGTTTAAGAAACAGGTCTTGTGAAAAAAACCCCAACTATTTATACATACAATGCGGACATCAGTGGCACAAAACAAATATTTTATAGGTGCAAACACAAACAAAAAAAAGTCAAATTACTGCAGATTGTATATCTTTTCATTCCAAAAAAAATATGACTTGCTTCATATCCAGTATATGATTTAATTCTGCTATTATATATGAGAAAAAGATAAGATAAGAATTTATTGATGCCACGAGGGGATATTTGTGGGTTACCACAGCTCAAGTACAAAACCACATACACACACACATACACACATACACACACATACATATATATATATATATATATATATATATATATATATATATATATATATATATATATATATATATATATATATATATATATATATATATATATATATATATTTTGAATATGAATATGGCCTAAAACTAATCTCCTACATCCCCGAAAGAGGACAGTGAGGAGAAACTGTCTGCTGGGATCCAGAAAGACTGATAGTAGATTACTACCCATCACACATTTATGGAATTATGATGTCAGAAATGTGAAGACTTTCCACATTACTCATAATACCGTTGTTTTCCTAAGATTTTCTGTTTTACTAACGTTATAAATAAAGCTTCCACGTACAAAAGAAATGTAAAAGCTATCACAGGGCCAATCGTGCTGTGATGTCATCTCACGTCTCCGGTGCGTCATGGTGGATACAGGTATGTACGACTGGAGAATCTGAATGACTGCAAGGCGGAATTGTTTGATGAGCTATTGATAAGGAAATGATAACACTTTGTTTGAGTTCTGAAAATACTCTCTCTGCGTAAATCATAGTGTATTAGCTTCTAGATCTCTGGGATCTCGTTGCTATGACAACCGACCAAACGTTGCTTCAGGTGGGAGGACACAGGTAGGAACTCTTCTTTATGGTGAACCTGCCAGCGAGGAGGATAACTTCAAAGATTCACTTACCATGGCAACAAACCTGAGGTAAGACTAACTTCGCTGATTGGAATGAAAAACCAGCGTTTCCCCCAACTCAGGGTTACTCAGAGTTTCAGCTTAATCTGCTCTCTGGAGCAGACCCCAGCTCACTTAGGGACAGAGTCAACATTGGACCTTCATTTTCAACAAAATCTGAACATTTCCTGGATACACCAATACAAAAAGAATCACCTTAAATAACTCCCGGAGCTGCTACTTTCCAACTTACGTCAGTTAGTGTGCCTTGGTAGTGGGTCGCAATCAGTTATCTCTAAAAAACCTCCATTCATTCTCTTCGCCTCACTTTCCCACTTGTGGTTTATACTGCACTCATGCAGAGGCACATGGCCCAGTAAATGAGGTCTGGCAATGCCGATGGAAATGACTCCCGCCCCAGTTATGTTGGCTTCTTCCAAGGTAGGCCATCAGCCAGGAGGAATTACTAGCAGTCAAATAATAAATCACCTCTGTTGTCTTACTTGTATCTGTTTGCAATCATGCTGGCACAGTCGCATACACTCGTTATCTGCCTTGCCAATACACATGCACTCACTCGCTTTATACAGACAAAACAGGAAAACAGAAACTTTACATTTGCTACACGCTTTCATGATAATTGCTGTTATGTTTTCTTTGAATTACAAATGGGTATACACCTCTCCTTTGGCTCCATGCTAATACGGTCGTTTAAGACCTACTGAACGTTTTCACTCGCATGCGAATGTTTGCTGCGCCTGGTTTTTCCATGTTTTATCACGTCTGAGTGAGGAAGAGGAGGCAAATCCAGACCAAACTAGGAAGCAGGAGTGGTGTTAGTGTTTTATGTAAATATTCAAGAACAGGCTGATACGCTGGCGTGCCGACAAGCAGGATGTGGCGGAAAGATGTAGACATTTACCAGGAAGCAATGGGATTCAGGAATCTCATTTGTGTAATTCATGCCTCCTTGTCTCCTTGCCTCTTCATTGTGCTGCCTGTTAACTGGCTCTGAAAATAGGTTTCAATTCCCAAAATGCACCTGAAGGAGAGACGAGGTGTTTCAGAAGAGCTCTGACTGCAGATACAGTGGGTCCTTTGCAGAAGTGTATTTATTAAAGCGGTTGTACCCTGTTAATCCCACATTGTAAATGAAATTAGACATAAGCTACAGCATGTGTACAAGTTAGTTTTTTAATCCTATGATTTATTTTTTTTGTAAAAGCATAATTAAAATCATCTGATTATAGTGGGTCTTTGCAGAAATCAATTACAACTGAAAGTAAACAACAGCCTTTAACTTTTTTTTTTACAGCAGTGTTATTTGTTTAACAGAATTAAATCAAAAAGAAAAAGATGATAAAGACAATATTACATATCCTTCCATTGCTTCCACTGGATTTAAGGGGGTAAGCTGCACCCTGCCAATAATAATCGTCAGGTTTTTGAAATGATCTCCGGGATGCGCGCAGACATTGATATAAGCTGATGTTTTGGCATTTTGAAAGGTAAAGATGAAACCAACATGGAGTTTGGGTAAAACTGAATCAAAACCGGGTCAAATATGAGTTATGTGACAGGACAACGATCTGAAGCACACCAGAAAATCTTCATTAGATAGCTTAAAAAGATCAAGGGAATGATCTAAAAAAAGGGTATGATCTAGTCAAAGTCCAGACCTCAGCTCGTTTAAATGTCAAGACCTTAATTCAATTATATGAAGCACACCAGAAAATCTGCATTGGAATGGCTTAAAAAATAGAGAAAAGTATCAAGAGAATGATGAAATCAAGGAAATCACTACATCAAGTTTTCACTGCTAAAGGTGGATCTTCAATCCACTGATTCATGGAGACACTTTGTAATCCATGTAAGTTTTCCCTTTTGGTTTCATTCTTGTTACTTAAATGATGATAAAAGTTATGCTGTTTTTGATCTGAGGTTATATTTGCCTAAAACTAAGATCCATTATGGAAAGATGATCTTTATGAAAAATACTCGGATTAAAAGAGGGAATACCAACTTTTGCACATTGCCATATAAAACAATGGCAATGTGCAAAGCCCTTAAACTTTCATATGCAAAATGTAACAATAATAATAACTGAAAAAAATATTTATATAATTACTTATGATTTGATCATTTTAAAAATAACTGGAAAATAGGTGTATGCTGCAATAAAACTAGGACAATCTTGCTTTCTTGTTGCATTATGTGTAACACAACTGCACCATCTAACCGTCACCTCAACTCCTCTCACGCTGCGTCTGTCCTTGACTCTTGGGCTTGCATCTCTGGTGGGAGGCACTAAGACAGGACGACATGAGGACGCCAGGGATGTGCAAAATGGGATCTGACGGGGAAGATGATTAGTAGGCATACAGGGGAGCTGGTTGGCAGAACTGGAGAAGGTGAGGTTGGTGCGGTCATCAGGTGGCTAAGGACTTTTCAGGGTGGACATAAAAACAGGACTCAAATTGTACAGTGATAAAAACACTTCAATAAACCTGCTGTGGCCATTATCTAACAGGAGAGAATGTCTGGCCATCACAAGCCACATCTATTAATAGCGTCTTTAACGCAACCTTCGGTGGGACTGTTGGACCTTTATTGCACCAATAAATTCTATGACAGGACAGACTCTTGAGTTCAGACTAATGAAGTAATATGCACTTCATCTGAGCAACATCATGACGGGTCTGTTGCAAAATACCCTTAAAAGGGCATTGTGTAAGATTGTAGGTTACAATATCCCCAAATCCTCAAGAACTAGCAAGAGAATGACAAGAAATTAGCACAGTCATGTTGCAAAAATTATGACCATATATTTAGCTGCTGAGTTAGCTACGAAGCTAACACATTGAATTATTAGCTTCAGACTGTCCAGTCTCGTATTACCAGTTTCTGCCGTGTATGGCAGCAGTGAGCAACAAAGCGGCCTCAGTTCATCATAATGACGTGAAGGAGTTGCATGGTATTTAATTATTACACTCTTGGTTAGAGATTTTGGTTTCTTGGTCATGTTCTCTGTTTTGATTGTCAGATTTGGGGTTTTGATTCACAATTCACAATTCTCGTTTCTCATCATTTATTATTAACTCATTTAAAAACTAATTTAGAAACTTTTTTTGACCATCCAGCTCTTAGTTTGCACCATAAAAAAAGGTCTGCATCAAAAAACTGCCAGCCCATGAAGAAAAAAGAAGGAAATAAATCATCATCCTGCATTCACACACAAATAAAAGCCTCTGATACAATACTGCAGAGATGAAGCTGGTATAAAATGTCACTATTTCTGAATGATTACTATGATGTGAAGTTTCTCCAGCTGACCGTGTTTGTGCACGGACGTCAACAGACACAGTATGTTCAATTATAATTGGGGGAAAAATTCACATGAAAGATTGGGGGGGGGGGGTTAAGAAAAAACACACACACACACACACACGAATAATAACAATGACTGTAAAGGAACTCAAGATCAGCTGATGCAACTTGTCAGAAAGTGTGATGATAGGAGGAATATGAGATGACATTCCGCATGTGGAGCAAAAAACTAAATAATTAGAACAAGTCAAATCAAAGAAAACGGACATAAAAAAATCATGGTGTTTTTGTGTCTGATCATAATATTTTCAGCATTTTAGGGTCAAAACAACAAAATTTTAATATAAAATAAATATATAGCAAAAATGATAATCATGCAATCATTGTATTTGTACTGTAGTTCTCCCGGAGGATTTGTCCTTTCTCTGAGACTACAATAACCTTGCTGGTGGCCACACTCCAATTAAACTGTTTACTTAAACCTTCAATACGCTGAAACCAGGTTTCTCAACATCCATTAATAAACCAGATTATTCTTGTGGAGCCTGAGGTGTGCAACCGCCTGCAGGCACAGCCCGTCACTGGGTAAAAAGCAGAAAAAATATCCATCCGCTTTGTGATTTCAAGAATCAATCATGTGTTCAAAATGACAACACAGATTTGGTCCCAAAAGACAAAACTGTAGAGCCAGATATTTTTATGTCCACTGTATTTTTCCCACTTTGCCAATATTTTACTTTTCTTTTCCACCACTTTTACAAGCCAATTGGTATGCATATCATTTTATTGAGGTCTTTGTAATTGACGAAAGCTTTTTGAGCTGATTTCTTGGTGTTAAAAATAGTCATGGGGAAAAGAGACCCGGGAAACATCGAAATAGCCTCATAAAGCTTTTATTGGCTATTCATGATGAAAAGTTAATAAGCTGCCAGTGCGTTTGGAGCCCGAGTCTCGTATGAAGGTCATGAGAGTGACATGTTGAATTCAGAATATAGTGGTATGAAGGCTTTCAAACCAGCCCTAGCGTTATATAAAATAGGAGATGTTAGTTTGAGTACTGCGTGCATCTAAGGGTTAAAACAAAAAGATATCAAGGCATAACACTTCCAGCCTTCCCTCCTGCCTTCTCGGTTTCACAAAAAACTGAAAAGATTATCCAGGTCTGACAGTGATGTGTCCTCCCCAAAGAAGCGGAAAAAAAACTTCCACACACTCACACACTTGAATCAAATGCTCTTTGTAGTGTTTAAGGGGGTATCATTAAGGTTTTCTGTGAGTTCAAAGCAATGTAACAGCTGGAGATGGACTCTTATCAGGCCCAAAGAGAAAGCTAGATAAAACCACATTCTTACTGTGTCTTGAAAACTTTCCCACGTTTATTTTCACAGCTAACCTGGACCAAATTCATTTAGCTACATCCATAATGATTCCAATTGTGTATGACCAGATAGTCACACTGATTGGATTGCGCATTGACTACCTCTGGAGAGCAGATTACATCCGTGTGCGAGGATGTGCAGGCAGCTGTTATCCCGGCGACACAAGCCTTTTCTGTAATTAGCCCACATGTTGCTACCTCAGATCATTTTGGCTTCTAGTGGAAATTTATTGCAAAATTTCATTTTACTAACTCAGAGTCAAAAACCATTAAAACGCCCTCGGGAAGCCAAACAGCATTAGACTTGGTAGAAATGATGCACTTTTTATTTTCATCTGAGGAAATATGTTGGAGCAAGCACAGTTTGAGTTTTTTATTATGCCTCTCCAAAGACTCGCAAAATGTTTTGTGTTCAAACCGAGGATGGGAGTCTGCGGCAAACAGGGAAAACACTCATCACATCTAATGTTCAGCAGGCGCATCTTAAAGCTTCTTTTAGGAAAAAGAAAATCCATTAAACTGTTCTTGTGAAACTTTGAGTCAAAGTTATCACTGGAAAAATCAAAATGGAATTAGTCTGGGCACAAATGGGTTGTGAAAGCCTGAAAACATTCAACATAATTTTAAACCTGAAATAAAAGCACAGTGGTCTGTTTTTGTCTTTCTGCATGTAATTGGCCAGAAGTAAATAAAAGTAATAGCCCAAAACATGCTTCAAAAGACTCAGAAAAGTGCAGGCCCATTATGGCCCATGTGTTATGAGCTCTCTTTACAGCCATTTCGTAAAATAGCTCTCTCTGGTGAGACCAATTCTGCTCTCTCCCCATATTCACCCATTTTTATATTCACCATCTAAATGGCACAAGATAACACGCGGAGCATCTCTTAATCATATAATGGGAAGAAGAATTTTTGCTTTTTCAAAGATCTTAAAACATTTTTCTGATATTTCCTTCAGACTTTTGTCAAAAAAAGTCTGGAAAACAGAAATATACTCCCCATTCCACATTTGCAATTTCCAATTAAGTTTGCTCCTATTATGCTGTCAAACTGTTTTTTATGTACATTTCTTTCTAACTATGAAAATATGAGCCTTATAGCCTGTTAAACAATGAGACAATTATGACAGCTTTTTTCTTATTCAACACTGAATAGAATTTATGCAAAAACTTGTAACCACAGATGCATGCTTGAATGGATGAATAAATTTAGAGCTATTCAGTATTAGTATAGGGCTTTGTTACATGAATTATCCATGCACATGAATGATGGACGGACCAGGTTTAATAAACCAAAGGGGAAACTCCTTTCCACATCCTCATTTTTACTTCTTCTAAAGATGTGTTTCACAGGTCTTTAATGAATGAGGCTCCCTTCTGAATTCATTCACTTATAATGTATGTATGAATCTCCAAGATGTGGCCATGATCCAGGAAAACATCATCCTTGAGTAAAAAGGAATTTTGTTCAAGATGTCAGTCATCTAGTTTTAATGAAAACATTGTCAACATCATGAGTATTAGTGACATAAAGAAAAGAAAATAAGCTAAAATGACTGATTGATGATGAAGAACAAAGAACTATAACCCATTTCATGCTTTACTATACTTATTTTGGGACATGGGTGAAACGGCTCAGATCTAAGTAGAGCACAAACAAATATGTCATTGAATGTTCAATTATCAAGCAAAACTTGCCTTTTTTATTTTTATTTTTATTCTTTAAGGTCAGTTGTTTACTGTTTTATGTACTTTTGAGACATCCAAATGATCTGTTCACTTGGTCGAGTTGATGAATCCCCATTATGCTGCATTTAATCCATTTAATTCTGAGCTCATAAAAAGTAGGGAAGTATAGAGAAGTATAATCCAGAATCACAGCATAAATTTTCATTGCTATGCTGATGATACGCAGCTGTATTTGTCTATGAAGCCAGATGAAACAGAACCGTTAACTAAACTTCAAGCATGTCTTAAGGACATCAAGGACTGGATGTCCACTCATTTTTTGCTTCTAAATTACGATAAAAACAGGTTATAATTTTTGGCCCCAAACACTTTAGGAGATGAGATGGTGTTGTGATGGCCTCCAGTACAACTGTTATTTTTGATCAGGATTTGTCATTTAAACGGCATATTAATCAGGTTTGTAAAACAGCGTTTTTCCATCTCTGTAATATCGCAAAGATTAGGAGAATCCTCTCCCAGAGTGATGCAGAAAAACTAATTCATGCATTTGTATCTTCTAGACTAGATTACTGTAATGTGTTATTAGCAGGATGTCCAAGTAATATCTGAATAGATTCCAGCTGATCCAAAATGCAGCAATGCAAGTGTTGACAAGAATAAACAATAGAGACTCTCTCCAGTCCTAGCCTCCCTCCATTGACTCCCTGTAAAAATTTGAATCCAATTAAAAATGTTATTACTTGCGTATAAAGCCCAAGACGGCCTAGCTCCGCGATATTTGCAAGACCTAATGGTACCTTATGTTCCTAAGAGAGCTCTCGGTTCTTAAAGTGCAGGTTTACTCGTAGTTCTTAGTGTCCAAATGTAGATTTAGAGGACGGGCCTTCTGCTATCAGGCACCGTTATTATGGAACCAACTTCCAATTTGGGTTAATGAGGCTGACACCACCTCCACCTTAAAACCAAACTTAAAACTTTTCTGTTTGGTAAAGTCCGTAGTTAGTGTAAACTCTAGCTCTAGACTAGAGTAGCTCGTCTTAAATATAGCTTTGTTGTAGATTTGCTGCCATTGGCCTACGTTGCAGGGGGACACCAACATGATCCATTGAGCGGTGTCCCTCCCCCCTCCTTCTCCCCTCTACTTCTCTTTCCTTTCTTTTGATCAATGCTCAGTTATTAATTGGTAGAATCTCATAACAAAAATTGTTCTCCATTGTTCTTGTAGTTTTTTGTGCTGGTTTGCCCCCTCCCTTTCTCTTCTGTGCATGTCTGCAGGCCAGAGCCTCAGGAGCTGCATCCTGACCTGCAGTTCCCCCTCTGACCACCTTGTTGTCTGCTGTCTATATCTGTTTATGGGTCAATGACGAATAAGGATTTTCAACAGGTCAATTTTAAAATAATAAAAAAAAAGAAAATCTATTGCAGTAGTTCAAACATTAAGAATGTTGTGTACACATACATTTTAAATTTAGTTTTTTGTCAAGATGAATATGCACTAGCCTTAAAAAAGGTCATGTGGTGCAACCATGATTCATATTAAAATAAATTAATTTCCTTAACATCTTGACATCTGTGGGAGTTGAAGCTTTGAACCAGAGTAGACTTGACTCGTGTGCTTTCACAGCATGGAAAAAACATCCACAGGACTCCGATGTAAAAAGATGAATCAAAGGTATATTTATTCCTTAATTTCCACGGCATCTAGTTACAGGAGTTATCCTATTCCACAGTTTTCCAAAACAAAAAGCACTACGGTAAGAAAACTGTTTGGCTCTATCCAAACAAAACCTCAACTGCCTCTGCTCCTTCTGCTCTGCTCTTAAAGTGACAGTAACATGAAAGTAACTCTCAAAGCAGTTACAAAAACAAGCTTTCTTAACCTCTCTTAAATTAACATTTTAATAACATTTTACCTATTTTAATGATCTATTTATTCAATGAAATTAACTATTTATTTACTTTAACATTAACTAATAAACCAACAAAAATCAAGTAGAAGCACCTAAATAACACTTTGGCTCCCACATACCGGCCCCGAATTGTACTCTTAACTGGAGACAATTACCACAATATATAAACGAGGAGCCATAAATTAAAGTGTTTTTAACTTAAGTAGTCTTTCTTTCCATAACTGGAGGATTTTCTTCACTCAGCCTCCTCGAGAAGACAAAGCTTTGTAATCGGCCTGTCCAGTGTACTGGTCTTAGTCCTTATACGGACCTGCCGTATCAGTCCATACTTATCAGGGATGACCTGGATCACTTTCCCCATCACCCAGGAGTTGCGTGGTGCAGTGTCGTCAACGACCAACACAATGTCTCCTATGACAAAGTTGCGAGATGGGCGGGACCACTTGTGACGTTCTTGTAGCAGCGGTAGATATTCTCTTGTCCACCTTTTCCAGAACATGTCTGCCATGTACTGGACCTGTTTCCATCTCCTTCGGGAATAGAGATCCTGCTTGTCACATAGGGCTGGTGGGAGAGATGGCTTTGTCTTGAGGAGCAAAAGATGATTAGGAGTAAGTTCCTCTAGATCGTTAGGATCATCGGATGCCTTAGTTATAGGCCGGCTATTGATGATGGCCTCTGCCTCACATAGCAGGGTATACAGGCTCTCCTCATCAAGTTTCTGTAGTCTCATTCTGACGTTCAGGATCTTCCTTACAGACTTGATCATCCTCTCCCATACCCCTCCGTGATGGGAGCCAGTGGGAGGATTGAATATCCACTGGATGCCTCTCTGGTGTAGAGTGTTTTCAATCTTTGAGCTATTCCACTCCTGGATGGCTCTCTTTAGCTCACGTTCGGCTCCAACGAAATTTGTTCCGTTGTCTGAACGGAGAATCTTCACCTGGCCTCTTCTAGCGATGAAGCGACGAAGAGCAGCTATGAAGGAATCCGTATCCAGAGAAGATGCTAACTCCAAGTGTATTGCACGAGTTGTCAGGCATGTAAAGATCACACCATATCTTTTCACCAAACTCCTTCCGCGTTTTACCTCAAATGGACCGAAGTAGTCCACTCCAGTATTGGTGAACGGTGGCTCATCTGGCAGGACTCTGTCTCGAGGTAGGTTAGCCATCTGTTGTTGACCTGTAGCTCCATGAGAGCGCCGACAGACCTGACACTTGGATAAGATTCTCCTTATAGCTGAGTTTGCTCCAGGGATCCAATATTTAGATCTCAACTTTGAGAGCACATGATTGCGACCGCTGTGTCCAAGGTTCTCATGGATATCTCTGAGGATCAGCTTTGCGATGTGAAGGTCTTTATGCAAAATCACTGGCTGCCTTGCTTCCTCAGGCATAGCAGCTCTGCTGAGTCTTCCTCCTACTCTGACAAGGCCTTCTTGCAGAACTGGATCAAGCTTGAAAAGACTACTGCCTTTCTTTACACATTCACCCTTTAAGAGTGCAGTGATTTCATTTTTGAAAGTCTTTCCTTGGCAGTAGCGGATGACCTCACGCTCTGCTTCATTAAGGTTCTCCACTGTGAGCTTAGCAGCACTTGCTCTGGAAACACTTGCCTTGAAGTGACTCATGTCTTTGTCAACTTCAGTTGGAGTAAGAGTTGTGTTCAACTCCTTCCTCTTTCTACTCAAGCTCAGTAGAGTGCTCTTAGTCTTGAGTATCCAAGCGACTGCTTTCTTGAGATTATGCCATGAAGAGAAGTACTGCATTAACTCCAGCATTGCATCTCTTTGTTCCTCGGCTGCAGTAGCACAGACCACAGTGTTCCTCACCTCAGGGTCTTCCATAGTTAAGTTTAAAGGGAGGTCTGGGTTCTCGGGCCAATCTTCTGTGTCTTTGGTGAGAAATTCCGGCCCCTGTAACCAAGCATGGCTCTGGATGAATTTCTCTGCCCTTTGACCCCTCGATGCATAATCTGCAGGGTTCAGTGAGGTGTTGACATACCGCCACTGATGAGGACTAGACCTCTTCAAGATGGTTTCCACACGATTAGCAACGAATGTGCGGAATCTGCTTGTTCTGTTCCTGATGTACTTCTGCACCGTGGTGCTATCTGTCCAAAATACAGATTCTTTAAGTTGGAGGTGAAGTTCCGATCTTAACATTTGGTCCATGCGTGCAGCCATAGTAGCTGCAGTGAGCTCCATACGAGGGATGGTCATGGGCTTGAGGGGAGCCACTCTAGCCTTCCCGATGACGAATGCACAATGTGCTTCGTTGCTGCTATTCCTCTGTAGCAAGTAGCTCACCGTTCCGTAACCTTCTTCGCTGGCGTCAGCGAAATGATGCAGCTGATTAAACACTGCTTCACCAAAACCTGCAGGCTTGAAACACCTAGGAATGCTGACGTTCACTAGCAGTTGTATTTCAGCCTTCCAAGTGGACCACTCATGAGCTAGCTCTTCAGGTATCAGGACGTCCCAGCCTATCTTTAATCTGCAGAGCTCTTGTAGAATTATCTTTGCTGAGAGCACAACGGGCGCCAAGATACCCAATGGATCGTATACTGAGCTCATGAGGGAGAGAATATTTCTCCTGGTGGCTGCTTTGTCTGGCAAGATGATCTTGAACCTGAAGCTGTCAGACTCGATACACCAATGAACTCCTAGAGCTCTCTCAATAGGAAGCATATCCCGATCCAGGTCAAGGTCTTTAACCTCAGTTGCTCTATGTTCTTCTGGTATAGCAGACAGCACGGCCCTGCTATTGCTGATCCACTTGACGAGCCTGAATCCACCTTTTTCACACACAGCTCGTAGGGTGTGATACAACGATACTGCCTCCTCTTCAGAGTGGACTGATTTGAGACAGTCGTCCACGTAGAAGTTGTGGAGCACTGTGTCAACTGCCTGTGCATTTGATAGCGTTCTGCTGTCTTCAGCACATTTTCGAAGGGCGAAGTTGGCACAACTTGGAGACGAAGCTGCACCGAACAAGTGCACCGCCATCTTGTACTCCACTGGCTCCTGAGTTATATCACCTGATGTCCACCAGAGGAACCGGAGAAGGTCAGAGTCCTCATCAGGCATCTTTACTTGATGGAACATCGCTTCCACATCGGCCATGACTGCGACTTCCTCTTGTCTAAATCTGGTTATCACACCAAGGAGAGTGCTGGTGAGATTCGGTCCCTGCAGCAGATGTTCATTTAGAGTAGTGCCCTGGTATGACGCTCCACAATCGAAAACCACTCTAAGTGTCTTCTTCCTCGGGTGATACACCCCATGATGTGGCAAGTACCATACGCGACCATCGTCCCGGCTGATGTCCTTGTCGGGTACCTTCACAGCATATCCCCTTTTGATAATGCTGTCCATGAATGCTGAGTACTCTGAGTGGAACGCTGGGTTCTTCACAAACTTCCGCCTTAAGTTCAGAGCACGTTGCTCAGCTACCTTTCGGTTGTTCGGCATCTTTAGTTCTTTGTCTCTCAATAGCAGAGCAATGCTATAATTTCCATCCACAAGTTTGGCTGACTGTGTGACCATGTTAACAAACTGACGATCCTCCCTAGACATCTCCAGCTTCTCACTCTGGTTGCACTCACACTGAAACTGTTGATTCCAGAGTTCCTCCAATCGGGTAACTGCTATTCGGTTTGCTTGAACCTGCATCAATCCAGACGTGGTGTTATGGCCAGTGATCTCTCGCAGTGGTCCATTAATGGTCCAACCAAGGCGTGTTCTTACAGCGTATGGACCGTCCTCTACACTGGCAATAATTTGCCAGGGCTCAATAGCCTTTGGTGCATTAGTCCCAATAAGCAGCCCTATATCTGCTTCTATTTTTGGAAGTGACACCTCCTGTAGGTGTGGCCATTTGTTGACATCTTCTTGTAACGGGATATTACCTTTTGTTGCAGGAATGATTTTTTGAGAATATGCCTCAGGGAGCTCCAGAAAATCATTACAGTCCAAGCTGCTTACTTCCAAGCCATACACCACATCGCTGCTCACAATCCTTTCTTCTCCCATGGTCTTCAGTAAGATGTGTGTCTTTCTGCCTGTGAGGTTAAGCTCCTTTAATAGATTGTCAGTGCAGAAACACGCAGTACTGCCAGGGTCGAGAAAGGCATATGTTGTTGTCACCTTTTGGCCCTTCTTGGTCTTTACTTGGACTGGAACTATAGCTAGTATACTCTGCACGTTCTCAGTACTCGTTTCTCCGTTAGTTGTAGTGCTGGTGCCCACAAACCCACTTACAACTGAATCTAGCGGCTTTTCCTTTGGCTCTACTCACGACCATTTATCCTGTTGTTGGTGATTCCTCTTTCCTTGTGGCATCCAGTCCTTTTTATCCTTCCATTCCTCCAAGTTGAGCCAGTTTTCTTACAATGTGGGAGTTGAAGCTTTGAACCAGAGTAGACTTGACTCGTGTGCTTTCACAGCATGGAAAAAACATCCACAGGACTCCGATGTAAAAAGATGAATCAAAGGTATATTTATTCCTTAATTTCCACGGCATCTAGTTACAGGAGTTATCCTATTCCACAGTTTTCCAAAACAAAAAGCACTACGGTAAGAAAACTGTTTGGCTCTATCCAAACAAAACCTCAACTGCCTCTGCTCCTTCTGCTCTGCTCTTAAAGTGACAGTAACATGAAAGTAACTCTCAAAGCAGTTACAAAAACAAGCTTTCTTAACCTCTCTTAAATTAACATTTTAATAACATTTTACCTATTTTAATGATCTATTTATTCAATGAAATTAACTATTTATTTACTTTAACATTAACTAATAAACCAACAAAAATCAAGTAGAAGCACCTAAATAACACTTTGGCTCCCACAACATCTTTTTTCAGTTTTCAGTATTATACAAAAATGTTTTTTTTTTTTCAATGGTCGCGCCACATGATATTTCATAAAATGGACATCAGTCAAACTTTGTTTGTATATTATGATGGAAATATAAATACAAATGTGTTGCAATCTTACACACTACAAGAGATTTTGGAAATCATGCCAGATAAAGCAGAAGATTGATTTAAATACATTTAGAGTGATTTCAAAAAACAGTTTTCAAAACAAGAGTCATGGTCGGACGGTCGCACCGCATGACATTTTGACGCTTAAAACAACAACAAAATCCCAAATAACTAGTATTTTTTGTAAAATTCAAGTGAGTCCATATATGGGACAGGTAGTTCATATATATGGTATATTTTTTTTCAATCAATTTAAACCTTTTTTGAATTGAAAAGAAATCAGCCATTGTCTCTGTGTCTCCTTTCTCTGTTTGTTACTCTCTCTGTCTGTTCTCTCTTTTCCTGCTCTGCCCAGCTGGCCTTCGGCAGGAGGGTCCCCCCTTATGAGCCAGGTTCTGCTCAAAGTTTGTCATAAAGCAGTGCACCTAATGGTCCGCAAAATACAGTATTTCCTTACAAAGACAGATGTTACTTTAATAGCGTGTGATGCAAATGTTTGACAGTTCCGGTTCCGGTTCGCGAAGCAGTAGTGAACTTTCAGCGCTCTTTTCTTCGTGTGTGTGTGTGTGATTTTTTTTTTTTTGGGTTGTTTTGGTTTTTTGCACAAAACTTGTCCTTATCTCTTTGATTCACTGTGACCTAAACAAGCTAAACAAAGTATCACCTAGCGCTCTGGGGGGGGGTATTGCACCACGGCAAAATGGAGTGACGTTGGTTTAAATCAGGCTTAAGTCCCAGGAGAGATTCACTTTGTTGTCTCACACCAGGGTGACACTTGAAACTTCTTGTAATATGCTGCCGACAAGTGGTCAAAATTTTTCGTTTCCCCCAAAAAACCCTAACAAAAAAAAAAAAAACAACAAAGAACACAGTACATAGAATTCACTAAACAATTTTACAATATGCAGTATGCAAGAACTTGGGTTCTTTGCTACTCCCAGGAAGACGTCCAATGTTTACCTGGCTAATTTTCTTTGAATACTACATACCATAATGCAAAGCACCACAACAGTGGGAGCCAGTCCATAGACATTAAACATCAGTGAGCTGTGAGACAATCTGTGACATCACACATTGGTTGTTAGAAGAGCTCAACTCAACTCTAGAGCGGAGGATTGTGTTTTTCAAGCAGCCCTGATTAACACTTATTGAATGCCTTGTTAACGCCCTACTGTATGCATTCACATGGATGAAAAAGAGTGGTAAAATGACTTTTATCTACTTGCTCGGAGCATCATACTTACACAAGTTGTCTCCATCTGTGAAAATAAAATGATGTCAGAGCTGTAGGCCTATATACAAATAATTGTTTTCTTATCTATTTATTATCAATGTATTAGGCTACAGCGGTTTTCTGTCAAAGTTTCCTTTTTCCTCATGAACATTTCCACTGATTTCAGAGAAGTGGTCCTCACAGGGGAATGGTTGTATTATTTTAGTATTTATTTGGATCCAATTACAGGAAATAATATTAAAGACCGTGTGACATGCCTTACTTGCTTTGCTGCATTGTTTTATGCTCGCTGCTTGTTATGAGTTCCGTTCCTTTGTTGTTGTGTCGTGTTCCTGTCAGAGAGAACAAAGACAATTGGCTGTTGAAGTTCTGTCTAACGATGAGAACTGAGTGACTTGGTAAGACTGCCACAATACACGTGTATACTTTTCATGGTTTTGAAACACTTATGTAATACTTTTTAATTTATTTAAAAAAATGTCTTAATTCAAAAGACTTTTCTATTATTCACATTCCCAACGAGGCTACATGATCCCATTAGCATGAAACACTGGCGGGCCACAGAGGTGCCAGCGATAAGCTGTCAGTGAGGAACTTAATACAATAAGGCAGTGTTGAGCCTCATTCGTGGTACTTTATCAACAGCTGAGCTCTAAACAATGATGCCCTTGGTGCACTCTTTTATATGACTCATTTGCTTATGGAAAAAAGAAGCACGTCTGTGTGGTCTTGCATGCGATTCCTTTATATTATGTAAAACAGTTCAGAAATGATGATGGTTAAAAAATAACCTTGACAGATGTTATGTAACCATGCATTTGGTTAGACCTGCAAAACAACTGCGGTTGCTTCTGACATACTTGTGACTCTGCCTCATTATCTGAACCAAACCTGCTGTTTTTGCATTTGGTTTCAGTTGCTTTTTTTCTATCAAATAGGCATGGCTTAAGGAGTCCTTGCACATCTTTGGTGCTTATTTGATGCATAAATCTCAATGTTCCTTTTTAGTTTAGTATTAAGAACCAAATGACACTATACGCGGTAATCCTTTAACCTGATGTACACATGCACAGTAGTATTATCCTCAAATTTGAATTTAATAATCAGCTAGAAGAACCTCTAATATTCAGCTTAACTGCTTTGTGTTTAACCTGTCTTGACTGGAGAAACATTTTCAATCCATCTATTAACTTCCGCTTAGTCGGGTTGAGGTCAAGGGAGCAGCAACCTGAAGAGAGAGGAACTGTTTAAAATGCTAATGTGAACCTCAAACTGGTATTTTTGTCTTGAAAAAATTATGGTTATATCAACTAAATGTGTTCAGAGTATTCAGGGAGCTGGATTTGTTTTGAAAAATGAAACATTCCTTTTACTCGAATTAACAGCCACTCCTTGTTCTCAACTCACTGAAGCACACCAGCATCAAGTACCTCTTCATCTGCCCCGCTCCTCTACTCAAAGAATTCAAGCGGTGCATGACTCACTTGACCAACATAAGATACAAAAACAATCCTGGCTCATTTGACACAAAGTACCTGAGAGTTCACAAAGTCACACGTCAGAGGGTGGAAGCCCGATATAGACCAGAGACAAAGGCGTGGATGAAACAAGAGCTTCCCAGCCTCCTCTCTGTTACCATGACGACAGCTGCCGTCTCCAGTCCCTCTGTGACTTGAGCAAGAGGCTTAGAGGGAAATGTGGCAAAAGACTCCGCCCCCATTACCGATCCAACCTGGCAACTAGGAATTACAATTTGTAACTTATTCAGAAAGAATCACAAAATAATGAGATTGAAACAAACTGGTCGCATCCAAGCAAGTCTCTTCCAAGCCATCTGCACACCTAATAACTTTCCATCCCAGCCCTGTGTGGCCTTTTCACAGCATGCAACTGAACCTGATTCAGGGCGTGTTGCTATTGTTGGCAGGTGTAGAAGCCGGTTGAGCAGGTTGTTCCCTGACTGCCGCTCCGTCGGGCCCTCCTCCCTGCTACTCTCTCCAGGACGACTGCTGATTCACTCACACACTTTGGCAGGTCAGGGAAGAGAGTTTTTTGCCGGTACACCTGTTCTTATCTGACAGAGCCAAAGCATCAGGTAAGGACTTACTGAGGAGGGATTTAACTTTCGTGCCTTGAACCCCCCCCCCACCATCCAGGATGAGTAAAACTATGGAAAAGGGGTTTTTACACAACAACCTGTTTTTAGAGGAACGTTTTAGTGTAAATACTCGAGAAGAGTGATACTCGGTGCCGTAATACTGGAACAGTAGTGCCTTATGTAACTTTAAAAGGAGAATACAAGTGTTATTCAGTTTTACAGGGGTATATGCAGCTGTAGACCAAAGATTGATCTCATTATTGTACATTTATGCGACATTTGACTGTATAAATTAAACACAGATCATTGAATAGATTGAAAGTGACAGCTTTTTATCATCGCATTACTGGATTATTGTTTGAGGTGGTGCTTTGCATGCTGTTGAATTGATAAAATATGGATGAATGTGTCATCGTTAACTGATCATTGTTTTATACGCACAAAGCAACAACTGTTTTTAGAAAATGTCAGATAATGTGCAACAGAAAAAAAAGGAAGCGTAGACGTAACAGTAAACAAAAAGGTTACAGCAACTGAGGGAAACTTTTGACAGCATAAATGTCAGATAATCCGTGGCTGTGTGGGTTGAAAGTGTGTTTTTTGTTTATGAGACGGGATCTCTGTAAAGTCAAGGTTGGCAGAGCAGCTGAGGCGATGGCTTGCATAGACTCTGACAGACCAGCAGAATTGGAGCTCTTCAACAGAAGGCTTCTCTGAGCGTGACGGGTCAAAAGTAAACATCTCTCCGTGTCTTTACAATCCGCTGCCTCTCAAAGACGTGACGGTGGGGCGCCCATAGTCAAATACATTCTCAGAGTAGTGGTGTGGGAGGATGTGAGAATAATATGATGGCATGAAGTGACACCCGTTTGGATTGAACAGCCCACACATGTGGGCCACACGAGCTCACAGTAGAGGTGTCCTGTGTCTCTGATGGGAGGAGAGTGTATTCGGGTGACTGGAAACATTTCTGAGACCAGTTTCATTTTCAGTGTCACGAGTCTGGTGTTTGCATAATCATAATAACTTCCCTGTTGAAGATGCTTTCATTTAAACACCGCAAATACAAACACTAGAGATTACTTTTAAATAGGGCTGGGCGATATATCGAGATTTTAATATATATCGATATATTTTCAAACGCGATATGGTACAAAACAATATCGCTTATATCGATTTAAAAAAAAAAAAAATATATATTTTTTTTTTTTTTTATTTTGATATAGCTTATTTTGTGACAAATTGACTTGAATGTTTTATTTGAGATTTGCACAAATGTTTTGTTATTTGCAACTGTCAACCTCAGTGGAAAAGTCTGCCTGTTACTGTCTACATTCTATTAATTGCACAGTGTATTTTAATTTAATTGTTATGCAGGAAAGGGATATTTGTTTTATTTTATTCAAGAAGCATTTTATTCTATATATGCAGGCAGTTTATTTTTTATTTCATTTGTTTTATACATTTTGATATTGTGCAGACCTCTGTTAATAAAGGAACCTGTGTGACATTTGGCACGAGGCTTTGTATTAAAACTGACTGTTTTTTTAAGGGTTTGCCTCAGAAAAAAATGAAGCTAACATAGATGCTATGCTATAATGCTTTGGGGGAAACCCCAATTATGGCAAAGAAAAAATATCCAGATATATATCGAGTATCGCCATTCAGCTAGAAAATATCGAGATATGACTTTTGGTCCATATCGCCCAGCCCTACTTTTAAACGTGCTTTATATTAGCTGCTTTTATTTACGTTTTCAAATACCTGTATCATCACCGGACGTCTTGCCGCAAAGCACTAAACATGCCAAGACTCATCTCACCATCTTATTTATTCAGTTCATTCGAATTGGTGAGAGTTGCTGCCCTAAAGTTCTGACATACACCTAAAACACAAACAGTAAATGTGGGAAAAGAGGAGGCGAGAGAACAAAGTTTACAAGTAGTGCTTTACAAGCCTGAGGCTAAATCTCTTTTGGAAAAGCTGCCATGAAATGTAGCTGATGAATTAGTTCTAAGTTTCAGTTGCAAGAATTAAAACAACAATTTTTTTTTGTTTAAAAAATGGGCTGTTACACCTAACCTAAAAGCTCAGACACCATCATGTTTGTAACGGAAAAGGAAAACCCCAGGCATGCCACCCACTGACTTCTAAATTATTAAATTATACATTTATTTTCAAGAAAACCACCAGCACACTGACTCGAGAGAGTGAAAATAGCTACAAAGACCATACTAATGGGAATGGAATGAGAAATGCTGACAGTGAATGGGAATCTATGAAAGCCCAATTTATGGATGACATCACAGGGCAATTGTCCAGGTGTTTTTTGTCATACAGTCTCTGGTAAAACCAAATTGTTATTCAGGTGATGTGACAATTTTCTTGATTGTGTTTTATTTTCTGTGACATTACCCCACACCATGTGACAGAGGGCAATCGCACTGCATGGGCTCTTTTATTTTAGAGACATAAAAAAATAAAGATAAATCTTGAGCATAACGTTTCCAGAACAGTAAACTACCAGGATTTTATTCTGGTGACCAAGATGAACTCTCGCAAGAAAAGCAAGAAAAAAGAAAAGACGAACACAGATTGTAGGAAAACTTGCAGAGAAACAAAACATTTCTGGCTCATTTGACGAGTTGGTAGATTAAATAACCTAATTTGTATTTTAAAAGACTGTGGATGTAGTTTTTATTATACAAAGACATTAAATGTCTGTAAGGAGTCATGATTAAAAATAAATTGTTGCCATAAAGTTGGAATAAAACATTTTTTACATCTTCTCTTGAGATGACTGTGAATGAAAAGAAATTTAAAAAATTGAATCTTTCCAACTTTATGGCTGTATATAAATAATAATTATGTGCAATTCCACTCATTCCATATTTAATTATTAAAACGAAAACAAGACAGAAAAACATGTAAAACATCTCATTTGCATGTTCAGACCTCTATTTTTCCTGCAGGCAGCAATGTTACTGGAGATGAATCCTTTCCAACTGATGTTATGAAGGAACAAAGAAGCCTAACAACACAGTGACTTGCAGCAAGCATGCTCTGCAGGGCACTGCAGTCATTTGTGTAAAAGAGTTATGCCGAGGGGAGAACACATAGCTCACAGATCATTTGTGTAAAGTCACCCCGTCAATAAGTCACATCTCTCAGTGGAGATAGAGTTCAACAAAGTCACAACAAGAATACTGCAGGGGTCGCTGGATAGAAACCCACACAGATGTAGAAATAGAAAATGTCATGATCACAGTCTTGTTAACCATCAAGTGAGGGGGGTCTGAAAGTTGGGAGCTGGGACAGGATCAGCTCTTCTAGGATTTTCATTATGACTTGTGTCAGTGCTGCTGACCTAAATTGTTAAAGCTGCCAGCTTTTTTCATTTTTGGGAAATAGGAGCAAGTAATGTGTTCAGTGTGTTCGGGTTGGACTTGAGTGCTGCGATAAACAAGTTTAACACCCGCAGTCAAGATCCAGATAGATATATAGATTGATATCGATTAAACTAAGCACCGTCCGTCCGTCCGTCCGTCCGTCCGTCCGTCCGTCCGTCTATCTATCTATCTATCTATCTATCTATCTGGATTTTGAACATTAAAGCTAAAAAACTGAAAACTAAAGCTTACAATCTTAATATAATCAACTCTTTGAAGATATAGTGGTGCAATTATGCTGTTTGTGTTTTGGCTTTCCTTGCTTTTGACTGAGATTCCATTGCTGTAGTGAGACATATAGCTGTTGTCAAAGGTTTTACATTAAGCCATCATGATCAAATGGGAAATACTCTCTAAAGGGGAATGGAATAATTCCATGGAGGTTAGTGAGGTGGACCTTCAGTAGTATTCTAAGTTATTAAGCTATGAAAACTACAGAGCATTAAAAGTACAGTACATGTTCCTTACACAGTAAGTCTGTTTTATATATATATATATATATTTTCTTTTCTCTTTCAGAGTGAAACAAACAGGAAAATGAAACATTTAGCAATCACAGCGGGCCTGCTTCTGCTTGTCCAAGTGTTTCCGCTTGCAAAGCTCCAACATTCAACCGACTCACCAAGACGCACAATTGATAAAAGCTGGCTCCGGGACACAGACAAAAATACTCTTCAAAGTGAAAATGCTGCATCTACTAACGAAGAAAGTGAATATAATCAAGGAAGCAATGCTGATTACTTCAGTGGAATAGTATCTGGCTTCATGGCAGGACCGACTGAGGAAGAGGAGAATGTGGCAGGACAAGATGGTGAAAGTTTGAGATTTGATGACCAGAATGCTGACCCAGCTACCATGTTGACAATGTTTGAAAATGTCACACCCAATCAACCAGAATTGACAGATTCTCCAGGCTCCACAAACTCAACCCAAAACCAAATTACAGAGGGTGAAGAGGACTCTGCAATGGCTGCAGACAACACTGCAAGCTTTCACGATTCACCAGAGAACACTGAATTACAGTCAACAGCCTTGGTTTCAGAAAGGAATGGTGCAGAAAATATCACAACACAACTAGACACAGATAAAGGGTTAAACATTCCCACTGGATCTCCCAGTACAACAAAGTCAACTGGGTCTACAGACTCAACTAATTCCACTGGCTCTTCCGACACATCTAATTCCTTGGGATCTCCCAACACAACCGATTCCACAGGATCTCCCAACACAACCGATTCCACAGGATCCCCCAACACAACCGATTCCACAGGATCTCCCAACACAACCGATTCCAGAGGATCCCCCAACACAACCGATTCCACAGGATCCCCCAACACAACCGATTCCACAGGATCCCCCAACACAACCGATTCCACAGGATCCCCCAACACAACCGATTCCACAGGATCTCCCAACGCAACCAATTCCACAGGATCTCCCAACGCAACCGATTCCACAGGATCCCCCAATGCAACCGAACCACCAGAGATAAATAAAGTACCTACCACTCACTCGGGGAAGCCTTTTGAGAACTCTGAAGCCAGCACTGTGACTATAGCCATACCTGAGAGGGCTAACAAGACCGGCAAAGGTGTAAACAACTCAGACAGAGGTAGTACTGCTAAATCAGTGTTAAACGTTTCTGATTCACCGTTTTTGTTCCTGGAAAATGTGTTTGTAAGTCATTGTAGCTGCTTGTAGCCTCTGGGTGAGCTACTTGGACAAAAAAAGGAAAAGAAAATATATACTTTTTTGGGGAATCCCAATTAATGATGACCCATAAAGCAACAAAAAAGGCCCTAAATCCTATAGGGATGGCCTGGGTTTTAAAGTTAAATTATGTTCTTTGCTCAAGAGCACATGAAGTGCTGCTGAATGATTTATATGCTGCATTTTTCCGCCTTGTCCTCAACCCAGATTTAGCTACTTCTATTTTCCCACTGACAGAGGACAAATGCCCCTCTTTCAAAGGCAAAAGTTAGATTGGGTTTCAGGTTCTATCGATGTAGCCATTATGAGTAAAAGAGTCTGTGACAACCACCCTCTCAGGCGCACAATGAAACCCTGTTTTAGTTACAAAAAAGGCCTGAATGAAATGGCCCGAGCCTCAGGTCAGATGATACTGCCTGCCTCTACAGGAGCGTGAGACCTGTTTTTTTTTTTTTTTGTGTCGACCTTAAGATGAAGCAGATAAGTGTGGAAAAGGCTGTTTGTCATACACACTTTTGCAAATCAATCTGCCATTCAATATTTCTGTCTAGCTACTCGTAAAGCTTCTTATCCAGCAAAATATACAATGTGGGAAAGCTCAGTGCCAACAAAATGGCCTGCAGAGAGCTGGCGCAGGGATGGGATTAAAATAAAACTCACATCACAGGGATGGATGTGACAGCGAGACTTAACACTAATGGATGATGGCAATAAACAGTAGGAAAACAGTTGTGAAACTATGGGCAACCCAGGAGGAAAAAGAAGTCTCCACACTTACCATGACAGGCACACAGTGTTCATATCAACCACACAAAGACCCTCATGTTCGTGTGCAGATTTTATACATTTGAGCCCACACAGCAACCTTGCGTTTTCTGAGATCAGTAAATAAAAGCACCCACACAGTACAGGTACCTGACCTCACCTGACCACAATGAATACAGCCATTCTAATCAGTCACTTTTAATTGTAACCACTTTAAATGTGGTAGTTGAACATAATTTAACTTATTTTGTGATAACAATGAATTAAATTAAATTACATTAAAGCACTGGTCTAACATTTCTACTGTATATTAATTGTATTTAACATTTATATAACATTTATATTCAAAAAGTGTGCCCAAAATATTTCTTGCCCTCTTTTAATTGTGGTAATATTTGTCAGGAAGTCACGAAAAAAGTAGTGACTTACTGAGACATTATCTGAACCAAAGTTCAGAATAAACCAAAGAGTAGATGCTGAACTACTGTATATTACAACATAGTCTTGAATAAGTTAATTAGACTCTCGACAAAAACCAAAAACAAAAACATTGATTCACACATAGTATCTGGGAAGTTTTTGCCCTTTACTTTGTGCTTGTGAACTTGAAAATAACTACTTAGAGTATCTGAGATGAAATTTGTTGAGGAGCAACGCCAACAACATATCAGAATGAGGGCCATAAATGATCCAATTGTATTCTCTTAAACAACCTAGTCTCATAAATTTCACATTGGTTTAAGTAAACACAAAGGTGTGTTGTGCACTCGGCCTCAGACATAGACTGGGTCAACATAACATGGTGGATTTGTGGCTACGCTACGTTATTCATTTTTACAGGTGTATAATATCCTTATACCTCTCGGTGTAAACTGGCATTTGCTATCTTGTGTTCACAATGTCAAAAATAGTATGTGTAGACCTTATCATAATAAGATCCCTTGAATTGAGGACTGGGATAGTGTGCACTGATCACAAACTTGGGCAATAAATAAACACAGGAAAATGAACTGCAGTTTTATGGAAGAGTTTATGTGCACTACAAATACTTCAAGACTGAAGCTGCAAAAAAGGAGAACATTTTCATGGTCACGGTTAGGAAAAAGAGGCAAGAGGGACTGTGCTGCGACATGGAAATTCTGTGGTAAAGAACATGACCAAGTGACAAAGTAAAAAGTGACAAAGTGACAGGGTATACGTATAAAACTATCTACAATACAATGTAGTGTTAGCCTACGTTACCCAACATTATGATGTAGCGTAGTAAAGAACTGTAAACTGTTCTCCAATATACAGTAGTGTAGTGTTGGCCTAGTTCTTTGCCGATTTCCTTCGTCGTGATCCAAACTGTTGGGATGTCAGTTTATCTTCATAAATACTTCACAAAATTCCAGTAAAAAAAAAAAAGAAATATCCCTTTTACATTCTGGTTTTTGTCCTTTCTGACCCAAAACGTTTCACATTCTGGCTTTCTCAACTGTAAATGGCATTTCTGCGTGACATTTTACTTCAGCTTTCAGCCTTTATTTGAGTAGGAGCACTAATAAAGGAGTATGTGGTTTTTGTTTTGGTTTAAAAAAGATAAAAGCTTAATGGACACTCAAACATTGTGCATAACAATGTCAGTTTTCTGGCTTACTACGTGATGAATCCCGCCTACTAAGTAAAAATCATTCTGGACACACAAACAGCTTCCAGTAAATTTGATTTTTCTTTAAAGGTTTGGTTGATAACACAAGAAAAAAAAAAGGCACAAATGTACTCTAAAAAAACAAATGCAGATTGTTGTTATTAGTTCCTCTTTTGGAGGCCAATATTACCACCCACATAGCTACATGGCTTACAAGTGAGCAATGACGCTCTTGCCCAAGGACAGTTTGGCAAGTGCACTGGGGAATTTTTGGATAAAAGCAGCAAACTTCAGATTAAAGGATGACCTGAGATACAGCTGAGAAAAATATGTAAAACAGATACATGTAAGTTCTTTTTACAGCCAGGGTAAAAACAAAAAAAGAAGAAGAAAAAGGATATCACTCCACTCGTATTTATTTTGTCTTCCTGGATGTCAAATTAGAAAAGAGATGCCCTTTTTGTCCACTTTGCTAAGGGTTAGGGGTAAATTGACCCAACCAAGTGGATAAATTAAGTAAAAAGAGGAAATGAATTATTTATGTACAGTTTTCTTTTGTCAGAAGATATTGAGGGCAGTTCTGTAAGTTTCAAAAACATTTACATGTCTTGAACACAACTATTAAAATAGAAGAGCAGAGAATGTTCACATCGTAAAATATTTATTTAAGAGTCTATACTTGTTACACAATACATTCAACTCAGTCTTTTTTTCTCCCTTGGTGTTTTATAATTAGCTGTGCACCAGTTACTTATATAGAACTGTTGTATCTAAGAGATCCATGGAGATACTGGATCATTTATTAAATTAGTATTCATTCACAGTTGCTCTTACTTAGATGATGAGCACAGCATGCCACCTTAAAACTTTCAAAAGTATTCCACAAATTATAGTTATTTTGGCATGTTAATTGCATTAATCATCACAGTGTAAATTCTAAAATTCTGACTAATTAGGATGTGTATCCATAGCATTTTCAAAAACAGATATTCAGTCATAATTATGTGGCATTTAGCCCTTGAGACTAAATTAAATATTAATCATTTAGTTGTTGACAAACTATTTATAACAACCCCCCTCACCTGTGATTTTTCCTAATGAAGGTGTGGAGCCAGATACTTCCAGGAGTAAGAGGGGCGTAGCGTGGCTTGCCGTGCTGGGAACAGCAGCGGCCGTGGCCTGTGTGGGACTGGTGGCCTACTTCCTGAAAAAGAAACGCAACGGATTCTCTCACAGGAAGCTGGTTGAAGAGTTCTCTCCAGATCCAGGTTTGTGAGCTCCTGAATATCTGCTACTAAGAAACAGATTGTTTTGATTTAATATTGCTTGCCAACTTGATCCTGCAATTTTTTTTTTCTAGTTAAATTGTCTACTTTAATGTCTCGGTTTATGGGGGGCAAAATGTAAACAAAAAGTTATTGACAATTAAAAATGTCTTATAATTGTAGTTGCTTCATAATAAGAAACTACAGTTATCGTTCAGCTTTAGGATCACTCATTACTTCCTACAACATTGCTGTGACATATGGGACACAGCCAATTAATACCTACAAATATAAGAGAGTTTTAGACATGTTGGTAGACAGATTTTATTGCATTACGTCTTCACTGTAACTTGCTAATGGTTGGAGCAACATAACTCACCCCGGTTTTTAAAAACACCCTCCTATACTAAGATGACATCATGCAAAAATAGATCATGTACTATGACAGCCACAATTTTTAAAAAGACAGTACATTATTACAGTTTTCATGCATACCCACATATGTAACCTTTCTGTTAATCTTCAACTTTAACAGAGTGCACACACAATTGCAGATTAGATTATTTTCATGTACACACAGGCACACACACACACACGCGCACACGCGCACACGCACGCACGCACACACACACACACACATTCAAGGTGCATTGAGATTGCATACGGAAGATATAAAGCGAGAACATGAAATAAATGCACCTTTTGAAAAGAGATATGAGAATGACACATATTGGACTGAGTCACATCTATTTTTGTAATAAAGACCTATGTAGAAATGGCTAATGTCAAGAATACATCAAAAATACTTAGTTTGTTCTAAACAGATTCTTAAACTGGCACAAAGGAGGTTGTTTTCTTCTCTGTCATTATCATCTTGAGTCTCTTAGCTTTCTCTGCCTTGATACCCTCTGTAGCTCTGTGAACTAGTTTCATTGATGCTGATTTGTCACATAGTGCAACAAAGCTATAAGTGGTTGGTAAAAAAAGATGATAGGGATGGGAGTCCAAATGAAGTTTGGCTAGTTTTTGCTAAAAAGAGGCACAGAAGGCTGCTACAACTAGACAATACAAATATTTCTTAATGTCAAATAAAAACTGATATTTTAACATGAAAAAAAAAATCAACTCATCTTTGTGCCATTTTAAACATTGTCAAAATATTGCTGCCATGGCATGATATACAAAATCCCAGAGAACATAAAATGCAGAGATGAGGATCAGACAGGGGACAGGAGAGCACAGCTGGGAAGAACAACAAACGGACTGGCAGGGGAAGCATGAAAGACAGAGCAATATATACTTACAAGGGTTGGTGAGACATGGATTTAAATCATCCAGGAAAACACAAGAAGAAGAGGCAGACAGGGAAGAGGAGCTACAAACTGTCACAAAAAAACACAGAACAAAGACACCAAGAAAAATTCAAGAATACCAAAAGTCGTCAACACTTATATACAGTTTCTCAGTCGCGGCCTGATCCACATACAGTAGATGGTTCATTATCAGACTTGTTCAGACTGGGATGAATCAGGTGTGTTGGATCTTGGAACCACTGTAAAACATGTAAGACAGTGGTATCTCAGGATCAGGATTGAGAAACACTTTGTTTAGTTTTTTTTTCCCCAAAATGGCTGTCACAAGTAGTTGTATGTGAAGAGTGTTTATTCAGCAGGAGGTAATGGACACACATTCATTCAGGAAAAAGATTGTTACTGACTTTTAACAGTCAGAAGTGTTCAGTTGGGGAAATTGGTTTTTAAATTCTTACAGAGAAAGCTGGTGATGCAACATGAACTATTGACATACTTGATTTTGAAGTGTCTCAGTCTGGTCATCTATTTATCTTTGGGGAAGAGAACTTTGCAACTAAAAACAATTAAAAACGAATTAATCCATTCTCACAATGTAATAAAGAAAAACTTTTTTTGTTGAAAGTGAAATAATGAGAACTTTACAGACATTTTACAGTTATTAAATACTGACTTTCTAATTTTCAGTTCTCAGACTGGACAACAGCGATCCTTTGGACTTGAACTTTGCTGGTTCAGGAGGCTATTACAACCCAGGACTCCAAGGGCACAACATCCAAATGACCAGTTTTCCAGGAGATCGTTGAATATCATGATTGATCAAAGTCACTAAAACCCCAGAATATTTTATTAATGTCCACTGCATATTTATAGGCAATTTGGGGGATTTTAAATTTAAAAATTTAAAAGATTTTAAATTAAACTTATAAAAGACCTTCATGGATGGGAGAGGGGTTTTTATAGATATATTGTTGGCTACAACTAAAAATATTTCAGACACTTTCATAGTAAAGCATTGTATTAGTTTGATTTATTGTACTTTATGTAATGGGACCAATGAAGGCAATCTGAGGTACACTGTACCGGCCAAAATGTCTTTTTATAAATGTTGCCAAAGAGAATCAAATGAAGTCTTTTACAATAAAGTTGCTATTTTTTTCAAGTCAATGAAGGATGTTTAAAAATATAAATGTAATTGCTTTTGTTAATAGGAGCTACAGAATTATTTTCTAATACAGAAAAGAGATTAGTAAATAAGTACATCAGCTAAAAAGAAGACAGAGGAATGAAGAGAATGTGGCTCTTGCTGATTAAGAAAAAAAAAGGGTGGGAGGGGGGTGCTGCTAGCCCGCTGTATAAATAACAGATGACACAGCTGGTCCATTGAGGCATTTGAAATTAAATTCAGAAGCCGTGGTGAACAACAACATTATCCATATCAGCAATCACCTGCTGTTACAGCATGAGGCAGGCAATAACAAGTCAAATTTAAACTGTGCTTGGAGATATTCCACAACTGGCAGGCACAGCCAGAGTCGGCGAATTGAACCATCAAAACCCAAGACTTGGGTTTGTTTTCACCAGTAGGAAGACTGGTTGCTGTTTTGTTATTCATAGACTAAGGTTTTAGTATTCTGGAAGGGAGTTGTTTCGGTGCACTACTCAGTAGCAACAACTTTATAAACATAATACACTGCTCAAGTCTTCTGACCTGGTGTCCAAACAGAGATTTGACTTTGCTGTGAAGTGTGTGAAAAACAAAAGTGTGCCTTATTAACCTCTAACTACATTATTTGTCCTTTGTATCTTATATCTTTTCTTTTAAGTTAAAAATCTAAATGCATTTTAAAATTCATTCAGTTTTTACATTTTCTCACGTTTCTGTTTTGTACTGCATGTATAAAAAAAAGAAGCCGGAACATACATCTTTTAGCTTCGTGCCTCCTTTCACTCATCATTACCCGAATGAAGCCTGCACTAAATCAATATGCACTGTGATTATGATTGATATTGGTTGTGCCTCAGCTTAGTCTCAACAGCTAACAGCAAGTTGGAAATGTTTTGTGGCTGGATGCAGCAGCAGGTCTGTTTCTTTCCTTGCTCTAATTTCTGACATCAATCAGTGCTCCGTGTCACTGCCTTAAAGAATCACTGCAATTACTGCTGAAAGAGCAGAGCAGACTTCACCACCTCTGCTTGTAAAAACGATGCAAACTGTGATGATGCCTTAATAAACAAACGAAACACCCCAGATGTTGTCTTTGTTCATTTTATTTTAATTTAAACAAACACACACACACTTAAAAACATAAAAAATGTCCCCATTTAATTTTAAGAAATTTGTTAATTTACTTGGTCTTGAAATCAGATAAATGCAACCGCAGCTAAACAAAAACATGACATATTGCCAATGTCATTACTCATTAACAAAAAAGCTTAAATTCAAAAGAAGTTTGTAATAAACCAGGTGCATCTATAATTTGGTGGCCTGCAGAAGCTTAGCAGCAATAATTAAAGTTATGATGTTTTGCGTGCCATCATCAATCCCTGACATTGTTGGGGAGTAATTATGGCACACTTCTTCAAAGTTAACCTGGTTCATTTAGTTTTGCAGGCATTCACTTAAACACAGCTCTCTTAATGTCTTGTCACAGTATTTCTATCAGCCTGATGTCAGGACTTTGATCGGGCCATCACACAGTTTTATTCTTTTCTTTACCAGGTATTCTGTTCTACATCGGCTGGCCTGCTTTGGATCACTGTCCTGCTCCATGACCTGATTTCAGACAAGCTTTAGCTGTCAGACAGATGGTGATGGTGTGATTGTTTTGCAATGTGCTTGGATATATGAAAGCATTCATGTTCAAGTCGGTGACTGCAAGGTGCCCAGGTCTTGTGGCTGAAAAAAAAGGAAAACAAAAGCAAAAAAGTTCAAAGCTCTTCACTACTGTGCTTGACAGTTGGTGCTGATTTACTGTTTTGATTTTTACCAAGCAAGCTGCAGCACAATAATGCCCAACAGCTCCACTTTGGTCTCAAACATTCAAAGGACATTGCTCTGAGTCATTTCTTTTAGCCTAAGCTGTGTTGCCATGTTCTGTTTGGAAAAAAAGTTTTTTCCCCTTTATTGCCTTGGTGAGCCTTTCAGACTGAGCATACTTGTTTTCTGCCATGGACTTTAACATTAAAGGTAGCCGAGGCCCGTTGAGCTTGAAATGTAGATCTTGAGTCTTAAGTATTTCTCTGTATATTGTATCTGACCGTGTTACGGACATCCAGTCTTGGGAGGATCGGCAGCTGTCTTGAGTGACTCCCACTTGCGAATAATATTTCTCACCATAGAATGATGGACAGCAAATAGTGTGGAAATGGCCTTATAACCCCCCAGGTTGACAGGCATCATCAATCGTTTCCTCAAGATCAAAGCTGATGCAGTTTCTCCTTGGCATAGCATAACACACACCTGAATCCTCCACACCAACAATCTGACATAACTCTTCTTTTATTGAGGTGCTTAAGCCTGCTGATGATCAGATAGTAAAGTGTAGTTGATTAGCAGCACCTTACTGCTCTTTACATATTTCCTGCAGTAGCTGTTAGCTGTAGGAATATACAGTAGTTTTTCCACACATTGCTTCTAGATTTTGTTTTGTTTTGTCAAGTAAATGATTCCACTCAGCTTGTATTTACATCAATAAATCTGGATCTCCATAAATCAATAGTTTAAAGGTCAGTATGTATTATAAAGAACTGTATGAATTATATGACTGTATTTGGGCATCCAAGAGTTTCAGTCATGCATACATTCATCACAAAAACCTGACCGTTTTAATTTATCACAAAATGTTAAATGTGGTTGTGTGGCAGGCTGATTTAAACCTGATTTAAATTCACCTTCCTCTAGATAATTTGCTAAACATAAGTTTAACCTTTAAGCAATCACTGTGGTAAAAACCCAAATCAATGTCTCTTAAAAAATAATCTTCCAAATCTTCTCTGCCAATGCCAAACAGCTTTTTTTGGCTGTTGAACTGATATCTAATATCTGTGTATAACTCTGGTAAAGACCTTGTACCTTGCCTCTCACCACGCCACAGCTCGGGTGGACTGCAGACGACCTCAAAAACCTGAAGTAGATTTAAGTAGATTTGGAAAATGAATTACCTGACTGAATCCTCGAAGAAAAGGTTTAGATCCTGTTTTGGCCCTTTTGGAGAGATTACTAAACAAACTGCATTAAGTGGCCAGTCGTCCTAACACAGACCTCTCAAACATTACCATTGTGATAATTTATGCACTTAATTAACTGCTTTGGACCATGCATATTAGCAAAGGATCTTCTCATCTTCTTCTTCATGGAGATCTCATGCTTCTCTTGGGTTTTCCTGAAAAAGCAAGTTGTGAACTGCTGAGCACAGCCTGATGCCCTTGACTTCACCAGCCTGCCCTGGGGCCTCATTTATAAAAGAGTGCGTAGGATTCATACTAAAAGTGTACGTGCGCTCAAAAGGCGAAAATGGTGCGCACAAAAAAATCCTGATTTATAAAACCGTGTGCACGCACATCTGCACGCAATGTTCTCTTTATAAATCACAGTCCAGCTGGAAGGTTGCGCACGTGAATTCGCCTCATATCCCGTCCTCTACACGCAGAGCCGGATTAAATAAATGGACTACACTAGGCAGACTGTGATTTTCGGGCCCCCCTCCATCGATGTTATTTATGAAATCTTAAACTTACCAAAGTTACTAATAAAACTTAATTCACATTTTACATAGCAAAGTCATAGTCAAGTTGGTTCTTTGTATTCCAAAATAAGTCATGTGTTGTATATTAAACAGTCTATCAGACTATTTTTAGATTTTTATTATTTATACGTTATTACAATGCTCTATTAAATGCTATTAAATTATCCTTATCTTATCGATTGTGAGCATTTTGCAGAAAATCTTAATTAAATGTGTTGATTAAATTGAATAGTTGAATAAGAAGTCAAATCTACAAAGACCAATACAATTTGTAGTAAGACCAAGTGTGCTGTAGTATGTATGTCTGTATGTGTATATGTATGTATGTATGTGTATGCGTATGCAGAGCCGTTTGAGAGATTTGCGAGGCCCTGTGTGAAATAGCCAGGGTGGCCCTCGCGCGTGAGCGTAGCGAGCGCGCACGAAATTTTTGGGTTTTTCGGGTCGGATCTGGTGTCTCTATGCGCAATTTTAACTCTCCAATTAGCAAAATACTGGATACCTTCCCCTGCCTCATCATCATCTGGGCTTACCTCGATGCGGGGCCCCACGGCTGCTTGAGACCCGAGCGGATCGGTGATTTTTGTAACAAATTTATCAAACGTGCCTTTCAGAGAGGCATTAAACTCTTCCATTGTCTTTAGTTTTTTTCTTTTTTCATCCCCTGATGGAAATTTCCTCAATCTGTCTCGTTTTCTCGACATTGTGTGACAGTTTGTTCCACCTCCACCCGTCTGGATCAGAGCAGCTTGTGTCTGCGCTTGGTCTGATCATTGGATTGAACAACAGACACGCGTCATCATTGCACATATATTTATTGATATGCACAGACTAGTACACATTTAGGTCTGTAATGGAACGTGACTGTTGATATTTATAAAGAAAAAAAAAAAAATAGGGGAAAAAAAAACGGCCCATAGCGCCAGGCCCCTTGGGGCGCCAGGCCCCTTGGGGCGCCAGGCCCCGTGCGGTCGCACGGTTCGCACATCCCTTGCGGCGGCCCTGTGCGTATGTATGCGTATATATATATGTATGTATACTAAATATAGTAATAATGCACATATATATATGCCTTAGGTTTTTACCGGCATGTTATCAACCATTAATATGTGTGCAGACAAAAAAAAAAAAAAAAAAAAAAAAAAAAAAAAATTTCCCTCTGTCTGGGCCCCCCCCCTGTCGGGCCCTAGGCACGTGCCTACTCTGCCTCTCCGTTAATCCGGCTCTGTCTACACGCCCACTTTATTCCATGAATGGTGAATGCAAAGTACCTCATGACTGTAAAATGAGCCTGCTGAGCATGCGCAGCGCCTGCCTGCAGTCTGTTTCTGCTGCGTGTCAGGATGAATGAGTCATGTGTCGAGCCACCGTGCCACTACATTTCACAGAGACTGAGATCGAGATGTTGTGGATGAGGTGGAGGCCAGGAAAACCACATTATTTGGTGGTCACAGTAGTGGCATCAGTAACAAAAATAAAGCGAGTGAGTGGTCAGCAGCTGTATATGCACATGGGATGGCGAGTTCAGCACATAGATCCAAGAGCACTGCTCTGAATCGAAATCGGCTTATTAGCCAGTCATCATCATGGTCCCTAAATACTTTCTAATAATAATAATAATAATAATACATTTTATTTATATAGCGCTTTTCTGGGCACTCAAAGACGCTTTACATTAAAACAAAACACATAATACAAATTACAATTACACAGGACAGTACAAAAGGACACAACATGAGACAGGACATTAATCACACATTAAAAGCAGTTCTGTAAAGGTGAGTTTTGAGATGGGATTTGAATGCTGGGAGGTCTGTACAGTCACGGATGTTTTTGGGGAGGGAGTTCCAGAGGGTGGGTGCAGCGATGGAGAAGGCCCTGTCGCCCCAGGTCCGGTGCTTGGTTCTGACTGGAAGGGACTGATTTCTCCATCCTGATTCTACCATTTACAGTACGTGATCCTCAAGCAGTGCCAGCGCATCCATTGTGCAGCATTACGCACGGCTGTCACCACGCAATTTATATTCTTACTCAGCTCAGACTGATTGTTACACACCTTGTCACGATAAATAATCATTCTGGTGCTATTCACCACTCCATACCATTTGAAGATGGAAGTATGATATATGAACGTATAGTACCTACTACAAATACCTGCATAATGGCTCACTTACGGAACATATAGATCTATACCGCTGCCGGCTTGAGTGTACATGGATCTATAAATCTGATATGTGATGATATTAAAAGTAGGACATGAACCTGGCTTCATTTCACCACCTCACCGTCTGCATCGCCAGTTCCCCATATTTTCAAAATGTTTGTGCGCTAGGATCAAAGTTTGCGTAGAGATACGCACATTTTCCCGTTTTTTAACTCCCAACCTTAGCGTAGAAGGTGGCGTGCGTATCTTTCAAGCCCTGTTTTGTGTGCACGCAAGCTTCATCAATGAGGCCCCAGTGTCAAGATCTTGCTGGACCTTCATTCTTTTCTGGGCAGATCACACTTTCTCTGGAAGCCCAGTTCTCTCCCATGGACCAAGGATCCATCCTGCCGCACACCAGGACCTAACTGCTCCCTCCCTGCTCTTGCTGCCTACCGTCCAAACAGTTCAGAGATCCAGATCAGTGCAGGCTGATTTCCCCAGTGACTTATTCCTGTTTACACTGACAATAAACACTTGCCTTTACTTTGTCGCTGATTCTGCATGTGGGTCAGGAAACTGCCACCCATCATGACACAATTAATCTGAGCGCAGACACTGTTTTGGGCGAAACAGAACACATTTGCACTGAAGCAGGGGATTTCTGTGTGTGTGAGGGTAGAGCTTTGAGAGGAACATGTCAAATATCTGAGTGTTAAGACAATAAGACTTGGTCTCAGTTTTAAATAATTTACTTTTGATAAAAGATATATCCCCAAATATACATACGTACAAGCCCACGTATACAGCTATTTAGCCTGTCTGTACATAAACAGAACAGTATCCGTTTCTGTGATCTAATCTAATTGAGCTCTGCAATGTTTTCGTGCAATAACAGAAGTACTGTACTTTGCAGTTTGCAATACTGTTTGTATTCTGATCATGTCTTATTAACATAACTGAATAATAACACCGAGCAGAGCACAAAAGCCATTGGTTCAGCAGATGGGAAGGTAGAATGGTTACAAAAATGAAACTTTTGTATCAGATGCTGCCTAACTTGCTTTTACTTTCCATATTCCAGGTGTCAAATTTTTTGAAGGGAAAAATAACTTCAAGGAATACTTTTACATCCCCCCAAGAGACCAGAAATGACAAAGATGTCCTACTTAATAATTCCTTGTCATTCATAATACCTGCAGGAATCTTCAAGGCTGAAAAAAACAACATTCCTGCTGGGCTTGTTGTATTATCTTCACACCAGAGTGACAGTAGATGTGGATTTCTCTTGATGACTCTCAAAACCATATACTATGTGTAGCGTATGTTACAAAATAAAGAAGTGCAATGCAGCAAAACCTGAATTTGAAAGGGCTGAACTTGGCGAAAGCACGGTTTAAACAAGCTTTTGAGACTAGGGTGTGTAACCAATGTTCCACCTATTTTGTTTCATTATTTTCACAATGTTTAGACAAGCAACTCAATAACTCTGATATGTTTATTTTTTTAAAACACAAAAAAACTACAACATTAAAACAAAAAGAAAAATCATATTTTTGCAATACAAAGATCAAGAATTGTAATTATGTTATTATGTGACACATAACCAAGTCCTTTTGGTGGAGTTGATGATGGTTTTCTCTGGGAGGATGGGAGGGCCATGGTTTTAGTTTTAAAATTATCGACAGACATGACGTCATCCAAAAATCCCTTATCCTCCTCTAACACGTAAAGCAGGAATATGTAATAATTTTCTACTTTCAGTTGTTCCTTTTACAGGTCACCATGGCAGATATTTTATTTCCATCTAACTCAATCTCCTTTATCTTTTTCTATCGGATAAACCAGCTGTATTTTCTTTCACCACATCCGTAAATCTTTTGTAATTTTCTCCAGCATCCTTCTACTATTCATCCCTTCCCATCCCATCCTCCATCCCTCCTCTGCAAGTGTCCAAATCATCTCAATCTAGCCTTTCTAACTCGATCTCCATGATTCTAAACCTGGTTGTCTCTCTGATAGGCTCATTTTTAATGCTGTACATCCTTGTCGCATCTTAAGCTCTGCCACCTCCGGCTTTGCTTCCTGTGTGTTGCTCAGTGTCTCCAAGCAAACACAAAGTGGGACCTCACTGCCGTTTTGTAAACCTTTCCCTTTACTTTTGCTGCTATTTTTCTTGCACAGATAACTCAATACCATCTTCTCCAACCACTTCACCCTCCACTGAGTCTTTTATACCCCTTTTTCCACACTTCATATTGGTCTGAATAGGCAAGCCCAAATATTTAAACTTCTTCACCTTCCTTCATTGCTCATACAGCACCTGGCTGCCTCTATGAGGCCATGATAATGCAAAGAGGCTTAACAGGTCAAGACTGAAATAAGATTAGTGCAATACAGGTGTGATGTCAGGAACTGCTTTCATTTAAAAAAAAAACTAAAAAATACGCTCCAACCGTAACAATATGAACCTATATTACTAACTTTTTATCAAAAGCAATTGGATTTTAGAGCAGGGTTCTTTGTAAATTCTGATAAATAAAATAACTCCCCACTTGTGTGTACATTAAGGGTGTAAATCAGGGGTCACCAATCCTGGTCCTCGAGGGCCGGTGTCCTGCATGTTTTAGATGTTTCCCTGCTTTAACACACCTGATTCTAATTAATCATCGTCACCAGCTTGTCATCCAGGGCTGCACAATTCTGTTAATGACACAGTCACTTGTATCATGGTGCAATGAAGCAGGGAAACATCTAAAACCTGCAGGGACACCGGCCCTTGAGGACCAGGGTTGAGGACCCCTGGTGTAAATCACTAGTTTTGTCACAATACAATGTCACATCAATTAACTGGACAATGATTTGATGTTTGGCTATATCTAAATAATGTGACACAATATAATTTTGATTCGATTTGATTCAGGAGCTGGAGATCGATATGAGACAATAACACAATGATTGAAAATAGTCACTTTTATTCAAGTCAAAGTGCAGAAAGCAACTAAATGTAATTTCACATTTTTTTATTTCTGGGTTCAACTAGAGACACGATAATGAAAAACCATCTATTCCTTTCATAAAAGTAAACCACAACAGGCCACTCGATAACTCGCCTTGATGAGGATTTCATATACTGATGTCTGATCAATATTTTAATTTTGTATCAGCAATCCAAGGGCTTGAGGTTGAGCTCAGTAAATGGTGTTTATTTCTACCACAAACTAGCTTTTTTTTTTTAATGGTATCTCAGAGTCAAACTGAATAAGCTCTTAAAACAGGTCAGAAATCTAATAATAAAGGATTCGATTTATATTACGCTTTTCTTGGACACTCAAAGCGCTGACAATGGTACCATTATTCATTCACTCCTCATTCATACTTGGTGATGGTAAACTACAACCCAGTTACTCAAAATAACTTGAAACAAAAAACACTGACCCAAATGAAACAAAGGGGAAACTTAAATAGTGGCTGATCACCTCACAGAACACAGAAGCAGGAGGAACACAGAACATTACCATTGCACACCATCATCATTGCCCTACTACAATCAGAAACTACTGAGATGGGACAATTTTGTTAAATTCAAAGATGTTTTCTTAGTCTTATTTATAAGATATTGCATGGCTTGCCACCCCCCCATGGAAATCAAAGTCTATTGATTGTTCATCAAATCAATGTATGGATGTAGATCATTGGATCAATGTGACTTTGCACTCTAATGGACTGTTGCTTCAACAAATATCCTCCTCTCCAGTTGGAGTCCTTCTCCTTCCACTCAAACTTTTGATTGCTCTTGAAACTTCTGCTCTTGGATTTCTTCTTTTCATTTTCAGGTTGCAGTGGAAACTGTATTGCAAATCAAAACCTTGAATCTGTATCCAAAAAATAAGAGGCTCTATCCGAGTGTGCAATCATCTTTCTCAGTTGCTTTTCTTTTCTCACCATCACTTCTAAAACCATCTCCGTTTTCAAACCATTTTTCTCAGCTGCGCTTTCCTTTTAGTGATTGCAGTTCAGAAACGAGTGTGTAATCTATAGCTGGGAGGGGGCTCATGGCCGAGATCCCAGGCTTCTGAATTACTCAGCGGCTTAAGTAGATGAAGGGAAATTCCTAATTTCATTAAAACATTATCATACATGATAAGAGCAGAACAGACATTAACAACTTACCTCCACTTGCTGGTTCTCCATGACCACAACAAGCTAGTTTTTGGTGCTCTGAAATTGGCGCAGCCAAGGTGCTACTAGATCTCCGATGCCAAACTTTTTGGCAAATGCAGAGCATGTAGACCAATTTCAGGCCAGTCAAATGTTTGCATGCAGGGATCAGCTCAACTTCAAACACATTATCTGGGTGAGTTAGTCAAGCTATTAGCAGTTCAGTTTAGTTCGATTACAGTTGGACTTATCCAGTAGTTCATTTTTTAACCTCACGTAAGAGCACTGACTGCTGTTGGAAACAAGCAACCCTAGCCTAGACACAAAACATGGAAAATATATGCTTAGCTCTAATTGCAAAGATTTTCTTTCATCAAAGTGATGAGATTCTTCTCTATGTTCTTAAAAACATTAATTAAAGGAGCATGAGGCAGGATTGAGGCAGGATTTATGAGAAAAAATTTGTATATGTTTTAAGTTTTCTAGTAATAATGTCAGATGAAGCGTTCCAAACCAAAACGAATGAGCCCTCTAGTATATCTCTCCTTTGCCTTGAACAGGCTGTGTGCTGCAAAATGTGCTGCAATTGTGGGGTCAAATCTCCCGCGCTGTCCTGCGGATGTGACGTCACATGACGCTGCATGCACGTTCTCCCCGTTCTCCCGTGCCGGCTTCACTGTTGGCTGCAGTACCCCCGACGGCGGTCGTGGTGAAGGGTGGCGCTATAGAGTCTCATTTCTTAAAAGGAGCCTCATGCTCCTTTAACTGTAATTATGCTGTTCAAAGAATAAAAGTCTGTCTGGCAGATGTAATGAATTGTTTTATTTTGTTCTTTTCTTTTTAATAAGGTGCCATATTAATCTCAATGAAGATCACAGGACTGAAAAGCATGTGAGCACATCTCATGAGACCATCAACTCTCCTGCTGCTATTAGTGACGTGAAGGACGAGGGGGAAGTGGCAGATGAGAGCAGCTGTTTCAGCTTCTTTTGCCAAGTCAGCCACAAGAATCCAAAGAAACAAATATCAACAAAATAAAGAACAGGTGGGACTGCAGTTACAAAACACATTCAAATGCCTAAACTGTTACAGAACTTGGCACAATCAGGACATATTGATATCTTCATTCATTTTTGGGTCTCAAAACATATTTGCTTGAATTAAAGTTTATATACAGTGTAATTCTTTACAGCAGTTTCAAGTTGTTTTGAGCTGACAGACTTAAATAGTTGAAACACCTGCTGTAAGTGGATGTCTTGTTTGCTTCTTCAGTCAGGTGGAGCTACTCAGTTCCAGATTTGTATATTTTATTCAATGTGGACGTAGTCCAGTTTCACCACTTAGTAAGTAATTAGGGTTATGAATGCTGCTTTTTCTTGTACGTGCTGAAAGTGGGACTCTAGCGAACTGAATAAATGGCTAGACTTAGAGAAAAAAGATGAACAAAAACAGTTAATATTCAGTACATTAAATTAATATTATACCACTATGCTTATGTGTTTGAAAATGTGCAGGTGGAAAAGGAAGTGAATTTTAAATACCATACACCAGTTTTCCTTGTTTTTCTGCTGCAGCACAACTGATTCAAATGAATTGAATACCTCCACTTGTCATCAAGGTTTACACAAATCTGTAGATCACCCATCCCTTTGAATCAGGGAATCAGCCAGGAGCATTAGCCTACGTTTTTTTTTTTTTTTTACAAGGTCACGTGTATCCCCCTTTCTGTGCTTATGTAGCTACATTTAATCACAATTGACTTAACAGGGTGAATATCAAACTGACCAATAAAAATGAATAACAGATTGAATGAAAATGAATCACTATTAATGTATTTATTAACTTTTAGTTAAGCATTGTAATGCTGTATTTTAATGATTATAAAATCATGTGTCACTTATTTATTTATTCAAAATAAATTAACGTTTATTTTTAATAAGTTGAGGGACTACTTTGTGGGTAAAGAATTAGACATTAGATCATGTAACCTCAATTAACATGTAATACCAAAATTTACCACCGGGCTACAATTGTAAATTTAGTGAAAAGGAACTGAACACTTACCACCTTCATCAGACTCCAGTCCAGAAGACTTGAGCAGATCGTCTACATGTGCATTCTGAGGCAGGTTTCTGCAATCTTTGATTAACCTCGGCTTGAAGAATCCTCAGTAATTTTAAATTTGAGGTCAAGAACAAAACAAACAAAACACACACACACACACACTCAAACACACAATCTTACCCGTGACTCTCCAGCATGTCCGCCACAGGAATACTGCCCATCCCTCTTCTTACCACTGCCATCATCGGTAAAGGCCTTAAAAGGCACTTGGGATGCTTTCAGGAGCTCATCCGATATGTCTGCATCCACTTCCACTCCGCCCGAGTCCTCTAATGGCGCTTTTCCACTAGTACCTACTCAGTGCGCCTCTACTCGACTCGCCCCCGTCTTGCGCTTTTCCACTAGGGGCCGAGGCGGGTGGAGGCGTGCCGAGTAGATACTTTTTCTGTAACTACTCTGCCGAGGTTCTAAGCGGCTGAGTCGGGCTGTATCTGACGTCATCACAATACACGCCACTGATTGGTCGGGGGGTGGGGCCGTCAGACGTTTGAATCAGGAAGCGGGAGTCAGTGCGAGAGCAGCCCGCGGTTTCCTCATTTTATTCAACAGGCAATGGCAGCGCAAAAGTCTGTTTGGTGGTCCAACTCTGACATGCAGATGTTCATAAACCTGGTGCCTGAGGAATTAAAAAGGAGTTCTGTCACTTCTCAGCTGCTCGCGGCTCCCAGCTGACTTTTCGGCAGCGGCAAGACAAACAAACAAAAAAAAAGCGTCGCTGCTTGAAGCTTCTTTCACTCTCAATTTTTAACTTGATATCAAACACAAGCCACAGACCCAGCATCACATATATCATCTCCTCCATGTGCTACATCTTTAGTGTTGTTGTCTTCTTCGTTTAGATCACACAATCAAATACGTCACAGCAGCTTCACTCCAACCCCGCCCACTTCTCACCTGGGTGTCTAAAAACAAATGAGGACAAGGCAAGTGGAGGCGAGATGAAGTGTGGTGAGTCGAGTCGAGCTGAGTAGGTACTAGTGTAAAAGCGCCATAAGTGTTATTTTGAAAGCGTAACTTTTACTGTAAATATTGTTAAAATAACACTGATTACAACTAACACTGACAAATTAACAGTGCAATCTTCAGACATTCTTTGAGTGACATGGGGGTTATGTCTAATCCCTTTTTCTTTAAAAAAAAAAAATATTTTTATCCCTGATTTTTTCCCATTTCATCACCCAGTGCTCCTACCTAAGTCAGTCCTGGGCATTGCTCCCTCTACCAACCCCGGGAGGGCCCTGCACTGAGCTCAAGTCTCCTCCTTAACCTGAGGAGTGAGCAGGCCGCATCTTTTCACCAGACAGGGTGGGGCTTCTCCGGCCGGACGTAGCGCGTGGAAGGATCACGTTATTCCAGCCAGATCCTCCCCACCCCATCTGGCGCCCCGGCTGGCCAGAGGGGGCATGTATAGCCCAGGACTGCTGCATGTATACAGCATTCTTTGTGAGGGTAGCTCACATTGCTACCCAAGGGAACACGGGGAGAACATGCAAACTCCACACAGAAAAGCCCTTTCGCCAACCCCACCCAGGGTGTGGGCGCTGAAGTCAAGTCCTTTTTCAACATTCTTCGGGCAAGAGTTTCCCAGCGTTTCCTGAACGTGGTCCTTAGAACCTACCCTGCCCTGAAAATTTGACATGTTTCCTTGCTTCAGATGATTGGATCACCACATCAACTTATACTCAAGGTCGGCGCAAGTATGTTAATGAAAAATTCTCTTCAGCCAGGTGTGTTGGAGCTGGGTGACATCTAAACTATCCAGCCAACTGAGTCCCACTGCCTGTTTGTGGGAGGTTTTTAATATATGATGTACGGTACAATAACATACAGACTGCTTCAAAAAACGTCATGCTTTGTATTGTTTATTTTCATATCCAATACAATTCTGATGGGGGCTTGATGTCAGGTGAATCTACATGAAGTAATACATTTATTTATAATAGCAGGTGTAGTTTATTGATCGATAGTCAGCTCAGAGCAGCATGGTGGTGTGCCGTACAAGTAAAAATTTTTTCTTTTTATTTTGTATTTTACAGTTGAAGGGAAAAAGAGGCTTCAAAACCACTCTCCACAAAACCAAAGTGTCACATAACCAATGCTTCCTGCATTGTATTTTACAGTCTCTTACAGCTGCATCCCTTCTCGTTTCTCCAAATAACAGATTGGGCTGAGGGTCATATTTCTTGAAACGTGCATGTGTTTATCTTGCATAAAAAAAATAGTGGCATTAAACAGAATATGCATTGACAGCCCTATCAAAATTAATAAAAATCAATCCTCGTGACTGCAGTGTGCTGTGTTTATCACGGTTGTTTTGCCAAGGGTTTTAAGATATTTCTATAAAAGTGTTAATCAGTTTCAGAAGGGGCAAACAAATACAATATCCTCATTGAGACTAGGATTAGTCTGGCTGTTTTTCAAGCAATCTCTTGTGCAGTTCAATTGAAACATGAATAACAACATCCATAGATACAGCATTCTTTGAATATAAAATTGACTCTTTTTCTTCTAAGCACAGAAGTTAAAATATGTTGCTCATTACAGTTTGTAACATTTATCTCGCAGGAAATCGTCATTTGTAGAAGCAACACGAGAACTTGTGCATTTGACGGTTTTTCATGACATCTCAATTGGTAAAATCAAAAAAGCACATACGTTTGTAAGTTAGTCCAATTAAATATACATCTGAAGTTTTTCAATGAATGCTATGGGAGCATGAATCGCATTACCTCCCAGTTCTGCTCTGGTACACAATGTTGCAGTGAACAGTTGCAGATAAACCTAGAAGCATATTTTATGAACCTACCCAAAGGGCACTACTGATTTTTTCAAGATATTACTGGATCCCTCTGCTTTCAGCCCATTCTCATTTTATTAACATTATGTAGTTTTACCAGGAACCATATCATCACTTTTCATCTCAGAAGAAAAGCCTTTGCATTAGTTTGCAACATCTTAGATAAACAACGTAAAATAGCGTATTACTACACTATCCACATATGTGTTATAACTATGAAGTAGTGCATTTTAAAAATAACCCCTACCTTTTCTTATGCCAAACCAAAAATAATCTGGTGCAAAAACCTAAACATCTGGTGTGAGAGAAAGAAAAAGCCAAAAATAAACAAGAACCAATGGAATAAAATATACTTTGCTTTATCTTCTTACCTTTCCCCATTCCTCCAACAAACACTCACGCGGAACCTCTCTGGTGTTGTTATGAAGAACTTTTGTTCATTAATATACATCTCATAATTGCTTCTGCTGCATTTGCTGTTGGCATCCAATATTTCAACAGCTGGTGTGTTTGGAAAGGAAACCAAAGGACACCTCAAGCAAATCTCAGAGAGGTCCTTGATAAAACAGCAGCGCTCGACACCTGAGCAATGAGAGGTGCCAACAAAAAGAAGGCCAAAAATGAACATTATCCTTTACATATTCTGCAGGGAGCTGAAGAGTATCTCAGCCATTACTGAGCAAGAGCTGGGGTGTAAAAAACACCAATCACCCTAACTTGAATGTTTCTGGCTGTAGAAGGATGGCGTGAACAGTCAGGCAACCAGTGAGAAGAATTCACATCTAACAAGATTTAGTTTTATGATAAATACATATTATGATATATATATATATATATATATATATATATATATATATATATATATATATATATATATATATATATATATATATATATATATATATATATATATATATATATATATATAGATATTTATTACGCTGGAAGTTCAATTTTAGACAACATTTGATGCATTTCATGATATTAAAAGCAACTTTATTTAGCATATTTTAATCTAAGAGGTGTGTCAGCAACTTGCTGTATTTAGAATTATTTAAAAGTGGAATATTTCTAAACTGGTTAGGCTTAAACAAACTAGTTAAGAAAAAAACCCATAGGGCTTGTTATATTCCCTGAGGCACGCTAAACCAGTGTTCAGCAAGTTTGCATGCAAGCATTATTTTGAATTTTATAGGTACAGAGAGAACTTAAATCATTATGACATTTACAGCAATAGATTCCAGAGGTGTTTCACATGCTGACTTCAGGGCTTATAACAGAGCTTATGAAATGAGCCTAAACAGCAGGTGAACATTCTTTTCCTGTCAGTGTTTTGCTGCGCAGGTCAGGTGTTTCCACCAGCAAATACATTTTGCACGTGTCTGTTCTGGATCTTTCTACATTGGTCACTGTTGCTGCTGGGTCACTGGGATTGTTCATGAAAGGTCAGCTTCTTCCTCTGACGAAGCCCGTTCTGGGGCGGATAAATAAATGTGAAAGGTCTCAATACATTTGAGGCAGGGAGTGACATTTGCATGGACAGGCAATGAATATTGAAGGGAGGGTGTTGTATTTACAGGATTGTATTTCATTTATGCAAAGAGACACTCTTATAAACCTGTGGAGCAGGTTCTGGATGCTCAAGTTCAGTTTGTCTTTGCTTCACAAAGCCTTGTTGGCATTAACCATATTTGAACACAAACAACTGCAATTTTTTTTTTTTCATAAATCTTGCCTCATTGACAAGAATATCAAAGAATTTCCAAGAGTCTGCTAAACTGTTCACTAGGTTTATTTAGTATCATCTAATTTTTTTAATACCACTAGTTCCGAATATATAATAGAATAGAAGGCAGAGGTGTATAATCCAGCTGCCATAAAATAAAAGTCCTGTCCAGTAGTTGTTCCAACCAATCACTAAACCAGCTCCTTAATACCTAAAACTTCTTTATATGTTTAAAGGGGAAAATATCCCTTTTTTATGCTTGATAGCATATATATTTGGGGGTCTTAAGTCTCTACCGACTGAAATACTCTGAAAAGGCACAACACAGTCACTCAGCATGGGCTCATCTGGGATTGTAAATATCTCCTTCAGTAAGCCGTTCAGATTTGCAGGGGATTGCTATGTCACCTATACAGATCAAAGTAGAATTATCCAGCCTCCCCATCTTTATCTCCACCCAACTTCAAATCTTTTCCTCTCAACTTTTTTGCTTTGCCTTTAAAACCAAATTCTCATCAGCAGTTAGGAGTTAGCAGCTTATAAGACTATCGATTCTTTGGCCAATGTTTTATGTCTTTGGGGAGTGGGGAAGGGGGGCTTGGAAAGCTGACATCTTTATGGGGATTTCTTTAAATTCCAAGTTCCCATTTCACTGGATTAAGAATGAGCAGCTAAAATGCATAACATGATTTTTGATTGGTCACCAACCTGTCGTCGCATTACTTCAGCATTCTTATCTGTGGCCCACCTGCCATACTTCAATGTATGACTGAGATCAAAATCAAGATCAATATTGGCATTCTTTGGCTGAACAGCTATTAAGACCAGAGCCGGATTAACGCAAAGGCAAACTAGGCATGTGCCTAGGGCCCGATGCCGGTAAAAACCTAAGGCATATATATATGTGCATTATTACTATATTTAGTATACATACATATATATACGCATACATACGCACAGGGCCGCCGCAAGAGGTGTGCGAACCGTGCAACCGCACGGGGCCTCGCGCCCCAAGGGGCCTCGCGATTCACAGATTCAGGAAATTTCCATCAGGGGATGAAAAAAGAAAAAAACGAAAGAAAATGGAGGAGTTTAATGCCTCTCTGAAAGGCGCTTTTGATACATTTGTTACAAAAATCACCGATCCGACCGGGTCTCAAGCAGCCGTGGGGCCCCGCGTCCAGGCAAGAGATGATGATGAGGCAGGGGAAGGTATCCAGTATTTTGCTAATTGGAGAGTTAAAATTGCGCATATAAACACCCGATCCGACCCGAAAAACCCAACATTTTTCGAGGGCCCCCCTGGCCATTTCGCACAGGGCCTCGCAAATCTCCCAGACGGCTCTGCATACGCATACACATACACATACACATACACATACAGACATACATACTACAGCACACTTTGTCTTACTGCAAATTTTATTGGTCTTTGTAGATTTTACTTCTTATTTAACTATTCAATTTAATCAACACATTTAATTAAGATTTTCTGCAAAATGCAATAGCTTAAAACATTTATCTTATTTTCCTATGTCTACATAGCAATGCTGACACCTATTGGTGATTTACTGGTACTAATACCTTAACGATGATACTCGCAATTGATAAGATAAGGATAATTTAATAGCATTTAATAGAGCGGTGTAATAACGTATAAATAATAAAAATCAAAAAAATGTCTGATAGACTGTTTAATATACAACACATGACTTATTTTGGAATACAAAGAACCAACTTGACTATGCTATGTAAAATGTGAATTCACTTTTATTAGTAACTTTGGTAAGTTTAAGATTTCAATTCATAAATTAAAGCTGCAAGCAGCGATGAACGGGCCCTCGCACTCACGGCCACCGCCCCCATAAGCATATCAGAAAAGACACCACCCACGACTTCCTATGTTAAACCATTCAAAAGTTATAGCAGAAAAAAGGGACAACCAATCAGAAGAAGGGGCGGGGCTAATTAAGGCCAACGAAGCTTAAGGACTCCTTACAGAGTCCCATGACACCACCCACAACTTCCTATGTCAAACCATTCAAAAGTTATGGCAGAGAAAAGTATTCTAGGGGGCGCTCTTGAGCCGTTAGGCCACGCCCATTAATGCAAACCATGAAATATCAAATTTATTGCCGAGTCTGTCTTGCATGCAAAATTTGGTGACTTTTGGAGAACTATCAAATATGGACCAATCAGATTTCAAAATGGCCGACTTCCTGTTTGGTTTCGGCCATTGCTCCAAGAGACTTTTCTTTAAGTTGTGCCATGATACAGGTGTGTAGCGATTTTCGTGCATGTACGTCAAACCGTATTGTGGGGCTTGAGGCACAAAGTTTTCCGGGGGGCGCTGTTGAGCCATTTTGCCACGCCCATTAATGCAAACCATGAAATATCAAATTTATCGCCAGGCCTGGCTTGCATGTAAAATTTGGTGACTTTTGGAGAACTATCAAATATGGACCAATCAGATGAAGGGGGGGCGCGCTTTTTGGCGTCTAGCGTCGCCACGGTAACACTTTTGAAAGAGAAAAGTAATGCGCGTAGTCGCAGGATAGAGACGCACATTTTGATGTATAACACACCTTGGTGAACATTACGGTTCGGGCCGTATTAATTCTCGAAGGAATGGCTCATATTGCTCCAAAATTACGCGATTAATTCACAATGTTTTAAATGGCCGACTTCCTGTTCGGTTTCGGCCATGGCGCCAAGAGACTTTTCTTTAAGTTGCGACATGATACAGGTGTGTACCGATTTTCGTTCATGTACGTCACACCGTATTCTGGGGCTTGAGGCGCAAAGTTTTTTCAGTCTGAACCAACCAGATGAAGGGTGGGCGCGCTTTTTGGCGTCTAGCGTCGCCACGGTAACGCTTTTGAAAGAGAAAAGTAATGCGTGTTGTCGCAGGATGGAGACGCACATTTTGATGTATAACACACCTGGGAGCACGTTACGGTTCGGGCCGTATTAACTGCCGAAGGAATGGCATCAATTGCGCCAAAGTGACATGATTAATTCAAAATGGCTGACTTCCTGTTCGGTTTCGGCCATGTCGCCAAGAGACTTTTCTTTGAATTGTCTACTGATACAGGTGAGTAGCGATTTTCGTGCATGTACGTCAAACCGTATTGTGGGGCTTGAGGCACAAAGTTTTCCGGGGGGCGCTGTTGAGCCATTTTGCCACGCCCATTAATGTAAACCATTAAATATCAAATTTTTCGCCAGGCCTGACTTGCATGCAAAATTTGGTGACTTTTTGGGCACGTTTAGGGGGGCAAAAAGGCCCTCCTTTCGTCAGAAGAAATAAAGAAAAAAGAAAAAAGAAAAAAAAAAAAAAAATTCCTACAGATACAATAGGGCCTTCGCACTGAAGGTGCTCGGGCCCTAATAACATCGATGGAGGGGGGCCCAAAAATCACAGTCTGCCTAGTGTAGTCCATTTATTTAATCCGGCTCTGATTAAGACACTGCTATTTTACCATCCATCCATCCATCCATCCATCCATCCATCCATCCATCCATCCATCAGTGGAAGTCAGGGGTACATGTGAGACAGGTTACCAGCCAAATGCATGACTGGTTTGTCTTCATATAGATATATATAGATAGTCTTTTTAAACCACACAAAAATATACTCATCACTTATAGGTCAGAGGTGTCTTGAATATACAGTTTTTTATTTTATGAAACTGCCAATGTACATGGGTTGGCTGTTATGCACATTCTTTTGAATTTATCTACCACGCAAAGAAATTTGGTTTGAAAAGATGCTTGGAGTCACATAAGTCACATGGACCTGCAATAGGGTCATCAGTCAAAAATATCTAATAAGACATTTCATTATATGAAATTAAATCATGCCTTTCAAGACTTTTGGTCTCGTGCAGGACTCCAACTGATTCAGATTGAGACGACTCCTTTTGGGAGGGTTTTGGGGTCAACCATAGTGGAAAGATGAATTTAAATTAATTTAAAGCAGACATAAGCTTGCCAGTGTTACTTCCGGTTACTGAAACATTCGGAATATTCCGTTTCCATGCGTGAGCAATCAGGTTTATTCCTGTATACATGGTAATTAATCATTTGGGATATCCTGATCAAACCAGCGACGCGCGGAGAATGTCATTCCCGTCATTTCCGCTTCTTCTTCTTGTATCCAAATTCAAAACAAATGCTGCTTCACACAACTTTTCGCTCACCTTCTTGTAAATCTCACTATCCCGGTACTTTCTACCGTCTACAAATGCCAAAATGTTCATATACTTCATTACATTTATGAAGTGATTAGTCTCCTGCTCACTCCAAAAGTGTGTCGTGGTCTTGCGTTTCTCTGTGTTTATAAGTACGTCCTGGACTCAAAAGACCAAGACCTTGAGAAAAGAGCATGCGCAGAAAACAAATTCATGTTCCTTTTGATCTGGATATTCCGTTAGGCGTTTACATGACCAAATATTGGGTTTTAAAAGGAGTAACACAGGGGTCATATTCGGGTTTTTAAAAATATGAGCAAATTCGGGTTATTCAAAGTGGTTATTGGTGTTTACATGGCTGTGCAAAACCGGGTTATTGCTAATATTCAGGTTTTAAAAGGGTTATTGAGTGCATGTTAACGCAGTCATTGTCTTGCAGATGGAATGTATCTTTTTAAAAGAGAAATAGTTAAGCTATGGCTGCGTCCGAAATTGCATACTTCCACCCTAATGAGTATCTAAAATGAGTATGCAAGATTTTTTAGTGCGTCCAAAACATTAGAACGTACTCAATAGTATGCTCTATCCATACTCATTCTGGAGAGATTTATTAGTGTGGACTGATGGACACTAGCCGAGCAGAAACTTCCCACAATGCAATGCAGCGGCGTTTGGTTGCTAAGTGATACGTATACAGTATGTCATAAGTATAATATTAAGTATAATAATATTATTATATAATATTAATATTATAATATTCGTATATAATAATATTATATAATGTCATCTTGTTTCGGCCAGAATAAACAGGAAATATCGGAGCGGTGCTGCTACTGCTGCTGTGACACATCACTTCCTCCCAACGGCAGGAAGTGACGTGTGCGCTCTTAATAGTGCGTCCGAATTAATCCACACTACTGATATTTACTCAAAAGTGTGCCGAACTTAAGTATGGGCATTTCAGACGCACAGTATGATATGACAGGGACAATACAGGGAATTTTCACTTTGCTTTAACTGAAACTGAAATGAAGTTAAAAAAGAAAAGAGAAAATGTATGGCATGACAAAAACAAATACTTTAAAGGGGCTAGGCAAAACTTTAAAAACACATAACAGAGAAAAGGATCAGCACTACAAACAAAAGCCTTCCTCAAGGCTGCATTTAAGATTGTACAATTCTTCCAGTGACACCAGTCGACCCAGTTTTGCGAGCCAACAGTAAAAGCACTTTTAACACTCTTATCCATTTACAGTATGCATGGATCTTAGCCAATCAATTGATGAGAATGGGTCTGTTGAATCTAGCATTAAATTTCTGACAAGCATAAGTACAGAAAAATGGAAGAAACAAGGCCAAAAACTGACTTTTAGATAAAAGTTTCAAATTGGCTGCTCTACAAGGAGAGAAAGACATACTGTGCAGCCAAATCTTGCTTAAAATGTTGGCTTAAAAGCTATAAAGCCCATAATAATGCCCGGCAGCCAAAGGTAAATATATAATTCTTTCATCAAGCCCTTATAATCAGTCATGCATAAAGTGAAAAGAGGAATGTGTCTTGCTTTTCATTCATTGGAACATCGTTACATCAGTTTTACCTACTGTGAAGACAGGTTGGATCACATTTTACACAATGGAACTTTAAAATGGTGACAGGCTAGCTCAAAAACATTGCAAATATTGGGCAGATGTCTGATTGTTGCACCCTAGTTCATTTAGCATGGTGCTTTGAGGCACACATGATCCTACAGAGAAGATGAGCTGATGTACACTGAATTTCAGCAGGGGCCACATCTAACCAATAAAGACATTAAAGGGAATTTTCATTATCCAGCTGGGAGTCGTTCAGGTTTGTGAATGCAGTCTATGCTCGTTAATGACTTAAGATTTGCTCCATCAGAATTTACGGCCATCTAGAGGACTCTGAATAAATTGCTAATTTTTCATGCTCCCACACACCAGTGGCAGGTCAATGAGCACATGTTTGGGCTGTATGCATCAAATGCTTTGCCCAAACATGAGGTTTACCAGGACACCTTCAGTGGAGATTCAGTTCGTATCCGTTTCAATTTATGACAGCAGGAAGTAACTGTGCTTGGTCAAGAAATAATGTAGCTTAACGGAATTAACATGATGTACTTTTACTGTGTGTTTGTTTCATTATGGATCAAATGGACATTTTATAAAGCATGCTTTTTGAGATTTTATAAGACAAATGTATACAGTACAATTTGACTGAAATTGACTGTATTTTGAACCTGTTTATTGTATCTAAGTGTCCTCGAAAATAACTTTTTATTGTAAATTGGTGCAGTTCAACCAAACTAATTCAAACTGGACAATAATCCAAATGTGCAGTGGACAGATGTTTATGCAGTGGGTCATAATGTTCAATATGTACATCATTGCAGCTGGGATTTTCTACCAATAATAAACTGGAGGAAGACAACCGAGTCTTCACAAAGGATTATGGAATGGAGAGTTGTGGAAACTCGTGGTATTCTAATAAGAAAGCTTCAACATGTGGTCAGTGTGGTGGCTGGATGGATGTCTGAATAACAATCAAGATCACATCAGAAAAAGCAGGTGCTGTACTAATTTACTTATTGTACTAATATTATTATTATTAATTTGGTCACTTAATAGGTCCAAAGCATCTCAGCATTAACTATGTATTTTACTGATCTTAAAAGTGCTAAAAACTAAAATTGTTGGTTTTTAACGTTGGGTAGTAAAATCAGTTGACACGAACTTGCAGATATATTTTGTGGTAGTATTATCCTCAACTTGTTAATTGCATTACAGCAGAAACAACAACTGGCTGGATTGTAAAGGATGTTCTCAATACAGAGTCAGTACAGCCTAAAGTTGTTGTTTTTTTTGTATGAAACTAATATAAACTTCACCATGAAAATGACCATCACCAGATGATTAGGTGATGGCATTGTCAAAAGCTACTTAAAAGCCAGTTATAGTGAGTTACTCAAACATCAAACAATAAGTCAAATGTTGTAATTTAAGTTCACATTGTACAAGAGATGGTGCATATGAGCAAGTGCAGCTTAATTGACTAATGCACCTATAAAAATGAAACTGGAAAAAGAATGTGAGACTTATTGCTGAAGATGAGTAGAGCTAGAAATGGAAATGACACACAAGCTATTTATTTATATATCTATTTATCATTTACAAAAAGGCACTACGGACATGTTATAGTGCAAGGATGGTGGATCCTGACGGGCCAATTTAACAGCAGTGTCCCAAATGCAGACCCAGCAGCGCCGAGAATTTAAAGGCCTTACAGAAGTATAAGAAGGTTGATGTGCAAAAGCACTCAGTGACAAAGCTGTTCTTCCTCTGTTGGCAACAGAAAGGCTCAGGACAGCGACATTCTTCCCTCAGTAAATCATTTGTACATTCTTGAAATAATTTCAAACTTCAAATCATTTTAGACCTATGAATAAAAAAAAGGAAACTGAAAGGACACAAGTAAAACAGACACAGGATGCTCCTCACAATGTGTGTTAACTTGCCTGGAAAATGAATTCCTACATAAATGATTACCATTCACTACGTTTTGATGTGCTGTAACACACATACAGTACAATCAACGTCCTTCAGATATTTTGACAAAATACCTCTTATCATAGTCAGATCTTTAAAATTAAATAAATAAATGAAAATCAAACAGTTAAGTCTTTCCACATAACCCCTCCACACCATGCCTTGCTAAACAGCAAAGCACATTCACATTTAAATTTTACAATTTTTCTCTAAAAACAAACAATTGCCATGAGGTTTTCACAGCAACTGTTCCGGGATGTATCAGGAGATTGACTTTCTCCAGTTAAGGTTGGAAGAAACTGCTTTCTTTGACCATTAAACATAAAAACATCAATTGGCTGTTTAGCATAGCAGAGGCAAGGGAGAGTAACTTGTGGGAGACAACAGCTGTCAACCTAAGACTCTTTGATCCGGTAACAACTGGATGTAAAGCCTTAATTAAGTAGGCAGAGAAGGTTCTGCTAGTTGGATTGTATTACCTTTTGACAAAGCCAGGCTAGCTATATCAAGTCTTAATTCCCATCCAGTCTAATTCATCTTTTTCCTACAGATTCAATGTGGTATTAGAAAAAGACATGAAAGTGAGAACGATCATCCGTTAACCAGAAATAAATGAGCAGAAAAAATGCATAACATGTAAACATTGCTTTACAGAAACGTACTACACTCACTTGGGGAAAAAACAATGTTATTTTTCCCCTTGAATTTAACACATAATTAAAAAAAAATATTACCTTATCTGTTTTTCTGAATTAACAATCTAACTATTTAAGACTGTAGGTTTTTTGTTTCTTTTTCAGACGTTGATTTAACGGGAGTAAACGTGTCTCATTTAATTACATTTTTACTTTGTTTTGGGGTCGAACCATTACGTTATACAGATATGGTGGAGTAAACGTTCTGTTTTAGCTACAGTATCATGAAGTATGCTAATAAATACCTCATGCTTTTTAATCATTCATTTAGTTCATTTTTTCTTTCCTTAAATAAATGTTATCTTTTTAATTCAGAAAACCGTGAGTGAAAATATGTTTAGCTTCATCTTTTTATCGAGAGGATGAGGAGATATAAAAAAGCTCAAGATCACCAAATTAAAGAGCCATGAGGTGAGATTGGCTGGAAGCTGTTTTAATATGCTCTTGGCAGTTTTGAGAAATAGATGAACACGATCAATATCTACATGAATTTAATGAAAAATCATTGCTGCATGTAAATACAAATCAGAAGTTCATATTTTGGCCCAAAGACTCTTTTTATTTTATCAATGGATATTATGTTGTGTTTCAGACCTGCCAAAAAAGTTGGCATGAGGTAATTGAGGACTGTTAATTAGACTTAAAACATAAATAAATGATATATGACAATACAAATAATTAAAGCTGCAAGCAGCGATGAACGGGCCCTCGCGCCTGCAATTTGCACCAATTAAGGTCAAGGACTCAAAACTAAGTCCGATGACACCACCCACGACTCTTTATGTCAAACCATTCAAAAGTTATGGCAGAAAATAGGAACTATCAAATATCGACCAATCAGAAGAGGGATCGGGGCTAATTCACATTACCTTATATGGGTGGAATAAATATGGTTATGTAATATGAACAATATACGTATGAACAACATGTACAGTTATGTGCAATGTATGAACAGAATATGTTACAGAAAAACTGAATAAATATGGATATTTAGTATGAACCATATAGACTGATATGTACAAAATGTACAGCTATGGACGTCACTGCAAAACTAGGGTTAGGATTAGGCAGAGCTAGAGGGTTAAATGACATTCATTCATAGCTGATAAAACCACAGGGGCAAGGGATTTCTGCAAGAAAACACTGTCATTTTCTTTTTAGAAAGAGCTACATTTACACAAGCAATTTTAAAATTTCATCCATCCATTCATCGTCTATGCACACCTCATCATATTCACTGTCACAGGAGTCTGTTTAATGTCTGAAAAGGAGGCTTGTATGTGAGGAATTGGTGTCAATGTCTCTGGGCTTGGAGGAACTGGAAATATCGACTGTGGCCAGACAAATCAGTATTCCAGAGCTTTTCTTTCCTTCTTAAATAAACACATGGGGGCCATGTACTCCAGACTAACTATGAACATGACAATCCAGACTCTTGTCAGCATCAAACCTAGACGTCGACATCTGTAATGGTACAGAGTGCTTTCATTGCCTACGGCAATGGTATTTCACACCTCTATGATGACATTAATGCAGAAAAGAACGCTGAGGTTTTAGAGCACGTGTCAGACTCAAGGTCCGCGGGCCAAATCTGGTCCACCATAACTATTGATGTGGGCCGCTAGAGATTAAAAGTCTAAAAGTAAAAATTATCTAATCAAAGCACCCACTCTCCATCATACGGAAACCATAAAGGGGACCTATTAAAAAACATGATTTTTCTTGCTTTAACATATATAAAGTGGTCTCCCCTCAGCCTGCCAACTCAGAGAAGGAGGAAAGCAACCAAATTCTGCAGTGTCTGTACAGCCGCCCGGATGAGCCATCCAGTGTGATGTGGTTTCTATGAGCCGTTCAGATTCTGCTCCCTTTTGTTACGCAACCAAAATGAGATTTACATAGGTCGGCCTCCGATGCGTGAAACCACGCCCACAACTAACTCCGCCAGCCGGAGCTTCCACCATTTTTTCGTAGCGGTGTATCGCCTCATTCAGCCAATCGGCACAGAGCCTCATTACCATAGCCCCGCCCACTCAGAATCCTGCATAGATAATGAGGTTAGAGAATGGGAAGCTGCAGAAATGGCTCAGAGGCTGAATTTCTAATTTATTTAGCAAAAACAATCGAAAGCTTGTTTTTAAGACATTCAAGGCCTGTTTAAAATAGGTATTAGATGCCATAATAGGTCCCCTTTAAGTAATGCCACAATCTGCCCTTTGAGGGGATTCATGATCTTGATGTGGCCCGAAATGAAAATGAGTTTGACACCCCTGCTTTAGAACAACATATGTGGCTTTTAAGATGAAATATTTTTCAGGAACATCCACCCACTTGGAACAAGACAATGCAAAACCAGTGTAAGAAAGGTTTAAGCAGATTTAATTGACAAACACTCACTGTCTGGGGTATCGATGCAGGAAGCCCACTCATGCTCTTCTTCAGTCCCAGGTGTCACTGTACAAATACAGTAGATGTGTTTCACCTGACACTGATCATGTGACGCGCTGCCACACAGCTCCCCCTACAGTTGACCCAAAACCACCACAACCACATTTTAAACAAATGACAAAATGAATGGCTGTAGAAGAAGAGGGTATGCATACTGAACTAAGCTGCCTTCAGGCCGGTCCTGTCCACAATGGAAACCATATGAAGATGCTGCTCTTAATGCATGTGTGCTCGTAAATTCGAAAATATGCATTAGTTCTGTTGTTCCAGGCCTTTATCTATTTCAAATGAAATTAATTTGACGAAACAAAACATGAACTATCTTGGTTCCATACTATCAGTAAAAGTAAATACAGGAACTAGCTGTTTCTGATTAGGAGTTGCACAAATGTGGTTATTTAGAAACTGTAGGAACCCTCCCCTAATAAAAATGCTCCCAACCAAATAATTTACACCATGAAATAAATCAATGTGAGTTCACTTGTGAGATTGCAGCTGTCAATTGTGCTGACGTGCTGCTGGCTCAGTGCTTGTGCACTTTTCTTTTATGGCTGGTTCTCCGGACAACATTTGTGGTTTTGGCAGAAAACCAGCCGGTGGCAGACAAAATAAAACAACAGATGCTTTGTGACACTCAAAGTACCTTTTCAACAGTAAAATGTTATTTCTCCTATTTATATATTTTTTTCTCCTCCCTCGCCAGCATGGATGCATATGCACAAGCACACAAACACTCCCACATATTCATAACGGCACACACCGTCAGGCTGACACGAAGAAGATCTGAGGAATAAGAACTGCAAGGCTGGCAATAATTTGCCTCCAGTCCTCTTCATCTTCAGTCCTCTCCGGAGCAACGCAGCTGAATCCCAAAAGCCTCGTCTCAGCCAATGGAGAATGTATGTATTTTTTTTATATTTTGCCCAACTTTTCTCTTCCATAAAATGTAAAATTCCTGCACATTGAGAAACTTGGTGCAAAATAAAAAGTCAGATTATATTTAGGTTAAAAGAGTCTGAACCTTTGGCTTTTGAGTACTTGTACATGTCTTTTCTCCCTGTTCTTCTTACTTTCAGAACAGAAAAAAGTGAGAATGCTTTAATATTTTCAGACTATAAAATGTGTGACCAGAGACATCTATTTTTACAACTTGTAAGAAACATGTTGCTCCTTTATTATACGTTCAAAAAAGTATAACATAAATACAAATCCATTGAGGAAGAAAGAAAATAGAGCTGCATTAATGTCTGAGTATTTATGTCAGGTGTAAATTTCTGAGCCAAAAGGAGATTTACCTCTGCATATTTGTCCTGACCAAATGTGCTGCGTGGAAGGTGCACACCTCAGCATCTTGTTCAGCGGCTCAATGAAAAATGCTGCAGACTATCGTACAGAGTGAGTTCACAGGGGAAAATGTAAAGCAAAAGTAATCAATTATCACACCTCCTACCATATTCCCATTGCAGTATTGCTGTCGCCCCTTGATTATAGAAGGGAATTAGCTATCGATCAGCAAAGTGAGTCAGTGGGACAGCCACCAGCCAGCTCGACGCCCAGAAACAAGACTCCACACCTCAACCACTCCTCAGCCCCCTGAAACAGAGAAAAGATGGTTAAGGACTTTCTACTGGCCACTTAGCACCTGAGTAACAATGGCAGTGGGTGAATAAAGAAACAAACCAGTACTAATTAAGTATGGAAAGCAGGAACACTCAAATCAAGGTCAGCAAATGCTGAGAAGAAACTGTAATCTCCAACCATGTGCTGCGGTGAAGTGTATGCTGAGCTGTGTGTCTGCGAGCTAACAGTTCATTAACGCCATTATTATCCGAGATAATGCTTTCACACCAGGGCAATCAGCCACAGGGTTCAGTCATATAATAAAAATAATAATTGTGCTTTACACAAGTGCCGTGAAAGCGGACCTTCATGTGATGCACCAGTTATTTTTTGATAGCACTCAGAGACAAATCCCATTAAATTCCCAGATAGCGGCACAGCAAGAGAGACTAAATCAAGCAGACCTTTAAATATCATTAAAATAATGTTTGCCAACATTCAGACTCATTTGCAATAAAATGGATACTTTAGCAGGTCTAGTCTCAAAACTCTGCTCGTGTCACCCCTCTCTTGCCTTTCATCCTACATCGAAATTGTTAACAACAGATGTGCGATTTGCTAACCAGCTGTTGCCAATGTGGAAGTCATTTACTCAAAGCTACTTTAGCCCTTATTAGTGATATTATGTTAATAAATACTTTTCTTCTGTAGACAATCCCCCAACAGAGAACTTCAACAACTGTATCATTGATGATTTTATCCTGTATATGTCACTAATCTTCCGAGAAAATTATAAAAAAAAAAATTCCAAAGCTTTTTCCATTCCTAAATGAGTGCTGTGATAGACTGTGAATCTCTACTTTATGAGTGACACGTAGGACAATCTGATGGTTTTAGTTCCTGCACCATCAACTCACAACACACCAACACTACATTATAAAGAATCAGCGTTAATCATACCAGAGGGGCGACCGGGTCATTCATTTTTGTCTAAAAGTGGTGCATGTGTTACCAGAGTAAGTCTCCTGGGAAGAAACTCACAACATTTACATTGTTTCTTTTTGTGGGCACAAAAAAAGTCTCTTGCAAGCATTATTACTTACATGAAAGCACGGAATGATAAGTGCAATAATGTGCAGTGGAGGTAATAAAGTGGGTGACATGAAAGTATACAACATCAAGCTGTGCAAAAAGTGTATTATGAACGGAAAGGCTTGTAAATTCAACTAACCTTCAGCAAACACATGTTTTATGACTTTTACAAACACTTCTTAGCTTGTATTGAGAGGCTTTAAAAACATTTGGTAATGCAACAAACATTAAAGCAACTTTGCGCTAACGACACTAAGAACAGTCTTATCATTTATTTGTACTTGGACCTAATTAACTCAAATGCTTTCTGAAGCTGCATCAGTGCCTTTTACATTTCCACTGCATCAAAAAAATCCACCAAATCATGCAATGTAAAAGAGGTTGTCTGTTGTTAGTTTGCAAACTTCCAGAGAATAAACGGCCAGCCCAGCAGTTTTATAGAGATTTGTAGGCTTTTATTTAGATGCGCACCAGAAAGTGGGCAGGGAAATTTATCTGTGCATCCTTGTAAAAAGGGAAGTGCAGCAGGATGAAGGTCAGGTAGTACCTCAGTGTCAGGCCATTAACATGACAGTAAGTTAATTCAAAGCACTATATCCTGCACTACTTCTCAGCCAATTGGCTGAAAACACAACAAAAGGTCAGCAATAGCAAGAAGAGATTAAAGAGGCACAAAAATCATAGACGTTAGAAAGTCCACTGATGATGGTACTTTCAAAAAATCCAAACAGAGTCTAAGTCTAAAATTATACATGTCAAAAGTAAAAGGTTTAACTTGGCCTGAATGAACCAATGTGGACTACTCCCATAAATCCATGGCCCATCACATTGGCCCATGGATTCATGGCACATAATGTTGAAGACTTGTTGGCAAAAACCATAAATTAAATATTTAATTGATATGAACAAAATATTTTTATAATGTGACTCAGACCAAACCAACTACAAATAAAATGAAAAATACAATCCTAAATGAATAGCATATCCTCATATAAGGGGCAAACTAATTTCTTACAAAACCCAGAGCAACAAAAAAGCCAAAAAATAATCTGTACAGCCTCATTACCCAAGTAGTTTTTAATTCCTCTGCGGATGCTCAGCAGAATGGTGTGAGACGTCGGCGGGGGACTGTCATTTATCGTTTGAATGCTGAGAGTTGGTGTTAAGTGGAAATATCCTCTCTGATCTGACTGCAAAGCTGCCACTGCAGCAAACGCTGACACAGTGAGATGAGCGCGATGGCTCTGAACGCGGCCGCTTGTCACCAGCAGTGGAGAGCTCATATCAGCATTTCCAGGTATATCAGGATTTGATTGTTTTATTTCAAAAATCATGGTGATGCGTCAAGTCCATTTCCTAGTAGCGCACACCACGAACATAATTAGGCGTCTGCAACAAGTGCTAATACGCCACTAAAGTAAATTCCTTTCTAATCATCTTCCCTGCAAGAGTGGGAATAGACACTTTTGCTCCCGTGGTTTGAGATGCCACACCGTTAACAGTGTTCACACTGTGCCTCTGTTGATAATTGATGTCCTGAATCATTGGCCACTTTCAGTGCCATTAGGAGCTCTTCGGTGTCACTTATGTGTCTGGGCTCAGCCGGTCCTGTGGTGTGCATCATGCTGTAGCTGAGGTGAGGAGCTGATTAAAATCTGCCACGGCCCACTGCACCGACGACACTCACTTATTTGGGGGATGCAATAAAGAGGATGATGTTACTTTTCCAGCTTCTCTTGTTTGACCTTCTTTGCTACTACATTTTCTTCCTGCTTTCATGTGTCTAAGAAAGGAGGTGAAACGAGATATATCTGATGGATTTCAAAGTGGAAAACAAGGAGGTAGAATTCATTTTGATGAGAAAAAGTGTTACAGGCAGGTATATGTTGAGATCTGGGTACATTTGTTTAGATAGCACGTGACACTGCAGTATAACTCATCATGGCAAATTATTCACACATCTCTGCTGACGTAGGAGCTGGCTGTTTATGGCTGATAGACACTGATGCACAAAGCTCTCTTTGATCATTAAGCGTCCGCCTCTGGAGCCGGCGCGTCCGCCTCCAGAGACCGCCTCCGCACCAGGTGCAGGCGCGTCCGAGACTGCCGCCGCACCAGGAGCAGGCGGGTCCGAGACCGCCTCCGCACCAGGAGCAGGCGCGTCCAAGACCGCCTCCGCACGAGGAACAGGCGCGTCCGAGACCGCCTCAGCACGAGGAACAGGCGCGTCCGAGACCGCCTCCGCACCAGGAGCAGGCGCGTCCGAGACCGCCTCCGCACCAGGAGCAGGCGCGACCGAGACCGGCTCCGCACGAGGAACAGGCGCGTCCGAGACCGCCTACGCACCAGGAGCAGGCGGCGCCGAGATGCCTCAGCACGAGAAACAGGCGCGTCCGAGACCGGCTCCGCACGAGGAACAGGCGCGTCCGAGACCGCCTACGCACCAGGAGCAGGCGCGGCCGAGACGCCTCAGCACGAGAAACAGGCGCATCCGAGACCGCCTCTGAGACAGGAGCAGGCGCATCCAAGACCGCCTCCGCACCAGGTGCAGGCGCGTCCGAGACTGCCGCCGCACCAGGAGCAGGCGGGTCCGAGACCGCCTCCGCACCAGGAGCAGGCGCGTCCAAGACCGCCTCCGCACGAGGAACAGGCGCGTCCGAGACCGCCTCAGCATGAGGAACAGGCGCGTCCGAGACCGCCTCCGCACCAGGAGCAGGCGCGTCCGAGACCGCCTCCGCACCAGGAGCAGGCGCGACCGAGACCGGCTCCGCACGAGGAACAGGCGCGTCCGAGACCGCCTACGCACCAGGAGCAGGCGCGGCCGAGACGCCTCAGCACGAGAAACAGGCGCGTCCGAGACCGGCTCCGCACGAGGAACAGGCGCGTCCGAGACCGCCTACGCACCAGGAGCAGGCGCGGCCGAGACGCCTCAGCACGAGAAACAGGCGCATCCGAGACCGCCTCTGAGACAGGAGCAGGCGCATCCAAGACCGCCTCCGCATCAGGAACAGGCGCGTCCGAGACCGCCTCCGCACCAGGAACAGGCGCGTCCGAGACCGCCTCCGCACCAGGAACAGGCGCATCCGAGACCGCCTCTGAGACAGGAGCAGGCGCATCCAAGACCGCCTCCGCACCAGGAACAGGCGTGTCCGAGACCGTCGCCGCACCAGGAGCAGGCACGACCGAGACCGCCTCCGAGACATGAGCAGGCGCGTCCGAGACCGCCTCCGAGCCAGGAGCAGGCACGACCGAGACCGCTTCAGCACCTGGAACAGGCGCGTCCGAGACCGCCTCCGCACCAGGAACAGGGGCGACCGGGACCACCGAGGGCCGCCCCAGACGGTCCTGCACCGCTCGCCGCACGTCCGGGTATGTGAAGTCCTCCGAGGACCCCCCCGGACGGTCCAGCACCACTTGCCTATCGTCCGGGTAGGTAAAGGTGAAGGGCCTCCCCGAACGGAGTAGGCGGGCGACCTCAACCTGCCTACTGCTACGCTGCCAGCATCTCCAGCGCTGCGGTCCGCCGCTCCGCCTGGCTCTGGATCAGGGCTGCCATGTCCACCAGCACCAGCTCCCCGCGTTCCTCCATCATCCTGTCGTCGCCCCACGTTCGGCGCCACTGTAGCAAGCTCGTGCTACCCGGGGTCGACCGACAGGAAAAGAGGACAAGGGGTTTCGTGGAGAAATTCTTGATATTTATTTTCACTCACACACAGACGTGTAACAGCCCACTTGGCAGCTCCGTGTCATCCCTCTGAGCCCCTTTGCCAGTGTGCAGCCGCTCTTAAATACCCAGGCAGGGTGGAGAGACACACACACACACACACACACACACACACACATATATGCATGTATGTATGTACATGTGGGGCGTATTTCTGTTTTGACACATTTATACAAATCTATCTGGTGAGATTATTGTCCAATCTGCTCAGATATACCGTTACAAATGGAGATCTCATACAAATGATAACATTCGTTGCTTTAATCCCATTACACACGCACTGTTTTGAGGAGTTTCCTTGATAAAAGTGGTTAAACATAACATAGTAGGATCCTACCTCAAAGACTGACAATATTTTGTAAGTATGGATACATGTTCCTCTAGAACCTATAAAATCCAGTGCGGGGTACCCCAAGGTTCGATTTTAGGCTGAATACTTTTTAATTTATATATGCTTCGGCTTGGGGACGTTATCAGGAGGCATGGCATCAATTTTCATAGTTATGCTGACGACACACAACTGCATATCACCGTGTCTCCTGAAGACACAAAACCAATGGATACCCTTAATTGTATTTTAGATATAATGGATGGCAGATAACTTTCTACAGCTCAACCAGGACAAAACATAAGTATTAATTATTGGCATTAATAAGTTTGTATTGTTTAAACGCTTTATGTAAAGCACTTAGTTTTGCATTTTATAAATGTATGAAAAGCGCTATATAAATAAAGTTTGATTTGATTTGATAGTTTTAGTGCTTGCAATGCATGCTTTGGCATGATAATGAGCTTTGATATAACTCTATTACACAAACACTGAATCAGTTAAATGTTTCCTTATATTTTAGACTGAGCTTCAGTTCCTTACAATGTGGAAAAATGGAGAAGATGATCCAACCTATCCTGTATTCACGATGCATGTGTAGGATTGGCTAGATGCTGACAATTATGTAGACTGTTTTTGTGTCAGAAGTACAGAGAGGACATCTCTGCTCAGTGTGTGTGTGTCAATCTAGTAGACAACACAACCTTCCCTTCTAGATTTGCAGCTCATTGTGTGCAAAATCAGCCAGTGGTACTTTGCTGTCAAGACACAGCCTGCCCACGCTTGATTGCGCACAATTTTGCACGATCCAAGTTTGTTTTTTTCCATAAAACCAGGGCATTAGAATACAAACACAGCATATGTTCGGAGACAACTGGGCTTCCAGCAAGAAAACATTAAAGCGCCATGCCTCCTCGTGGTCATTGTTGCCTTGTGGCTTTTATTCAAATCATCAAGAGGAATATGTAGTGAGTGTGCAGAGCCAGGGATGCTTATAAAACAACAAGCAGTCTTGAACACAGATTATTTCTCAAATAATAAAGAAAAGGGTGTAGTTCATAATAGTTATATCCCTTTTATAATTCTGCCTTTTAACCGATGAAATCACACAAGACAGTAATGGAAAATATGGGCATATTCTTAAAGTTAAATCTAATTGTGCTTTATTGTCGCCCCTCGCATCCCTCATCTTAGTTAGTCAAATGTATTGCTCACCATCTTTGAAAGCTTACATTGTTATTTGAAGATAAAGAACAAAAAATCAAATAATGAAGCATGGAAACAGGTTTTAGTGTGGGAAGGAGGTGAGGGGTGCTTCGAGAGCCACATATGTGCTGTTAAGTTGAAAGGGAGAGGGAAAAAAAGCAGCACTCTGCTCTCAACTGGCTTTTATGCTCTTCACAATCAGCCAATCAGGAACAGGCAGCTCTCCATGACCAACAGGAAACCTGGCCAGATACACAATAAAAAAGGGCAAAGCACACCAGTCCAGCAAGTGGGGCTGCCAGGAGCACCTGCAGCAAAAAGCAGAGCCAGCAAGCCTCAGAAGAACAGACTGCCATGGCTGTCACGCTGCCATGAAAATATTTCACATTCATTCCTTCATTTTCCATATTAGCTTCAATTCTGTGCAGGAACCCGGTGGGGGCTGAAGCTGCTTCCAACTGTCACCAGTGAGAGGTGGAGTAGATCCTGGACTGGTATCCAGTCCATCACAGGGCCACACGAAGACTTCACAAAATATATAGGACAAAGTAAACATAATCCTCTTTTTTTTAGCTTCCACTGCACAACTACTACATGGCGCTTTTAAAAGACCTGTCAAGCAAACAGTCTAGGAGTGGCAGTGGGTTCCTGCAGATACTTTTCTTCCCTCTCATTTTTACATCCTGACTTTGTATGATGTTCCCATTGTTTTTAATCTCATAAAATTGATTGCGCTTTGAACAAGAAGACATTTTATTCTATTATAAACCCGGTTTCCTTTTCTTTTTGGGTGAAAAGATTCCGTCTTACATGTTTGCTTCAGTGTGTGCCTGAAAGTATAAATCAACAGTTTGTAAAACGTGAATAGGTTTTCTTAACAATCCTGCAGCTCCCTTCAAGGAGTGCATCTCAACGCTGTTCAAACATTATCAAAAGACTGAACGCTGCCATCAGATGACTATAAACCCTGCATCAAATTCAGTGACAACCTTTATCTTTTTGTAAGAAAAAAGAAAAACTTAAAACAAAACTGCTCAAGGCAGCTACTCCTTTAAAGAAATGTACTTGAAAACTGCAGAAAAGTTGTGCTTACAGTTCCAAGCAGGGCAACCACAGGAATCAAACTCCACTGTAATCCCAGCGTTGCTTTTTACTGGGGCCTTACTTTGATTTTCACTTCTCTATCCTCTTCCTCGCTAAATAGGCAGCCCTCAAACACCTCTGGCTTTGGATATTGGTCATGCATGTTAATAGATAATGGGTTGTCCTATCTGATATCCCTTTATTGACCTTTACAGCCAACATATCAAACAGTAGGCAGTAGACATTGTATCGTGATTTAACCACATTCGTCCCCTGGCCTGCACTCCCTGTTGCTTTCTTGACGAGGAATCATTTCATACTTGGTGTAAGATAAGTTGCATCTGTGCCAGTACAGGAAAAATGTGCTAGTTACACTGATTAAAATTGGTCCGTCTCGGATGAGTTGTGCTGATCTCCAGGAGGGACATAAAATCATGTATTCTGTCACATCCTGTTGACACATTGGTGAAACTCTTGCTGTTTCTGTAGTACCCCCAGTCATTTGCAGGTTTTAATTTCTACGCAGTGGACACACAGTGCATGAGTGCAGCTAATTAGACATTTTCTGCCAGACTACAAGGCATTTACTTTTAAATGTTGCACTTTAAATCTCTCTCCACGTAGGGTATATTAATCTTTTTTTTCTTGATTAGGTAGCCAAGCAAAACCAATTAATGAAAAAAGACCAATTTCTTTACAGATGGGATGGAGCTGAGATGTTTCATTAATTTCATTTAATTAATTTAAGGACATCCATTTTTTTAATTTTTTATGAGGCCTGCAACAATTTCTAAAGAACTTGGTGGGAGGACAAATTATTACTAATAATGAAATGACATAAAAATAACTGGTGTTGTCAACAAAGTGAAGTAATGATGATTAAGTAAAAGAAAAGAAAAAGTCATATCAATAAAAAGCTGTTTCACTTTGTCAGCAGATACACAAGGAAACAGTTTATATGTTAACAGACGATGAGCATAATTCACAAAATCCTTTTAAATCTGTGAGCAGATTTGCACATAAATCACCTCCTCACCAAAAACCTACTCCAGATTCAAGAACACTTCGTAAAACTGTTCACTCTTTAACATAGGTACATGTTGATATACAAGTCGATTGCAAATGAGTCGCATGTTCGCGCTGCACCTTAACTATTGTAAATCCCGTCCCAGGCTGCTACATGTACTGTATATAAGGTGTAAAGATGCATCCTCATCGTGCATCTCTACGTATGAATGAGGCACAAACTGATAAGGACACAGAAACATTTTGCAGATGTGGCGATATAGGTCCTTTTACATGGAGTAGAGTGTGGCAGGGTGCAGGATTGGGGCGTGGTCTGCAGGGGAGAGAGGGAGTGCGGGGGAGTGGCGCACAGGTGACGCGGCTGGAACAGCTGACGGTACACAGGTGAATCTAATCATTCTCTGTGTATTTCAGTAGGGTGTGGGCTCTGGAGACAGGAAAAGGACGGAAGCAGACCAGAGGGGACGAGCAGCTCGGCTGACGAGGCCTCTGAGTAATTGTGCACGTGGAAAACTAATAAAAAGTCCTGCACAGATCCCGGTGTCCGCTGTGTCTGTGACCCCCGTAGCACACGCATTGCTACAGTGGCGCCCTAACGTGGGGCACAATAAGATGACAGCGGAACGCGGAGGGGAGATGGAGCGGGCAGTGGCGTCTCTCGCCCAGGCGATGGCGGAGATGTCGGCCAGGCTCCAGGACCAGGCCGAGCGGCAAACGGCCACCCTGGAGGAGCTGGCGGCTCGGCAGACAGGCAGGGGTGGTCGCCCGCCCGCGCCCTTTGCGGGGGTCGTCCTGCAGAAGATGACGGAGGCGGACGACCCCCTGGCATTCCTCGACACCTTCGAGGCGGTGGCGGAGGCCTGTGATTGGCCGGCGGCGGAGTGGGCGGTGCGCCTCCTGCCGCTCCTGTCAGGGGAGGCGCAGATGGCGGCTCTCGCCCTCCCAGCGGCAGCACGCGCCACCTACGGCCCGGTGCGGCGGGCGGTGATGGACCGGCTGGGGCGGTCCCCGGAGGACTACCGCCGCCGGTTCAGGGAGCTCCAGCTGGGGCCGACGGACCGCCCCTTCACCTTCGCCCACCAGCTCCACGACGCGGCGGTGCGGTGGCTGCGACCCGGCGAAGCGGAGGGGGAGAAGCGGCTCGTGCAGCAGGTGGTACTGGAGCAATTCGTCCAGGGGCTCCCCACCCGGACGGCGGCGTGGGTCCGCTGCCATCGCCCGGGGACCCTGCAGGAGGCAATCACCCTGGCCGAGGACCATCTGGCGGTCCATCCGGCGGCCGCAGCCGCGGCGGGACCCGCAACGCGTCCCACTCCTGCGCCGCGCCGGAGGTTCGCCGCGGCAGGGGGTCCCGCGACAATGAATAATAATGCTTCTCCCTTTTCCCCTCCCCAGAGCTTGCACCCGGTTCCACCCGCGCCAGCTGACCCGGCGGGGGCCCCTCAAACGCCTGGGCAGGGCTGCTGGCGGTGCGGCCAGCCCGGACACATCAGGCGGGACTGCCCGCTGATGGAGGTGGGCCAGGTGATCCGGGTGGCCGGTCCGCCAGCATCCTCCCCGGACTCAGGAGGGACATACCGGGTTCCGGTAAGGATCCGTGGGGGTATACACTCGGCCTTGGTGGATTCTGGCTGCATGCAGTCGGTAATTCACCAAAGCCTGGTGCGACCCGAGGCTTTGATGAATGTGTCTTCCTGGGTGGAGGTGGTGTGTGTTCACGGTGATGTGCACAAGTACCCCGTGGTGCCAGTGGAAATTAGACACAAGGGGAAAAAGCATAGATTAAAGGCCGCGGTTAGCTCCCGCCTTTTGCATCCTCTGATTCTAGGACTCGATTGGCCGGGGTTTGGAAATTTGGTGAGTCAGTGTGTGGGGATGCAATCACGGCAGACAGGGACATGCGGTATGTGCGCTGTGCTCAGTGGTGACGCGAGGTTGTCCGACGCTGCAGACGGAGAGGGAGAGGGACCCGCGGAGGCTCCGGCGGAGGCTCCGGTGGAGGCTCGGCGGGACCCGCTGCACTCTATGGAAGATTTTCCACTCGAGCAGTCTCGTGATGATACTCTACGCTCAGCCTTCGACCAAGTGATACAGATTGATGGTCACAAGGTGCGCCCTGATGCAGCGCTCACATATCCGCACTTTGCATTGCATAGGGACAGGTTATATCGAGTGAGCCGTGACACTAAATCTGGTCGGATTATTACCCAGTTGTTGGTACCAAAGAACCGCCGGGAAATGGTTTTCCAGGCGGCTCATTATAACCCGATGGCTGGTCACATGGGGTGCGACAAAACACTGGCCCGCATAATGGACCGATTTTATTGGCCGGGTATTTGGGGGGAGGTGCGCCGCTGGTGCGCCTCCTGTCCCGAATGCCAGCTAGTTAACTCCCCGGCTGTGCCAAAAGCGCCTTTGCAGCCTTTGCCATTAATGGAGGTTCCATTTGAGCGTGTCGCCATGGACCTCATCGGTCCATTTCAGCGGAGCGCACGGGGATATCGTTTTGTACTAGCACGTTATCCAGAGGCAGTGCCGCTGCGCACCATCTCGGCAACGAGTGTGGCGCGCGCGCTGCTTCAGGTCATCTCCTGCGTCGGGATCCCGAAAGAGATTCTGACGGACCAGGGCACGCAGTTCATGTCACGAACACTGAGGGAACTTTACGGATTACTGGGCATTACGTCGGTTAGGACCTCCGTTTATCATCCCCAGACGGATGGTTTATGCGAGCGTTTTAACCGGACGCTTAAGGCCATGATCCGTAAGTTCATTCACGAGGACGCTCGGAATTGGGATAGGTGGCTTGATCCTCTGCTGTTTGCAGTGCGTGAGGTTCCCCAGGCCTCGACAGGGTTTTCCCCCTTTGAGCTGCTGTTTGGCAGAACACCGCGTGGGGTTTTGGACCTGGTTAAGGAAAACTGGGAGGATGGTCCAAGCCCCAGTAAAAATGAGGTTCAGCACGTCTTGGAGCTGAGAGCAAAACTCCATACACTGGGGAGGCTATCACGGGAGAATTTGCTCTCAGCCCAGGAGCGGCAACAACGGCTGTACAACAGAGGAGCCAGGCTGAGAAATTTCACTCCGGGAGACAAAGTACTTGTATTGCTGCCCACTTCTAGCTCCAAATTACTCGCCAAGTGGCAAGGGCCCTTCGTGGTCACACGGCGAGTGGGGGACGTGGACTATGAGGTGGTGCGTCCTGACAGGGGTGGAGCGACACAGTTATATCACGTCAACCTCCTTAAAGCCTGGAGGGAGGCGGTGCCGGTCGCTCTGGTGACGCAGGTAAGAGAGAGAGATGAGTTGGGGCCTGAGGTGCCAAACTCGGCGAATCCAGCCTCGCTCACTTGTGGGGACCAGCTCTCCGCGTCCCAGAGGGCCGACCTGGCCTCGTTGCAACAGCGGTTTGCTGATGTGTTCTCTCCCTTACCAGGACGCACAAACCTCATAGAGCACCAGATTGTGACGCGCCCGGGGGTGACGGTGCGCTCACGTCCCTATCGTCTGCCTGAACACAAACGCAAAGTGGTGAAGGCCGAATTGGACGCCATGCTGGCAATGGGGGTAATAGAAGAGTCCCACAGTGGCTGGTCTAGTCCCATCGTTCTGGTACGGAAGAAGGACGGGTCTATACGCTTCTGTGTGGACTATCGCAAGGTGAATGAGGTGTCACGTTTTGACGCGTACCCGATGCCTCGGGTCGACGAGCTCCTGGATCGGCTGGGCACGGCTCGCTTTTTCACGACGCTGGATTTGACCAAGGGCTACTGGCAGATTCCCATGTCTCCAGAGTCTAAGGAGATCACGGCTTTCTCCACTCCGTACGGTTTGTACCAATTTCGCACACTTCCGTTCGGCTTGTTCGGGGCCCCTGCCACGTTTCAGCGTCTCATGGACAGAGTGCTGCGCCCGCATGCTGCATATGCTGCCGCCTATCTGGATGATGTCATCATCTACAGTGTTGTGCAACTCATAGGTAGCTTGGCTGTCCAGTTATCAAGGCTAATGATAATTCTATTAAAGAATTATTAATAATTAATAAAGTTGACTATTTATCAAATTGTATTATCAAAAATGATAATTCTCGTAGGGGCACCACCGCCGGGGCCTTACTTCCGGTGGGATTCGATAACTAACAGCAGAAAATCAGTCTCATTATGATTTGAATTATCCTGCAGAACAGCAAATCTTGCAGAATAACAGTGAAGGCGTGATATCCGAACACTAGGCTCTGCTTAAACAAATCAATTTGTGACCAAATCTTGCATGAAATAACACAACCACTCATAAAGAAATCAATCAGGATTTATTTACATACAGGTGTCAAAAGATGATAAACGCAACACCCCAAATAACCTGATGGCAGAAATGGCTTAGGTATCATAAAACAATTAATTAACTAGAAAAACAACAATCAATAAAATGAAACATAAACGTTAAATGCATGGAATGAAAAAGAAAAGAAATCAAGCAATAATAACGAAGATACAGAACATCTACAGTTCAAACGGGCTCCTGTGGTCTTTTAAAGATGGACGCGCCCTCTTGGCCACGTGCAATTAGAACGGATGGTGATCCCGGTGTTAAACCGTGATCAACTGCAGAAAACAGCGCTTTAAAACATGAATGACTAGCAGAAAGTAGTGACTACAAATTAATGAAAACAGTCCTTATAATGATGGTGGTGTAATCTCAGCTCTGAACACAGATTTAGCTCTGTAACACTCCCAGTTAAACTCATACACCCAGGTCTCAAAACCTCACGCCTCCTCGGGTCTCCGGGTGCCGATCAGGGGTTCCTGCCGGGTCTTTGGTCGGAGTCCGATCCCAGAGAGTCCTCCCGCCTCTCCCGCTCCTCCTCCTGACTCTGGAATCACGAGAGGACGGGGGTACAGCTGAAGCAGCCGGCGCTCCAGCCCCGGTCCGGAGGCTATCACGTCGTCTCGGGGGCGCGCGGGGCCAGTCTACTTCTTCTGAGTGCTGGTGCCCGTCGGCCTGAGCGCGTGGCCCCGGGACGGGCGGCGAGATGCGTCTCGGTTCTGCGCGGGGCAGGCTGTCCACAGGTCCTTTCAGGTGAAGTTTAAGAGCAGAGAGAGAGAAGTTAGGAAAGAGGAACGGGTCTCACCCTGGGCCGGGGCCGAGCTTCGGAGCGGCTTCCCCCCCCTTTCCAGCTCCCAGGGACCGGGGACACGTGAAGCAGGACTCTGGATGGAAAGTTGAGACCGAGAGCTGATGGGGGCGGCTCCGTGCACCGCGGCTTCAACGGGCTGCAGGTCCAACGGAGCGGCCCGATGGGGCCTTACACCTCCCCCCAGCCGGGGGGAGAAAGGGAGATGGGATCTTGGCCCAGAGCCAAACGATCCAGCTCGGATGAGAGGGTGATCGGAAGAGAGAGAAAAAGAAGCAGCGGCAGGGGTTTTGATCCTACGCGCGCTGCAGTGACGTCATCGGTGCCTCATTGCGATTGGATGCGGGCCGCTTGTAGGCGCCACCCCCCCCCCCCCGCAAGGCATGCTGGGGGTTGTAGTTCAGGCAACGGCGCCATTTTATGAGGCACATTAAAGCGGAAAAGGGGGGGTTCAAAGAAGCAGTACCATTTTGAGGTCTGGTTTTGGGCTCTGCTGCATCCGGCTCCCCCCCAGGGGGTGTCGTAAATCCCCAAGGAAGTCTGTTTTCCCTGGCAGAAACCCTGCTGGGTCCTTGTTTTGATCTCCGGCCATGCAGTGGGGGTCGTAAACGGACTATCTCGATCCAGGCCGAGATAACCAGGAGTTAGCAGCAGGGGGTCGCAGGACTTCAGGAAGAAGGGGCAAAGTCTGGTTTTACAGGTCCTCATAATCACAAAATGTTCATACATTTTATAAGTTCAGATGGGCATATGGGCGGGCACAACAACAGTAACAGCTGGGCGGAGCATGTGCGGCAGGTGGGTGCGGTGCTCGGTTCACTGAGACAGGCGGGGCTCACGGCCAACCCGAAGAAGTGTGTGGTTGGACGGAGGGAGGTACGGTATCTGGGGTACCACTTGGGAGGCGGGCAGGTGCGTCCCCAGGTAGACAAGACAGCTGCGATTGCGGCCTGCCCAAGACCCAAGACCAAAAAGGAGGTTAGGCAGTTCTTGGGGCTGGCGGGGTATTATCGGCGGTTCATTCCGGACTTTGCCGATCTGTCCAGCCCCCTGACTGACCTGACCCGAAAGGGTGCCTCAGATCCGGTCCAGTGGACGGAGCAGTGCCAGCAGGTGTTTGAGAGGGTGAAACAGGCCCTCTGCGGGGAGCCGCTCCTTTATACTCCTGACTTTTCTCTCCCTTTTGTTCTGCAGACTGATGCCTCGAACAGAGGGCTGGGGGCCGTTTTGTCCCAGCAGGTGGAGGGGATGGACCGCCCCGTGCTATACATCAGCCGCAAGCTGTCGGAGAGGGAGGGGCGGTATAGCACGGTGGAGAAGGAGTGCCTCGCCATTCGGTGGGCGGTCGGGTCCCTGCGCTACTACCTCCTGGGACGCCCATTCACCCTCTGGTCGGATCATGCTCCCCTCCAGTGGCTCCATCGCATGAAAGATACCAATGGGCGGATCACACGTTGGTATTTGGCTTTACAGCCCTTTAATTTCAGAGTGGTTCACAGGCCGGGGGCTCAGATGGCGGTCCCTGACTTCCTCTCCCGCTCCGAGGGGGGGGGGGGGGGGGGGGGGGGGGGGGAGTTGGCTAGGCCGGACGGTCCCCGGCCTGAGTCGGGCGATGGGGGTATGTGGCAGGGTGCAGGATTGGGGCGTGGTCTGCAGGGGAGAGAGGGAGTGCGGGGGAGTGGCGCACAGGTGACGCGGCTGGAACAGCTGACGGTACACAGGTGAATCTAATCATTCTCTGTGTATTTCAGTAGGGTGTGGGCTCTGGAGACAGGAAAAGGACGGAAGCAGACCAGAGGGGACGAGCAGCTCGGCTGACGAGGCCTCTGAGTAATTGTGCACGTGGAAAACTAATAAAAAGTCCTGCACAGATCCCGGTGTCCGCTGTGTCTGTGACCCCCGTAGCACACGCATTGCTACATAGAGCAAATTAAATATTTTATGTTGCTTGTGTATTGTCTGCTCCTTCTGTGTACTGAGGCATCTACTGTAAAGCCCCTTTCACATTGGTGAATACCTCATGTTTAACGCGCAGATCTACAGTGTCATGTGCCCCTTTTACACTGACCGACACGGGGTGGCGTGTCGAGCTGCCCCGCGGATAACCTGCCACCGAAGGTCGTCTTAACCGCAGGTCTAATGTAAACAGAACCAAGGCGGGGTGGCGGGTCGTGGGAGGGGTTAGTTGATCACTAACCTGAGTACAACCCACCAGGGAAGTTTTTATTTATTTATTATTCATTTATAATATAAGAAAACAGCTGAAGAGAGTAACAACATCAGCAGGACGTCACGGGTAGGATCTATATTTGCAAGATGAGTGACTGGGGAGACAGAGATATACGAGCTGAGGACGCCATAAACCGGCGTATGTCCAGAACCACCAACAATGGTCCGTTTTTGAACAAGTGGCCACAAAAATGACAAACAGGGGCTTTGCAAGAAGCAAAACTTGGCAAATGCTCATCCATCCTCAATTTGAAAATAACACCTTTCTGCAATAAATCTTGCTGATGTGAGGACAATACGACATTCTACACGCCCACACAGGTTACGTTTTGTTCCACGGATAATGCCTCCCAACTCGCCTTCCCTCCCCTCAATTCACTTTCAAGCATGAGGTGACAAATAACATGCCTTGCGTCTGCATTGGCTATGCGCATTAAACACGCGTTCATCATCCAGCGATATTAGCGAGATCAAATCGAAAAACGCCTTAAGAGATGACGCAGAATTAACAAAGGGAAGAGAAAGCAGAGAAGGCAGTGACATCGTTTAGGCTCCGAGGAACTCTAGGATGGACCATCATGCAATGGAAACATGTGATGGCACCAGCGTAGAGCAACATATGCTGCCTCAATCTTTGCCATGGACGTCCAGACATTGTTCAACACAGAAAATGAAAATGAAAATGAAGAAAGAACATAGGCTGCTTGCAAATCCAGTGACAGGCCTGTTAGTTTTTATCATGTTTGCTGATCAGTTTGGTTCACATCAAGATGACAGGAAAGTTATTACACCACTGTAGCTCTCTTCCCTACATCCACACAACATCTCCCGATGATCAGTATATCTCACAGTCTTGTTTGAGAGGACAAATAGTGAGTTAACAAGTACCATCTGGGAACAGATTAAAAGACCTGAAGTAATGAGTTAGTGTTTACATTTGTTTAATCTGCACACACTGCAGAATCAACAGACAGTCCAGGCAGGTCCTGAAAGCAGGCCGTGGCGATAGAGTTAATGCTTCTCTCAGGTGACACCATATTTCCAGAGCCTAACAGTTTTAAAAATATATTTATCCTGTTCTTGTTTTTTGGACTTTGCACCACACTGCTGCTGTTACTGCAAAATCCTTCCGAGTTTGGATGTTTATCTTTTTCAATTGAGTTTTACTGTTGTATGATGCTTATTTTTGCAATGCAGTTTGTTGGTTATTGTTTTCTTTGTAATAAGATGAAGAATTTACTGAATATACTGAGCCCCAGTAAAACCGATGACTGCAGATGTTCTAGATACTGGGATAATATTCATTATTGACTTATTTATGTGATGCAGTTCAGCAAGGGCCTTGTTGCAAACGAAACATTGGATGACTCCACTGTCTGCTGGGAAAAAAATGATCCTGCAACGCGTTTCAGTCTAGTTTCTGCAAGTCAGACACATTCAACATTACTGCTGAACTCTTACTACAACAACCCACGTGTATAGATTTTTCCATCTTTTCCACTTAAGTTTCAAGGCAGTTTGTGGTTTGCGTTGAATCTGCATCTCTGTAAAGCATGACAGTCAGCTTTTAGAGCAATAGAACTTGCCGCATCATCTGCATAATCCATTCTAGCTGAGACAGTGTCTTTATTTCATTATCATATAAATATCTTATTGCTCTGCTGTAACACAGAAAAACTTGTCACATCACTTCACACAAAAAGCTGCAAGACCACACAATAATGAGATAATGTCTGGACAAGCGGAAAATAATATTACTGATGAAATTATGGGAAAAAAAAAAGCAGGGCTTTTAGACATTTACAGGCAGTTAACTGGTAAAACCTAAAAAAAAAAAAATAGTCAAACAGGATGAAAATGCATTTAGTTTCTATCCATCCATTCATTTTCTATTCCCGTTTTATCCTGTGCAGGGTCACGCTGGAGCCTATCCCAGCTCATTACAGGCAAGAGGCAGGGGTTACACCCTCGACAGGTCACCAGTCTATCGCAGGGCCACATATAGAGATAGACAACCAGACACACTCACACTCATGGGCAATTTAGAATCATCAATTAACCTAGCATGCATGTTTTTGGACATTTAACTTCTATACTGTTATTACATGTGCCCAAAGTGTCATGAACGTAGCACAAGATGGTAGGACTCAAATGCACGACATGCAAGGTTCAAAAATCCAAAAGGCAATGACTATGACGAGAATGCTGGTGAACTGTGAAGAACAACGAACTGGCCACAAGACAAGACAAGAGAGGAATACAGTATATACACAGACTGATTGGACCCAGGTGTGGGAGACACAATCAGGGATCAGGTGCACACAGACCAGGAGGAGGCAGACAGGAACCTAGGACAGAGACACAGGTGACTACAACATAAAACAGGAAGACCAGACATAACACATGAGGGACTAAATAAAGTACTAAACCCAAAACATGACACAAAGTTAATGTGAGAATGTTTGTTTTCCTGTGCAATTGTTTAATTAAATTTTCTGCCTTATTAGTCTATTGCACTATAACTGACCTGCATTGTTATTGTTTCTTGTATTTTCCTTTGTATTTGTCATGCATTTCTTTTGTCTTAATATTAATAATAATAATTAATGATGTATCACTTTGCCTCTGAAAAGCACTCTAGATTGCCTCGGTTTGAAATATATAGCTATATAGTTACCTTGTCTGCACTTTAATAATAACATTTTTTTTAAATTTCTTTTAGATGGAACCGGAAACAAGAAATTCTGATTAAAAGGGAGAATAAAACAGTAAAATAATATAAGTAATCCTTGCATAAATCATTCACCATATAAAAAGAACACATTACCAGAAAGACATGTGAGCAACCTGAAGCAAAGGTTGTTTTCAGCTTGTTTTCACTGGTGTGTGCATGTCCATGGAGAAACTAAAATATTTATACCACAAATCCATCCATCCATCCATTTTCTATACCGGCTTTATCCTTTGCAGGGTGACGGGGCTCTGCTGGAGCCTATCCCAGCTCATTACAGGCGAGAGGCAGGAGTTCACTTTGGACAGGTCGCCAGTCTATCCACCAGACATACTCAAACTCACACCTACGGGCAATTTATAATCATCAATTAACCTACTACGCATGTTTTTGGACTGTGGGAGGAAGCCGGAGTACCCGGAGGAAACCCACGCAAGCACGGGGAGAACATGCTAACTCCACACAGAAAGACCCCCGCCTGGCCAGGGAGTCAAACCAGGAACCTTCTTGCTGTGAGGCAACAGTGCTAACCACCAAGCCACCGTGCTGCCTATACCACAAATATTTATACCAAAACAATTCAGCTTCACTACAAACTCTGTCTTCAAAAATGACCACAGAAGGTTAACCTGATTGATCGCACTCACATCTAGAAAGATGAGGGTCTGAAAATGATCCATAGGGCTTTTCCATCTAACGGTTGCTTATCAAACTAATTTTGCAGAAGTTGGTTGGCACTACGACCAATCGGAGCAACAAACAAGGTGACGTATTTAGATGGACGGAGACAAGTCAACAGCAGAGAGTATTGTTGCAGCTGCTGAAGCCATCTACACTATTTACATCCAGATCACATCACCGCTCTGTCTTCATCTGTCCAGAAGAAAAACTGATCTGATTGGCTCCCCATGACTTTTGGGCATTCGTAATGAGCGCCAACAGGTGGTAGCGAGACGTACCGCTGAAGCAATTTTAAAGGAGACCTATTATGAAAAACACGTTTTTTCTTGCTTTAACATATATAAAGTGGTCTCCCCTCAGCCTGCCAACTCAGAGAAGGAGGAAAGCAACCAAATTCTGCAGTGTCTGTACAGCCGCCCGGATGAGCCATCCAGTGTGATCTGGCTTCTACGAGCCGTTCAGATTCTGCCCCCGACGTTACGTAACGACGGGCACGATTTAGGTTGGCCTCCGATGCGTGAAAACCACGCCCACAATCAACACTGTATGTATCGTGTCATTCAGGCAGCCAATCAGCACAGTGCCTCATTATCATAGCCTCCCCACCCACTCAGAATCCCGCATAGATAATGAGTGTGGCAGGGTGGAGGAGCCACTCAGCGGATTGGACACAGGGGTGTCCAATCAACCTCTCCACCCTGCCTGCCTTCTTAAGGAGCAGCTGCACTTCAGAGAGGGGCTCTGCTGGGAGAAGGTCTCCCTGTGAAGCTGCTGAAGGAGCTGAAGCACCTGTCTTGGGTGATTGCAAATAAAGGAGTTCTGCACTGAAACTAGGGATGTCACGATGACAGATTTTCTTGGTACGATTATTGTCAGAGAAATAATCACGATTTAACGATTATCACGATTATTATGTATTAATTAATTTAACACTATGAATGTGTAAAATCACATGAACACTCCTTAGAGATCTTTAAATGTCATTTATTTTCCATGCCAAATATTAGCAACAAAGAAAAGTAACCAAAAAGTACAACATTAATGACAATAATACCATTGGAATTAAACAAAAATCACTTCTGTGTTAATCATCCACAGCAGAATTTCCCTTTTGGGTAATAACGTTTCAAATGCTACATGCAAACTGTAAACTGTATTACAAAAATGTTTCTGAACATTTCTTTTGGACCTGAGAAGAGAATTTTTAAACAGGAAAAAACATCTAGCTAGCTTTTGACTTATAGCTGCCCTCTGAAACATAAATAATACTGTAACAGTGAAAATAAACAAGACCACATCTGAAATTAAATACAAGCTAGCTATGTATTTCCTTTTGGAAAAAAAAAGTGGTGAAAGGCTGCAGGACAGGAGCCCCCTGCAGAAGACTTGCTTCAAGTCCTTTCAGTTCAGGTTAAAGTGCAGGAATGTCAGCTACGTGCTTCCGTCGGGGGCTTGGGGCGGGGCTGGGGACGGTGTTACTGAACAACCAAAGCAGAATAAACACGGAAGAGCGCCGTTTTTTAAACAACGGAGCGTTGAAGACGGCGGTTAAGTTAGCAGACTCTTTTATTTTTACATCCATTTATTTAATAATGGATGTAAAACAGAAGCAGCAGTGGGCTACGGTACAATCCATCAACAGAGCCCGCGACGGAGCGCAGCCTCGCGTCCGAGCCCGCTCCCAGCCCCTCCCGGCCAGGGATTTTTTATTACATAAATGGATTTATTTCGGAAATGTTTACACACTGGAAAGCCATCGTCAACGATAACCCCTTCCTCATTTTTGCGGTACCCATAATAATCCCACACAGCTGATTTTATCCGCTTTTTGGGGGGGAATAACTCTTCATCCATACTTCACTTCAGCTGCTCCGCTCCCGCTTGTGTAACTTTATTTTCGTACCGTGCGAGTTGCGCTGATCTGTCTATGGTTCCGGGTCCCGGCGTAATCTTTGGAAAGTGACGATGTTTAGGAGTCTTCACGAATAATTAATCGTGCCGTTTAAAATCGCGGTTAATAGTGAAAACAAGTAATCGTGACATCCCTAACTGAAACCCCGTGTCCTCTCTGTCCTGTCGGTTGGGCGCCGTAGCACTTGCACTGCTACAATGAGGTTAGAGAATGGGATGCTAAAGACATGGTTTAGAGTCTGAATTTCTAATTTATTTAGCAAAAACAATCAAAAGCTTGTTTTTAAGACATTCAAGGCCTGTTTAAAATAGGTATTAGATGCCATAATAGGTCCCCTTTAAATTTATAACACATACATTTTATAATCTCTGTGAAAATGTTGTCATGTGTAGAGGTTTGTGGGGAAAACAATGCTGGAAATTTAAAAGTAAGTAAGTAAGTAAAGTAATTTCAGTTGCCTAACATGTTTATTCGCCATTTAATAGGGCACAATAATGAGGAATGAATTCCTACCTGTAATATTAAACTGACAAACATTGACACAATCCAGGCATAATAGAGGAGATTCTGCTGCATTTAAATATGTCCTCCCACATGTCTATATTAAAGTCGCTCCTGATATCTGTTGTCAAACCTGGAATTATCTGCAGCACTATTTAAAGCTCTGTTGGTTTAACATGAAGAAGGGCATAGTGAACTGCTTTAAATTATGCATCTGATCTTCCCACTACATTCCCACGTTTTGCTTTATTTTAAAGCTGTATTTCAGACGGTTAATTCAGACATTTGAGTTATTAAATTCTCTCTAATGCTCCAAAAATCTTAAGCAAACAAATATGTGCACTCTGTAAAGTTAGATCCCTCAGTTATCTTTTCCTGCGATATAATCCCTAAAAACTAATCTTGGTTCATGAAAATTACACCTGTCATGCATTTCTTTTTCTCCCTTGAAGGTAAACCCCTCATGTGTGTGGAGGTGATAATTTACACCTCATGTGAAAGTCCTGAATCTGAGAATATGCTAATTATGCCAGTCCTGCAAACAGAGGATGCCTATTTAGGTTTGTTACATATGACAACTTGGCAGGTGGCACAGCTGTAGCCGCAGTCCAAAAAAACATTTGTTAGCTCAACTGGTGATAGACTGTCCATAGTGAGCTAGTCAGAGTAAGTGTGCATAAATGGTTGCTTGTCAAAGTTGTCTCTGTGTGACCCAGTGACTGCCCCCACCACCACGATGACATGAATAGGCTGTAGCCCTCCACGTGTTCCTAAACAGGAGGAAACAGGAACAATAATGTGTGGATGAAAGTCTTGGCACTGATTTGAAGAATGTCAGTGGTTGCACTGCATTCGAGAACCAGTCTCACATCCCAACACTGAATAGCCATGTTCAAACGGTTGGTTCTGTGACAGTCCACAGATTAATGCCACCAGCTACCCCCTCCCATCTCCCTGTAAGCATTTTAAAGTACTTAAAGAGGACATATTATAAAAGATTTGTTCAAATCTTTGTGTGTGTGTGTGTGTGTGTGTGCACGCGCGCTTAAAAGCATATGTTTGATGTGTGTGAAGAGACTACCAAATCAAAACCTTTGAGATAACAAAGCCCTGTCACTTTGTTTGGGGCCACCTAAATCCAAAAATAGCTATTCAGTGAGTCATTCAGACATGGAGGGAGATGTGACATCACTGACCTAGATCAGAGTGCAATTATCAAGCTTTCCCTTTAAACTCACACTAGGATTTAAAAGTAGATAAACCCCACGGAAGAGGGGCGATGAAGTGAAGATGCTTAATCTATCCTCTTGAACCATCTGATATGAAGAGAGTTGAAAAAAGAACTTCTATGGTGTGTGTGTGCAGTGTTTTAACATGTTAAAAACACTTCATTAAGGCCTCTGGAAGTTATGGTACATTTTGAAAAAAGGGTATAATATGTCTCTATTAAAAGAGGAAAATAATCCGGTTCTGACTAAACTTAAAGTCTATAAATCATGACTTCAATTATTGCATTAGACCACGGAGTTGCCAATGCAGTTTCCAAAACATGGAATGTTTTCTTTTTCTTGGTCTCACCTTGGCACTAATGTGAACCCTCCAAATTGACTAGAAACCATAAATGGTTTGTAGAGTAAAGAGAACTGCATATACAGAATACATTCAGGAAGAAGAAGAATTTTTCACCCTTTCGTACAATTTCAAATATGTGTTCGTCTGAATGGGAGAACCTTGATTCGAGGTGAAATGGTGAAAGGTGAAATTATTACTTTACCAGTTGATTTTAATGTAAAAAAATATTCAACATTGACATTCTATCCTTGTTTCTGTCACAGAGTTCTTCAGTCACTGGAACAAATACAAATGTTTGCTCAATATGGCAAAAAAGAAGACACAAAAAGCCGTAAACCACCTAACAGGGTCGTCATCCCGGCGCCAACGTTCTCATTTTGGTAAACAAATCTGTCATGAAACAAGAGGTGACACAAAAATGTCAATATATGTAGCTGATCTAGCGGCAGTAACAACAGCCATGTGCTTTCCGTTTAGCAGCTGGGTGGAAGTGGGCATTTATCACATGTGGATGCACACAAGGTTTGCCCATAGGTTCCTAGCTGCAGTGGCTGACTTTAGTTAACTTCAGGACCTTGAGCCTGGGAAGATAAGGAAATACAGCTCTGAAGGCAAGTGGAAAAACTAAAATAAGACTAATATGAAAAAGATATGGACAGAAAAAAAGTGGCTTGCAGCCGCCGTAGAGATGATTTGGGACCTTGCAGGACTAAATGGTGCGGACTGACCTGGAAGCTGTCATATTTCACTCTTATTTGATGTTAGTACCTTTTTATTTTCAGCAGCTATGTGTTACATAAAGTCTGTTCAACTGCAGCTTGTAGTTCCCACCTTTTATTTAATTTTACATTTAATCCTCCTAAAGCAAATCCTCGGAACTACAAGTCTGGTTGCGATTTGCCAGTAGCTGAATCATACAGTATTTCATTTTCTCTTTCTCTCTCTCTCTCCCTCTGTCTCACAGAGAGACAGAGGGAGAGAAAGAGTGAGAGAGAGAAAGAAAAGAGAGACAGACAAACCCCAGAGAGTTTCCTACTTACTTGTTATTTCCAGTCATGTGTAGTTCAATATTTCGATCATTAGACATTATGCTACTTTGCTGTGCAGAGTGGGGACTGCACACAAAGCAGGAAGTGCCTAAACCTGCTACGGGATTAAAAGCAAGCTTTGCATAGCTAAACAGAGGGATCCCTTGATGCCGACAGTCTTTTCAGTGTGCCAGCCTCATGAATCAATAGCAACATCAAATGTGACAGCTATAGATTTAACAACTTCGGCTGGATCTCAGAAAAGAAAGTTGACTTCAGTGTAGCTGTCTTACTTTCCTCTTAAGTGCCTCACCCCAGCGAGGCACTATTGACTGTGTCGACTCAGGTTGAATTGGAATTGCTATTCTTTCCCAGATCTTCACTCTCCGCTGCTCTTTGAAATCACCAGGCTTTTTTTTTTTTTTTTTTTTTTAACAACCTGCAGCTTCTTTCCCGAGGCTCCTCGGTTAAATTATAAACATGTTATCAACTGGAAATCTCTTTCACACGCTCTCTCTCTTTCCCCGAACTTCTGATAAATAAAGAGTGAAGAAACAGAGTCCAGCGGGAGGAGCAGAATAAGAGGAGGAAGAGATTGTGAGAGCTGCTTGTAGAATTTTAAAGATCCATTATCTCAAACTGGCCTGATTTAATAACCACAGGCGGGGCACTGGAGTATTAAATCCATCCTTGCTTTAATGAAAACCTCACCTAAATTATGTCGTTTTCAACTCAAAGTCTTCCTCCTATTCCACATGATACACCGTGAATAATGGGAAGTAAATCAGAGGCACAGACATGTCCGCATCTGAGAAAAATGACTGGCTTCCTTTGCTGATTCAGCTGAGTTGATGCAGAGCTGATTTTCCAAGGAAGTGTTTTTCCATGTGTCTGTGTCAGCAAATTTGGAAACCACAAAATAATTGCTCCAATCATTTATGATTTTTTTTCTTTTTTTTAAGCATCACAAATTGTGCATCCCGTGAATTATGAAACATGGAAGTCACGCACATGTCAACAAGCCCTTCGTGGCTTTCAGTCACATGTGATTCTTGCCTCCTCTTCAGCTTTCAAATGTTTCAAATTACTGTGGGAGATTACACTGCCTTACCCAACTGAAAATAAATGTTGTTGCTGTTAAATAGAAGCATTTCAGACTCTTAGAAATGGAAATAAAACCAAAACCCTACTAGAAATCCATAAATACCTACAAGGTTGTTCTCAGGAAAATCTGGTCTTATCATTTTCAATGCTGAAAGACTTTGTTTATTAAGTGGAGGAAAAATTCAGTTGATCCACTGTAGAGCAGCTGGGTGAGAGTTTTGCACTAATTTGAAAAAGATGAAGAACTGACAACCACAACTGTGTCAGACTTCTTCTTTGTTCATATATCCATGTCTATAGATGGATATATGGTGGGTTTCCTTTACATGTTTTTGCAAGACCAAGGGTTCTATTGAACAGTGTTTTGTGAATGAACATAATTCTCGTGAAATGTCTTCCTACGCGAATACTTTTTATTAGCCTCACTCTCCTTGAATCTTGTCCTGCCAGACTTCTCTTGAAGAGGTTCTTGACTTTGAAGAGCCTCTTTGAAACATCTTTAGTTTTAGAGAAATTATTACGAGTGCTGCCACCGCTTTTCGCGAAAATAGGCATCCTAAAATGAAGGCAGCAGATGATCATCCAAATGGTCACACTGTATGGCCGACGACGTCACATCCAGTGATGCCGGAGACCTGCAAATGAAAAAAAAAGGTTCCCATTACACTTTGGTGTGAAACTGGACCATGGACACGCCTATAAAACAACCATATGAAAGCGTAAAAAAGGTTTCTGCAACATTTGAAATTTTTGTCAAATTCTTTGTGTTTCCATTACAGGTTTTTCATTACAATATTTAAGTTAGTGGTGATGGAAACTCACTAATTGAATACTGCTGTCTCAAGGCCGAGTCTTCACAGAGTCAAAATAAAATGTGACTTTCTATTCATTATCTAGAAACCTGCTTTGGGCTCTAAGTCTTCTTTACCTGTCAGTAAAGTTAGTCTGCTGTCAGGATTACAAGAAGAAGGTTTCAGTCTGTAATGGGTTTAGAAGACATCTGAAAACTGTAGTTCTCAGCTGCATCACAGACTTAGAACTTCTCATCAAAAACATCACGTCATGTTTAACCCTCTGACCTGCCTCTCTGTGATGAAGCTGCTCTGTCTCGTCCTGTAAAGGAATGACAAATAGAACTCACAAAAAACAAGAAATATGTCATCCAAAGTTCACCCTGGGGGAGCTTTTCTTGCACATTTGTTTCTTTCGCTATTGCAAGGTTACAAGTTCACTTTTTATCACGCCTGTTAAACCAAAGTTTCATCATCACAATGAACTGAATAAAATAAAAGCTCATATTCTTTCCTATGAATGCACTCTATTCTTATTTATTCTTTTTTTTTTTTAATTTGTCCTCGACTTGCTTAACACATTTCTGACAGGTAATGGAGGAGAAAACGGAGCTTGAGGCTCCTTTTAAGAAATGAGACTCTCTAGCGCCACCCTTCACCACGAAGGCCGTCGGGGGTACTGCAGCCAACAGTGAAGCCGGCACGGGAGAACGGGGAGAACGTGCATGCAGCGTCATGTGACGTCACATCCGCAGCCCAGCGCGGGAAATTCGGGACCGAATTGCAGCACATTTTGCAGCACACAGCCTGTTCAAGGCAAAGGAGAGATACACTAGAGGGCTCATTCTTTTGGGTTTGGAACGCTTCATCTGACATTATTACTAGAAAACTTAAAATGTATACAGATTTTTTTCATAAATCTTGCCACAATCCGGCCTCAAGCTCCTTTAAAACCTTTTTTGGGTCACCTTCGTCTAGCCAATGTATCAGCACTATTTAAAAGGGAATAGATATTATTTAAGCATTCAATATTTTATTCTTTTGTAGAACTTATTCTGTAACTGCTTCCAAATCCTGTGATGAAATCAGACAAAGTACTTGTTTGCATTCAGCTCCATCTGCTTGGAATCAGTTGCAAAGCATCATCAACCTTAAAGAGGCCAAATCATGCTCATGTTGTGCCTCAAATGATAATCTCTGGTGCCTTCAGTAGCTGTCACACCTCTAAAGCCTGAATAATATTTGAACAACACCAGGGCTTGGCCCAAGTGCTTTTTGATTGGTTTTATTTACTGGCTGATGAGTAGCGCTAACTGATCATGAATATGCACAACTCCTAGTGCTAGTTGATTATATATGTTCTTGAAATATCAATGAATCATCAACACTACTTTTTGAATATTTTCTCTACATTGTTTCAAGATGTGAAATCTTTTAATCCATATTTGAGCTGGAATTAGATTCAGATATGAGAGTGGAAAACATGACAAACCACAACAAGGATTATAGTAGGATATCACTCTTCAGTAAATACTACACAATATTTTGGTAAATTATGACTTTTAGCATTTATCCTTCTCCTCATCCCATTGAATGATCGAGGCAGCCATGGCTTGGGAGCTTTTCTTCCAGTTAGAAAGGCAGTGGTTCATCAATGTATCCTTGGGCAAGAATAAATTGCGGAGGCAAAAAAAGTTTAAAAAAGCACTGACTGTGTAGGCTCCATAGAAAAATCTTTGTAAAAAAAGTCTCTACAGACTAAGTGCTGTGTGTCTGGGGGAGTCTAAAAGCATTTTGAGTGCTCAACAAGACTAGAAAAGTGCTTATATAAATGCAATTTGCTATTTACGCTCATTACCTTCTATTCTATAACATTATGGATTACGTCTGCAAATCCAGCAGCATTCTAGGCCTTGTTCATATAATAATCCTCCGTGAAGTGAATACATCCACTCCAATGCTGACCTGGATAAACAAATTCTATTTCATTTTACCTCACATTCAAAAAGAAGTTTCTTTAGAGACATCTTGGAAACAAAAGCAAAATGCTCAGAGTGAAGTATTTGATCACCAGGATAGACAGCACACTGAATCCTTGTTGAACTTCTGCATTTAAGACTGCAGCTGAAATACTTGCTTTTGTGGATGCACATGACCTATAGAATATGAAGTTCATGTAGACTGTGACACCACACACAGCCAATGTTAGAAAATAAATCTCCAGAAGGATTCTCAGCATGCTAAAAATGGAGTATTTTATGTATCGGAATACGACAATATAATTATACAGTACGTCACTTTTGAGCCTTTAGTTACAACTTTAGCATTGTAGATACGTCGGATAACATAGTAAAAAGCTGAATTTAAAGCAGCACAAAATACTTTTTTCCATGTTAAAATATCAGCTTCACTTTAATTTGATGGAATATTTGATTACATGTACAAAGTGTTGTTTAGCTCTTATGGTCTCCCATGTCATAAAGTCAACTCAGCCTCCATGCCTAGAAAGAGATCTGCTGAGCAATAGCAAATGTTCCTTTGTGCTGCTTTAAATAACTTCTGTCAATAAATTACTTAATAGCAAGATAACACAACTTTATTCTCACCACATAATCACCTATGATGAAGGACCATAATATTCCGATTATAATCAGACTAAGACATTACCTCTGATTAAGAAAGTGCCACATAAACAGCTAACGTAATTTAATAAAGGTCATAATATAAAGGCAGGTGGCATATCCCAAGCATAGTCACGTTACGAGCACACGTAAACACCTTAATCAAAATATGACATCCGGTTCGCATTTTTGCAGGATTTTGTATCAGTAATTTCCATGAAGACATTTCTTTCCTACTAGTTTTTACGTCTTATCCTCATCCAGTACCGCTGAGATCTTTACGGGGCAGAAAAGTTGCAGTATAGCCACCTTTTGCTGAAAAAAGTTTATCTGCTGGCGTTTATTAGCAAGAAAAACATTGTACTGTACATAACCTGTACTTTAACACGATCTGAAGCAAAAAGTCAGGATGGTATATGCCATTTTTACGCTGGTGAACTTGTTTTGTGCTATTTCATTTTCTAGACGGAATGGTTAGCATAAAGCGTGGTGACCAGGGTTGTCAGATCTCAGGAAAAAAAGCAACAAAAAAATAAAATAAATAAATAAATTATAAAAAAAGCAAATTGACCTTAATTCAGCTTATTTTTGTGTCTGTTAATGAACAATAATGGCAAGTAACATGAAGGCCTTCAAATCAAATATCATACTTGTTACACAAAACTGAATTTAACTTATTGCCCATTAAAATTAGGGAATTAATTGAAGTCCCCAATGGAATAGCTCAGGGCATCAGATCAGAGGAGAGAGTGTGCGTGTGTGCACTGGCAAGAGTTAGTGAGAATAATAGACAGTTTTCAATGATACGTTTTATTCAAAACGAAGGATGTGTGGTGTAGCCTATAGGGTGTGTGCAGTAGGTACAGTACAAAACGTGAGCTGTAAGTAATGACCTGCTATGCTCCACAAGGACTTGCGTGCTTCCTGCACGATGCTTGCATTTTTTTCCCCCTGTCTGCATATATATTAATGGTTAATAGCAGTGGCGGCTGGTGCTCGGGGGGCGCAATTTAGCTTGGCATACATAGGGGTATGACGGTACACAGAAGTCACGGTTAGGTACAAGCTTGGTGCAATGAAAATAAAATTAAATTTTGGAGCCAAGTAAATATTTAAACATTTAATTACTATTGACAGTCACCCACAGACTGAAATAGCACCTTCTTTTAATAATTATTTGCATCTTACATGTTTTTTATTTAATTTATTTTTTTATTTTCATCTCTTGATTGGAGAGCGCCCTCTACTGACCAGCCGCCACTGGTTAATACCAAGTTTGGTAAAACCTAAAACATACGTATATATGCATTTTAGGAGGGGATTAGATAGTGTTGCAATGGCCTCCAGTACTACTGTGGTGTTTGTGAGACAAACTTACTGTAGTGCACGAGTGAGTAAGAAAAGCCAAAGTTGAAGTCAGTAGTCAGACAGGAACGCGGTGCATGGAGTGCTGCTTGGGTATTGCAAAAAAGTGTATCCCTCCCTTGAAGTCAGTAGTATTTACATTCTGATTCAGTTTAATTGTTGGACCTGTTGGACATAATTTTAATTCATTAAAATATCCATCCATCCATTATCTATACCCGCTTTTTCCTTTGCAGGGTCACGGGGGTCTGCTGGAGTCTATCCCAGCTCATTACAGGTGAGAGGCAGGGGTTACACCCTGGACAGGTCACCAGTCCATCGCAGGGCCACATATAAACACACAAACCCTGCACACTCACGCTCACACCTACGGGCAATTTAGAATCATCAATTAACCTAGTAGCATGTTTTTGGACTGTGGGAGGAAGCCGGAGTACCCGGAGAGAACCCACGCAAGCACGGGGAGAACATGCAAACTCCACACAGAAAGGCCCCTGCCGGGCCTGGGAGTCGAACTGGGGACCTTCTTGCTGTGAGGCAACAGTGCTAACCACCAAGCCACCGTGCTGCCATTAAAATATCCAAGAGTAAAAATCTGAGATAACTGATACAATAAGATGTTGAGTTGTAGCTAGCATTCCTTCATCCGTATTATTATTATTATTATTATTTTTCTTATGATGTAGACTTTGTTGAGATTAAAGTGTTGGGTATTTTAAATGAAAATTCCAGGTTTTTCCACAGAGCCTGTTTTAAATGGCTAAATAAATGGATATATAAGAACATAAAGAAAGATGAGATGCAATCTCCTTCTGTGGTTGTAATGCAAATGTGAACATTTTCAAATCTTTTGAAGGACAGGATGTGAAAGAGTCAGCAGTGCATGCAAAAATGTTCAAAGCTCCTTGAAAGTAACCACTAAACCAGGGTTGGTTTTAGTTTAGCGCGTTATATTGCACTTTTGCTTCCTGGGAACAGGACAGGTAACAGGATATTGATATTCTTCACTTCTGAATTGGGCTGATTTAATTTGTGTCCTACATCAGATGTAGATTGGATGTTTCTTTTTTTTAAGAAAATTAGATCTTCTTTTGCCAGAATTCATGTTGTGATGCTCAAATCATTGGATGATGCTAATCATCATCCTGTGTAGACGGCGGTTACCTGGCAGACACAAACATTGATTATACCTGGGCTGGTGCCAGTCAAGTGCCGTAATGATGCTGTGTTGCACATCAATAATTGAGTGATACCTTTGTGCAAGCCAATGCTATTTCAGAATATGTGTGTATTAAAGTATAGCAAACAAAAGGGTGGAACAATCATCAGCAAACCTTTAGAGAAGCTTTGCAGGACTTTAATCAATGAAGTGTGGCATGGTCCAATCTGCTGCTTATTTTACACTGAGCTTGACCATGATTAAGGGGATAAACTCAGCTTTCAGCCCTCACAGCTTCTTTATAGCTCTGTGGATGTAGGTTAAGTTGCCGGCTCTCTTCTAAGAGTAGAGCAGTTTTGATTCTGATGGCGGTCAAATACTTCTTGTAAACCCTTCTTGTTTGTGGAAAAGCTCTGAAGATTTTTTCCAATGAGAAGTCTCTGGCAGAGATGCTGGCAGATGTAACTGAAAGTAACATTTGACTGCCTGAAAAACTGGATAAAATCTGTTGCAGTGAAGCCATTAACATCTCAATTTCAGCCCTTCTGACTGACTACACATTCACAAACGCCTCCGTATGGAAAGAGCTGTCACACCTCCACAAAAAGCTACAATTTTTGCCCCTTCTCCTCATCTTCATTCTTGTTATCGTCTGCTCACACATTCACAGACATTCACTGCAGATAAACTTGCAAATGAAACCATCAGTAGAAGATTTTGCTGCTTTCATGTTGCACAGCCGAGCATTAAGCCTTTTTTCTTCTTTTTCTGTCTATTTTAATATTTATCTATTGAGTTTTCTTTTGTGAGTGTGATGTTTCACGCTCCCAATCACTCAACTTGATCAGCTTGAAAAAAAAAAATGCTTTTCTGGGGAAATAGTCTATTTACTGTAGACTTTGAGCGTTTATCTATTCATAAAGACTCGACTGATTATCTCCTGCCAGCTTCAGAGATATCTTTTGGTAAGATATATCTAACAACTTGCTTTGTGTGGCTCAATATATGCTTAGCCTATAGTAGGAAATAGGCTAATTTTGAAAATACTTGACAGTTTATTTATCAGGTGGTTCCACTTGAGTTCCACTGACTTACAAAACATCACGACAATGCTGCTTGTAACATAGCAAAGCCTCGCTGCTAAAGTACTGGTCTGTTTTGTGTATGATGTACGAGATGACATCTGTAACCTAGCAACGTGCCAAAATTATTTCCCTCCGCAACGTGAATAAGAGTAACAGAGGCTTCTCAGGAAGACCTTGTGATAATTACTGTGCAGTGACCTTTTCAGGAAAAGTCTAAGGGAAGAAGGTTGCTGAACCCTGTTTGTTTGTGGTGAAATTAAATTACCAGATGGGAACAGCCTGTAATAAAGGAAGGAACTGTTAAAAACAAAGTAAAACAAATCTAAAGAATCTAAAAAAAATGAAGAACATGTATTTAGCATCTTTGTCAATGAAATACTGAGATGGAAACAGAGCTCTCCCCCAGTCATGTTTTTGGGCTGTAGGTGTGTTAAAAAACAATAAAAAGAGCTTCTCACACCACTCAACAGTGTTAACACATGACGTGTGCACAGTCTTCCTAATGTTCCTTTTGATCACATTTTTATTTAATTGATAAGCGACAATGTTTGTGTTAAAATTCTGTTGGTTTTCCTTCACTTTTTTCCATGACCTGGTTTGCAGTAGATAGAAACTGTAGATTAGGAATGCACAAAAATGTAAATCAGTGTCAATTCCCCTCAACATTGAAGTTCTCAGAGATATGATTATAGAAATATCTTTAAATATGGTCTTTTTTTTAACTAATTTTACTTTGATTATTATGTGTGTAAAAATCTATAATTTTGGTAATTTAACTGAGAAGAGTACAGCTTGGTCTCAAATCATGCAATTTAAAAAAGTGAACATTTGTTTTGAAATCACAAGGAGGATCTCAAACCAAAATTGATTTGAGTGCTGACATCTTTGATTTATACAGTTTGTTGCATTTTATGGCTTGCTTGAAATTAGCAGAAAAAAAGGTGCAATTTGGAGTTGAAAAAAATGGTGCAGTTTCGGAATTAATTGTACTGTGTCAACCAATCCTGAGCAGTGCACAAATTGACAGAATTGGTCCAATATAGTTAATGCAGTAGAAAAAAAAAACTTGTGTTGTTAATACTGACTGCATATTTATATTTTATTAGATAATAGCTGTTGAATTAAATTCCACTCTTGTATGTTTGTGGTTATGCTTCACAACTCAGAACCTCCTCGTTTTCAACGGTCTCATGCAAAGACAATGCAACTCAGGATAAAAATAAATAAATGAAAGCACATACAAAGGTTCTGTAGATACTATCATATGATCTGAAAATTCTGTACCACTCAGATTGTAACATTCACTGTAACAAGTAGGCAGCAATATTACTGACAGTGGCTGGCTTTTTTTATTTTTAGTTCTTTCATAATGTACTGAAGACATTTTGCTTCAGCATATGGATTTATTTCATCGCCAGGTTGCATGCAACTATATTAAACATTCTGTTTGTGACATCACATTTGACAGTCCTTTGCAGTGTGAAGTAATAAAACCAGAAGAAACATTTAACAAATGAATAACGAGAGATTGTACACAACGCAGATAGAGTGGTGTTATGTATAAAGGAAATACTATTTTGATTTTAATATTTTGTGAAACAATTATTTATGAATATAATATACTATATAATATAATATATGTATACTGTTAATTGAATTGATGTATTTATATGATACATAAATGTAACAATTTGAAAGAAAAAGTAGGCAGTACCGTTTGAATCGTATGGGTGATCTTGTAGTAGTGATATAGTAGAAACATGGTTGCTCCTTTTTTCTGGGTTTCCTCTCTATAAATATGATATCAATGTAGGCGTCACACACTGTAGCCTTTAAGGGCTCCACAAAATGTGTTACCTAATGGAGCAAGCTTTCCTGTCTGATAGAAAGCTACAATTTGCAGGTGAAGAGATGACTCTCCAGTGACTCTCCTGAAGAAACCAAAGTGTCTCTGGTGCTCATTTTAGACAGGAGGATTACGTGAAAGGAGAAGTCAGAGTTCAACACGGCATGCTTTGTGATACAACTAAAAAACCAAGGCTCTGATCCTTTGGTTTTGGGCTTTGTGTCCTATTCAAACTCAGATGGTAACATGTGAAGGCAAGCTTTAGGATATTGTGAAAACAGCCCAGAATCTCACTTCTTCTGATACTCGTCACGTGTATCAATTTATCTCCAATGGACAATATTTTTTCAAACCCTTAACACATTTTCATCATTATAAGCCTTAGGTCTATCATGTATGATTGCATTTTCTATGCAAATGACCTGTTTCCAATAATCGGCTCCCAAAAACAAAAACATTTAAAGCAAAAGCAAAGCAAAAAACAATAACATAAAATATTATCAACATGGTGATGTGAATACCAGTTTCATGGGGATGGTTCTGTGTGATGTTAGTTCAGCATCTTCAATCCACAAAATGCAAATGTTGATAAATTAACTCCATCTTACACCATTTTGGGAAATCATGATGAAGGTTTTCCATATATGTTGAAATATGGGAAAAGCTAAAAATCAGGGGGTGTCTCACTGAAATGAATTCATGAATATAAAACATTTTATATATTTTTGTCTCGGTATTGACAACCTCTATCTGTCCTTCGTCCTTCTCTTCATATATTCTTACTTATCAAGTTATGTATTGTCCACAACCAAAGAAAATTAAACAAAGCTGACCTCTGCACATCTCTCTGCTCTCCTGCTGGAAACTTCATAGATACTTTCCTCACATCCAGACCTGACTTCTGCTACAGCATTCTTTCAAGTGCATTAGCCAGACCTCAATTTAAAGAACGTCTCTAGTACATCCAGAACTCTGCTGCACTCCAATCCCCCAACCACAACTGCCCTTGAGAACCCTCCCTGACTCCCTGTAACACACAACATCTAATTCAAACTCAGTCTTATCACTCACAGTGACCTCAATAGTCAGACTCCCTCCTACACATCGACATTCTCCACCGCAACACTCCTTACTGCAGCTTTTGTTCACTGACAACAGCCTTGTATTCTGTCTTCCAGGATCAAGAACTAGGCATAAGCATGACATATTTGGCACTTCTTTGTTTCCTTAACTTCACTGACCACTCTGACAAGAACAGTTTGAAGACTGCAGCATCATCCTAAAACTTACTGAAGACTACCATTCAGGCTGCTCACAAAACATTATCTTATAATTCAAACGAATTGTAATTCTCCCAATTTACTCATTGATGCACAACAAAAAGTAAAGGTGCATGCAATTAACTGTGAATGTATTTGTCTACCAGGAATATTAATTGTAACTACTACTGTGAATTAAAATAGCAATTATGATAAATTTAGTTGAAAGGTCAAAAAATAAACACTTAATACTTGTGTTGAGGGCAGTCATTGGAAAATCATTATGAAGTTATTCTTCTGTATAATGAGCCAAAACGATAATAGCTAGCTGGCAGATAAAACACTTAATCTTACAGCTTCAATTGAACTGTCACACTGCAAAACAAAAGAGAGATAAATGTAGACAGTTACATATTGGCTTTCAGGTTAAACAGCAGACATGTGAAACGGAGCAGACGTGCATTAATAGACAGATGTGAGGTGTCAGCGCGTTACTTGGAAGGACTGTCTTGCGTCCTTTTGCTATAATTAATTTCATGGTTAATTGCGTATATCTCCTGCAGATACTGCTTTTACTGGCAAGAAATTTGGCATAATAAGGTATATGGAGAATTACTATTTACCGGTATGTGTTTTTTAAAAAGGATCAAAGTAAAAATCCATCAGTCCATTCTGGATGCCTACCGTACCCTACTTAGGGGCACAGGATAACCTGTCTGCAGCTCCCCCTGCCTTTCGCCTGCAGTGAGATGGGATAGCCATCAGCAGACCCCCGGGACCCTGTACAGGAGTAAGCTGGCAAAGAATATTGATGGAATTGTACATGGGTATTTTGTAAGGAGTGCTCCACAAGTATGGGGTACAAGGGGCATTTCCATTATCCCTAGATTTATGCAAAACCAAATATTGAAAAGAAATCCTGTAATGGAAATTATATTAAATAAAACAACATTTAAAAAAAGTTCTGAATATCAGATAAACCTTTTTTACACTCTGAGGAGGTGGTTTTTCAGGCGATTCAATAATCAACTTATTCGTAAAAATGGAATGGAATGGCTTTTTGCGAATCTCCATGTCATTGGCAACACTGGATGTGACGTAGCCAGTCAATCTAAAGTCTTCAAAATCTAGTTTTCAGCTGTTTTTGGCCTCATTAATACAATGTAGTTGTCAAGTAACACAGTAACACATTACGTAAGGGCTTTGCCTCTGAATAATATTTTTTCATCCGTTGCATTCAACATCCGGCTATTTTCTCAACAGCGGTAGCTGCAATCGCAATGATTTATCAAAGACGTAAGATGTTTTAGTCCATTTTCATCAACATTGAGATTTACTTTTTAATTGTTTTGTAGAGACGTCTTGCAGGATATGCGGAGCATTAAGAATTACACTTAAATCAAAGAAACAGTGATCAATGATCATCATAATTCTTTGCACAAAAGTTAAATGGAAACGCGGCTACAGGAATGTGGCTACAATTACCAGAAGTTTCCTTCGCAGACTGGCTAGAATCACCTTTAAAGAAAGTGTGAGAACGTCTCAGTATTGCTGGAGGAGGTTTCTGTTCAGGCTGTTCAGGCTTATAAACTCAGATAAACATCAGGATTGAGGCAGTGATCAAACCACTTGACAAAGGCAGGTAAGACATAATCATGACTTGATTGTGAATCTTTTAGAAACAAGAAGGCAAGTGTTGAGAATATGAAAAGAAGATGCAACATAACAGTGAGTTGTTCTCCATGAATAAAAGCTGTTTTTAGTTAAATTATCATATCCAAATAAGCAGCTTTCTTTGAACTTAAAAAAAGAAACCTAGAATAACAAGGATAGGAAAAAAGGCTTTGAATGCTGTTTCAGGTAATAAAAGGCAAACTCCAACTGAGGGTTCGATTTTAACTCTTCAATTTCAGATAAAAGAAACAACTGAAAGCTGTCCATCTAGTCTTAAAAAAAATACGTGAAGCAACTCCTCTATTCTTGGTGAATCTTTCATGTACAAAACATTCAAACAGATGTTAGTGTGTAAGTGTGTCCAGTTTTTTGAGCCCTCGGCCTGTTGACAAACAAAAAAAAGCCCAAATGAGTCCAGGACACACACCAACAACGAACAGACCACGTGTAACACACAACGGTTTTTGTCTGGGATTGAATCACTGTTGTGAAGAGGATGTTCAGTGTTGTCTGTTTTGTTTTTCATTTTGTCCTTCTCCTTTGTACATCAGGCTCCAGATGGTCCAGAACAGTACTCAGAACAGAGCCAGCTTTCCTTATCAGTTTGTTTTTTTAAAGTCACTGACTCTGACAGCCCTACCCCAACAGATGACTATAGAAGAGATCTCTTTTCACAACAGGTTTATTTCTGTTGCGTCTCCAGTCCAGTCTGCTTTCCAGGTGAACACTAAGGCATTTATACTCCTTTACCACCTCCACCTCTGCCATGATGGAAAAGGTGTTTGACTTATTTTTATGAGATGATTGTTCCCACATCATGGCAAAAGGCATTCTCTGTGCTCGGTCACTTGTCCATCACTGATACACCCCACAACTGCAGATTCCTGTCATCTTGGTATGTCTGAAGATCACAGGACTCTGGGTTGTACTGGAAGTAGAGGTGTACAGGGTGAAGAGGAATAGTGAGAGTACAGTCCAGCTGTGGTGCTCCTGTGCCGCTGACCACCAGATCAAACAACCCGTCAGTGTCACAAATTGTCCATCTGTTTGTCAGGTAATCAGCAACCCAGGAGATTGGAGGTATATTCACCACTGTCTTCTGTGAATTACGTATATGGTAAAGCAGGCTGAATTGTATTAAAGGGGACCTATTATGAAAAACACGTTTTCTCTTGCTTTAACATATAACGTCTGTACAGCCGCCCGGATGAGCCATCCAGTGTGATGTGGCTTCTACAAGCCGCTCAGACTCTGCTCCTGTCGTTACCTAATGACGGGAGCAGAATCGTGAAACCACGCCCACAACTAACTCTGGCCGAACAACAACAACTCCGCCGGCTGGAGCTTCTATGGAGCCAAATCAAGGCCAAAAGTTTTGCTAATTTGAAAATAAAATTTGAATCTGAAAATTCTTTTTTACTGTTTCAATTTTATTTTTTTCAGTATCAGATCTTTTTTTCAGTTTCAAATCTTTTTTTTTCAGTTTCAAATCTTTTTTTTCAGTTTCAAATCTTTTTTTTCAGTTTCACTTCTTTTTTTTTTCAGTTTCAAATTTTTTTTTCAGGTTCAGACTTTTGGCCCTGATTTGGCCCTGGTGTGGCATCAACTGAGAGGGGCGTGGCATCATGAGTGACAGCAGAACAGAGAAGGCGGGGGACGTTCCTCAGTCATGTTGCCTTCAGGAAACGTAGGTTGCAGAAGTTATCAGTAGAAGTATGATTCAACACTGTATATACACCATATTCACGTGATTGGCAGTGGAAAAAACGGATACTAGTGACACATTTCTGTTTAAAAAGCTGTTTTAGACCGTACTTGGTAGTATGTGGAAGTGGGAAACTTTAAAGTGTGGCTGTTGAACTGTACAGTCTGGCATAGTTTATTGCTTTTATACTGCGATTGGTGCCAAGTACGGTCTAAAACAGCTTTTCAAACAGAAATGTGTCACTAATATCAGTTTTTTCCACTGCCAATCACGTGAATATGGTGTATATACAGTGTTGAATCATACTTCTACTGATAACTTCTGCAACCTACGTTTCCTGAAGGCAACATGACTGAGGAACGTCCCCCGCCTTCTCTGTTCTGCTGTCACTCATGATGCCACGCCCCTCTCAGTTGATGCCACGCCCCCCACGCCAGATCCGGGCCAAAAGTCTGAACCTGAAATAAAAATTTGAAACTGAAAAAAAAAAGATGTGAAACTGAAAAAAAAAGATTTGAAACTGAAAAAAAGATCTGATACTGAAAAAAATAAAATTTAAACTGTAAAAAAGAATTTTCAGGTTCAAATTTTATTTTCAAATTAGCAAAACTTTTGGCCTTGATTTGGCTCCATAAGCTTCCGCCATTTTCTCGTAGCGGTGTATCGTGATGGCGTCTGTTTGAACTAGACATGCAAATTGCTCTGTTGTTGGTTGTAAAAACCAACACAAGCGATGCTTTGTGCCCTCCCATGCTACGCGTCATTCAGGCAGCCAATCAGCACAGAGCCTCATTATCATAGCCTCCCGCCCACTCAGAGATAGATAATAAGGTTAGAGAATGGGAAGATAAAGACATGGTCTGCACCTGCACCCCCTCATTAACCTGTCTCACCTGTGTGCCTTTCTATTCATACCCTCTGTTCCTCCTCCCTCACTGTGGTCATTGGTTTGTTCATGTCACCACATGAAACCCACACCAACTAACTTGGTCTGTTAGTTCTGTTTTGTAGTTTTCATCCAGCAACAACTGTAAAATGGAACTTCTTTAATCTTCTTTAAAGTTTTGTGTAGATGTAAAATACAAACAGAATGCAATCATTTTACATAACTTAGGTTATTTCTCTTGGATGACTCACGTAATTTGAATTTAGGAAACACAACTAGATTGAGAAACAAGAAATGGTATAAAATGTTAAAATTGTGAGATGCTGTATGTTTTCCCATTGAAGCGGTAGCACCAATTATACATATTCAAAGAAAAGGGTTGAATGAAAAGATTTAACTTTTTTTTTTTTTCCGATCATTACATTTTTTTGCTCAAGAACATTTCCCACAGCCTTCTTCTTGCCTTGGAACAATTTTAGTCTCTGTAAAATGAGCTGAGCCCAATGTAATGAATCTTTTGATATACCGAGGTGGTTTATTGAGCCAATTAAGGCACAGAATCCCAAGGTTGACATTTTCTGCTGAATCTATCCAGTAATTTGAGTGAAGATAGTCATTTTGATGAAGATAAATGTAAGAACTTTGGAGGCTGCCGAGACGTGGAAAAACACATCAAACAGATCATATTGTGCTGTGCTCCGCTGCATCCTGTGAATGCGTTCTCACAACTTTGTCAGTACTGTGAGCAATCACTTGGAGGATTTTCAAAATGCTTCCCTTCAATGTGACAGAAATCCTCCAACATCAGCAGCGAATCTACGATTTGGAGAGCGGAAAATTAATGGCCCTGGAGATTGACCTCCTCATGCGACATGAACACCCTTCAAAGCCCAATCATTCTGTTTACCCTCACAAACTTTTAACTCGAGTTTAACAGTGCTGATTGTAACATAATTAAATATCTTGCTGACACTGGAACTAAACTCTGGATGAAAAGTACTGATGCTTGTCCTCAGTGAGGCGGGAGAAGTGGCTTTCTTAGACTTTAAGGAAATTGTTGATCGAGTGAGACAAGGTCAACCACTTAACATAATCACTCACAATCGCCATTTCTTGAATTCTGTTGAGTCACCCTGGATCAACTCTCAGTCTGATGGGCATTATTGGATCTAACAAGAAATTAAAGAAAAAAAAGAAATTTAAAAAACATTTTGGATGTCCTTGGGATTTTTCCTTTTCCCTCTGAAGAAATCCTTTTGGCATTTTGTATTTTTTCTAAACACTGAAGTGCAAAAGAACCCCCATAAAGACATCATCTTTAATACAACAATAACTTAAGGTAAGTGATTTCTGGGTTCTCGTGACTGGAGAGCATTAATGATGCATGAGTAGTGTAAAATTGCACTTTAGATCTGTTATTCATGTTTAAATGTCAAAATGATAAAACTGCAGAAAACTGCATTTTATGGAAGTGTAAAAGCATCACAGCAAGGAACAGGGTTTTATCTAACTCGTTTCATTGCCAGTTTATACCAAATAAAGGCAGAAATTCAAGCATTTCATTTCATTTGTTTGTCTAATTATTCTTTTCTTCCCTACATTATGAGGCTTTGAATATTTCATATCTAACACTTCCTAACTGAGATGATGATAAATAATTTCTTTTCCAATTTAAATGTAAAACTGTAAGTTTAGTGAGTTCCGTTTACCAGAGGATAGCATCTAAAGAAATCTGTCCATAGCATTTGAAACGGCAGCATGTTTTAGCAGCTTTAAATTATTTGGAATTTTACTGATAAGTGAATTATGTCACAGGAGAAAAGGAGACCTGCCAGCTTCTGGATTATGTTTTCACAGTTTATCGGTACAAACTGACAGCTCGGGAAGTGGTGTCTGTGCTTTGACAGTGTTGACCTTTAAAGGGATTGAGAGACCAAAAAGAAGGACATTTCCGTGGCTTATAAGATGTGTTAGACAACGTGTTAGCTATTTAACCTGCTCATGAGCGTGCTCTGGTTTGCAGACATATGCAAGCCAGACTGACTGGACTGTTAGTCAACAAGCACGTTAAGTGCTTATCACACCACGTTCAGCCATCCACTGACTGGAGTTTGTACTGTTAAAGATGAGCGTTAGTCATCAGTTGCCAGAATTAAAGCCAGTAAAGAGCTGTGTTAACATGCCACTGACTGTTGCAACTGTAGCAGATTTTCAATTTAAAAAGAGTTAAACTACGGTTAATTAGCTTTTCCAAAAGTCATCTTTTGCCCCGTTTCCACAGAGCGGTTCGCTACGGTCTGGTACAGTTTTTTGTCTGTTTCCATTATAAAATGGTCCCATTAAACCGCACCAATTTTGGGCCTCCGTTGTTTGTAGGTCCATAGAAAAATGGCACGGTACATCACATGATACAATCCATTGATTGGCAGACAGAAAACGTCCCTACCCACGACAAAAGCAAGCGTGTAACCAGTACGAGCGTTTGTAAGACACCATTTAAAGTTACAGGCAGCAGTGGCCTGAAACTCAATTCAGACATGTGTTTAAGACTTGTGAAGAATCTTTCGTATTTTATTTTCAACTATGTCGTATCTCTTAAGATGCCATTCTGTTCCCCATCAGACATGCTGTTTAGAGCTGTACCAGAGTCCAGACTTGAGTCCAGACCTCCGAGCATATTTGCCAAACAGTCAATTAGTCAGAGTAAAAACAAAAAGAGATAGCAAATCAAAGGAAAGTGTAAAACAAGGAGTACCTGGCTGCCCCTTGTTTCCCCAGACATGAGCAAGTATCAGCCCAGGAAAGATTATTGCTTTGCTGTCTCTGCATATCAGACATGAAACTTGTTAATGATCAGCTGTCTCCTCAGTCCAATTCACTTTCATCAGTTCTAAATAATTCAGCAAGTCCTGTATTATAGATCTTTGTGTGCTGAAAGTTAGATTTTTATTTTTTTTCCTTTGTTTTACACAGAGATTTGGTTGTGTGTTTTCATGTGCAAGTGTTGTGACAATGTGTAGCCTCACGATTTATCTTGAGATTGTACACAGAACCACAGAAGAAAAAGAATCTATTTAAACGTAGATAGACATTTGCATTTTATATAGGCTCATTCATATTTCTCCACCTTCGTTGCCAATGCTTCAACCTCTTTTTTTTTCTTTTATTTGTCCCATCAATATTCAAAAAGCCATATTGCATGTTAAACATTGGCTAAGGAGCTCAGAAAAGCAGAAGCCTTAAAAAATATTCTGTCTTTCAGGAGTGAGATACCACTCTGACAGACACCCTTTTTATTTGATAGTTTTTAAGCTACCTCACTTGGATGATTTTTCATGAATAAAAAGGAAACGTATTCCCTGTAAGAGCAAACCTGAGAGTGAGGTATGAGAGCAAACGGAGAAATGCAGGGGCTGCGATTGTTTTCTTGATTGACTTTCCCTGGTTGGCGTGACTGATGTGAATTATGTAATGGAACAGAAGCTGCATTTAACTGATTGTTTTACCCAGAACATTCCTCAATTTAAATCTTTCCACTGCACATGTTCAAGTGTCTCTGGAATGTTTAGCCACTTTATCATTGTGGAGTGTCGAGGTAATCTATAAACTCAGCTTTTCTCCTCCAGACGTGAAGTGGGCCATAACTAGAATTTTGAAACATTTGGTGCTTAGCCCAGCCAGGAAACCTTAAAATTTTTATGCAAAACTGTGAATCGTTTTAGCTCATCCAATAGCCTCTCATCTGACTGACATTCATCATTTCTTTTGCTCCTCCTCTTCTCTCAAGTGTTGCTCATAAAAATGTTGCAGTCATATAGCAACTCAAAAACACGTTATTTATACAATTATATGAACTCAGGCTTTACCAGGTTCAACATGTCCCCAGGTACATTTGATTTGTGATGTCGGGTGTGATGTCTGTTTGTTTGTTCAGGTCTGAAACCTGCATTTTAAATTATGTTATTGCTTTCATCTATTCATGTTTCTAAAACCGTTTGAGATAAAGTCTGACTGACATAGCCAAAATAATCATCTATAAGGGTGTGCTTTGAGAAGATGCTTTAGAAATACAACCAAGATAAAGATTTCTCCTCCTCCACTACACTAACCTGAGAAGAAGAAAGAAAAAAAACTTCTTAAACTCCAGCAGCCTCATCTGCCTCTTCTTCCTTTAGGAAGATGAAACTTTTAATACCCACCACAGAGCAGAGTTCTACCACTTGATGTCAAGAATTACCAGGCTGGTGCACATGCTCCAGTTTTTTCTCTCGTTGTTGCAATATTAAACTCAGGTATGTGTCAGGATTAGACAGTTTGTGTTCCCATGTAGTTTGGATCAGATTCTCTGTATGAAGCACACAAAAAATATAACCTCTCTATGTTTGTCAGCCATCGGATGACGTTGCATATCATGCCAAATTATAATGTACTGCGTTGTACATTTTGTCAAAATGTTCAAAGGCAGGTCTTGATACCGAAGCATAATAAGGTTAAGATATGAGAGGGCTGTAACAGACCAGATAAACGTAAAAAGAAAGAAAAAAATCCAAGCAGAAATTGTGCTAAAGCAATTTTGCAACCACAGTGACGTGAGCACGGACTAGCGGAAGAATCTTAGTAAGACTCAGTCATCCCAGAACTTGGCACAGTGCAGTGTGGCTTGTGTGAGTGCACCCTTAAGCAGCCATCCCCTCTTTTCCTCCACCTAAGTTCACATTTATGGAGGACCAAAACTGATGTAATTAATAATAATAACTCCTGGTTTCATAAAACAATGCAGAAAGTTGCCTTTGGCATTAGATTTTGGCTCACCAGACAAACACAATCATGGATTTATCCACTATTTCTGTGTCGTAATCCAATGGACTGGACCTAACCAAGTGGTTCTGAGTAAATTAATGAGCTTACACTTGAACGTCAGCTGTGTTTGTTTGTTTGTTTCATATATAATCTTACAAACAAACAAATGTCATTGAATGAAAAAGAAAATGAATGCCTGACTATTCACCAATCAATTTACAAATCTATATTCAAAGAATAATCTCAACAGAGGAAGAGAGCATGTGTGTTTCCACTACAAATGGCCCTATTATTTCATCATACAGTATAGTTAACAGGCTGTTACATTCTACTTAATATCAGCACTTACTCGCAAAATGTAAATTTACAATCTTACTATGTCAACACTTAAATCACAAATGAATTCTGTCTGAATGTGTTTTACTTTTGTTAACATATCAGTGAAGAGAAAAGCTACATCTCTGTGTTTGTGAGGCATGAATAGGCAGCTAGGTCGTATTTGTTTTACTTCTCATATACACCAAGACTGTGCAGCAAATGAAAAGGCATGATAAGGGGAGAGGTTTTCACATGCACATTGGCATTCCAGTTTTGATCATCTGTGAGAAAACATTTCACACGGAGTTCTAGGAAATCTGCGTATTTGTGGCCCAGTAAATGTGAGTCTAACACTGTTCAGGTCTCTGATCATCTTCACCAGATCCTCTTTCACTCCCCCGCATTCATAAAGAATCTGTCTTCTCTGCAGAATAACAAACGTCGGTAGTTGAGGATGAGCTTGCTTTGGTCTCTGATTGCATGGGGACTGCTTTATTTGCCAATCAGCTGTTATAGCCATACAACCTTTCTACTCAGGTTGTTCCCCCTAATTTCAATGAAATAACTCTAAATAGAAATGAAAATAGAAAACTTGAAGAAACGTAGAACAAAGCAAACACAAAACCAAAGCAGGCCAGTTAGGAACAGTAGTTCACATACATGAGATTTTAAATGAACAAACTATAAATGGGAGAGAAAAGCTACTCAGACTTCATCCGGTGCCTATTATAGTTTCTATAAGGAGGGTTTACTGTTTACATTCACAATAAGATTAAAAAATTGTAACACAGATACAACCTAAACTCACAAACTGCTTTGTACAATCCTGTAAAACCTTCTTTGGTGAAGCATATCTTATGTTCAGACACTGACCTAATGCTGACACTTTACGTTTCTCCATTATATCAATATTAATTCAGACATGCAAATTTACCTTCATTACACTTCCGTAACGTTATCACTAATTGTCACTGATATCTGTAGTCTGTTATTTCATCAACACGTCAATGCAGTCGAAGACAGTGCATGTGCATTTCTGAAGAGTAAGGTAGGCATGTAGTCCCTATTCATCACTCATTCTGTTTTATACTTCGTGTTTCTGCCTTTCTACTCTCTCGCACGCACGTACGCACGCACGCACGCACGCTTTGGTCCCCTATGACTGTCATCAGTGATGCTCTTTCAGAGTAACCATATTCTCTGTCAAGCAGCCATGACATTGTGTAGCACTATGCACTTTAAATATGAATTTCTTCTGGCGTTAAATTGAGTTCATAGTGTTTTATATTTTTTATTTGAGAGCTACGGCATAGGATATCGGAGTACTGTATGTGAGGAGCAAAGCACTGACCAACAATCTTGAGCCTTTATGGAAAACAATGACTTTACTGACGCAAAAACATCTTCAATTTATGCACATGCTTATTCTCAGATGTAAATTCTCAACTTTATGTTGCTTTTTTCCTTTTGTGTTTGATATATAAAGTAAGATTAGATAGGAACGTGGAAGAGAGAGAGAGAAAGAGAGAGAGGAAGAATGGGATAATGGCCTTTCAATGGTCTTGAACCCGGGTCGGCTGTAGATGGTACTTCAGTCTCAGCATGTTGCACACACTCTCAGCCATACCAAAGAGGCGCCTCGGCTGCGAGTTTTTTTTTCATATTATACGTGATACCTGTGCCGATGGGGTCTGCAGTGGAGCAGGTTTCATACTCGCATGACAGCATGTTAACCCAATTCACCCCTCAAGTCCATTAGGTGCTTTTGTGTTTGACATCTAATAAAGCAAGACTTAAATTAAAAGCCCATTAATGCCACCTAATCTGGTCTGCTGCGCTCAGTTCAGCAGTCTCGATCACAATTCGACCATGAGAAATTAGCCTGGGCTTGTAAGAGTGTTACCTATAGTACAGTGCTCACTGCACAGTTCACTTCATTAAAAATTAAAAAAAAGCCAGATGAAATAAAAATTAGACAATAATGTAATGGGCATCCGCAAGGGGGAAAGGTTTTATTTTCTTTAGCAGCCCACTCAAGGTATTTATTTCCTGTAATTTAACTTAATATCTTTTATCGTTCGTTCCACCAGTTCAATCGTTTCCACGTTCTCAGAAGTGTGTGTATATATACCTGTACATTAGGGGTGTAACGATACACTAATCTCACGATACGGTACGATACACGATATTGAGGTCGCGATAACGATACGATACGATATTATAGCAGTATTTTTTTAACAACCTTGAATGAGGAACATATGACTGAAAAAAATTGTCTTTTATTTGAAAGACACAAAATACAAAACAATGCTGTGCATTTGCCCTATTTTTCCAGTTTGTAATGCTTTATAACTGTTTAAGTTTTAAAGAGAAAGCCAGGCCAACCATTTTCCACAAACTGAACTAAAAGTAAATGTCAGGTTTGCGTTATGCATCTTCAGTTTCATACAATAAAAATATTTTGCCACAAACTGAATAGTTTCTCTCATGTATGATTTGACTTTTTTCTTTTCCAGAAATGTAACAACTACAATTAAATAAATAAATAAATAAATAAAAGTAAATAAATACATACAATTTTACATCATAAAAAAGCTTGATTCATGCTCACCTTATAAGTGTAAGAGGAGATTTATTTTTGTTAAGAAGTTATTTTGGTAATTCAGGGTTCATTATTTACATTATTCACAGTACGGCACTAGGTGCTGTGTTGATGTTCTAAAATCCTACACTGTTGAGGGACATTAAAGTACACTCGAACTCAAGCAGAAGTTGTCCCCGTGTTTATCCTACTCACGACCCGAAAAAGGTTTAATTTAATAAGGTAAGGCTTAACTCTACACCAGACTTAAAAGTTCAGAGCTCAAAACCCTGCAAGAGTCCCGTGATCGGGACCGCAAAACGGTACTAGTTTCTTCTGAGCGGAGTAAGATTTTGGTCCGCGGGTCGAGGCGCGGTCGGCACGCGCGGTCAGATGCGCGTTACAAGTCAACACAACAGATTAATATTAATAACTCAATATCGCGATACACTTGGGACGATATATTGTTACACCCCTAATATACATACATTATATATATATACACACACACACACACACACACACACACACACACGCACACGCACACGCACACACACGGAAAAAACAGTATTGGCTTGAAGAAAGAGAAACCTGCTATGGTCACTGACATAACTGACATAAGTAAGGGTGCGTCCCAATACTCCCCCTCGCCCTCCTTTTCTTCCCTAACCCTAACTTTTGCGCGTTCCCGTGAAGGTAGTGGTGTCCCAATTCCTCTTTTCACCTAGGGGGAGGGGGCATAACGAGGGCTAGGGGCTGAGAATAGCCCCTTCAAATCGAGGGATTTCAGATGCTGACTTGGCGAGCGAGGGGGTATGAAAAAAAGAGGCTCTGCGTCGATTTGACTCGCCGACCGAAGGCAAACAGGCAGACTGGTCTCAGAGAAATAGAGAGAAATAATCCTGTGACTCGTCAGATTTGTTTTGGATGTTTCTGATATAATAGTCTTCAGAAACCACAAAGTAATCCAGCTGTTACCTGGGTAATTTACACACTTTCAGATAAAGTTGCGGAAGATCACGCCAGAATAAAGGGATTTATGGTTCCGCGTTACACCAACGCAGAGCCTACGGCGGAGGTTACGCAACCTACGCCGTAGGCTCTGCGTCGATTTAACGCGGACCCAAGCTCCGGACCCGGCAGACAGAAATCTCTAAATTTCGGAGCAAATTTCTTAACAGGCGTAGCTACAACTGTTAGATTTCATCTATTAAACCAACATATTCCTAAATGATTTATTTCAGCCGGCGTGATTCTCAACAGAGCTGCGTCCCGGGAGAGAGTGTCTCTCCCGGGGCTGACGGAGCAGCCTGACCCGGCGGAAACGTCTCTTCTCGCGCTGTGAGCTGAGGCTGCTCCCCGGGGCCGGCGGCTCTTCTCATCTCCGAAAACATCGGGTCAAATTTCTTAACAGGCGTTATTTGGATAAACTTAGCCCCGGTTGGGGATCTTAAGGTTACCATTATACACGAAAAAATATTAAAACTTAATAAAGTGCCATATTAACAGCGCTACAGCTGAAATTAAAACAGCTTTTGGCTCTCAGCTTCCTGATCAGGGAAGGGATGAAAACGAGGGGTAGGGGGAGAATTGGGACAGGCACCTGGGCCAAGTGCCCTAGATCTCAAGTGCCCTAAAATCTCCCCCTTCTTTTTTAGGGCTTAGGGAAGAAAAGAAGTGCGAGTGGAGAAAAGAAGGGCGAGTGAAGGAGAATTGGGATTGGGCCTAAGAATAAATAGTAATTTGATGAAACTGAGATGCTGATGTGGACATGAGACATTGCTTTCGAATAGTGGTTCAATAGAATAGAACTAAACAAACAAAAACCTCAAGCGATTTCGGTGACGCTGTGACACTAGTACACTGTATTTTGTCCAACTTCTCATAGGAAAACTGCTCCAGCTGTTTCTCAATAGGCGCATTTCAACTAGAGTTCAGGGTAAATCTGCCAGACAGGAACCTCCTAAGGGCCGGGACACACCAACCGACAGCCGATCGTCAGCAGAAAAGCAGTCAAACCGAAAGTTGGCTCCTGTCTCCCCAAGTTGGTCAAAAAATACTCCAGAAAACACCAACAAAACACCAATATTTTCTGCTATGTGAGGATGTATTAATGTCTAAAGCACTTTGAATCACCTTGTTGTTGAATTGTAAGATGGCTTTGCCTTACAATTTTACTTGGTATATTAAACGGTTGTAAATAATCCAAGACGTTTTTGACATTGTTTTACAAATAATTCATCTGATCTTTTTTGTACTAATTATTTGAGATATCTCACTATTTTAACGTTTTAATAGTGTCTGTGTTTTGACCTTATTTTTGTGGATAGCTTGTATTTTGATGCTGAAACCAGATACAATGGTCTACTGGGAAGAAAGGATAGGTGTCTGTTTTGTTCTCTTTAAATACAAATAAAGAGCTGTTGAAGTCTATCAGTGTTGATTCATTGTTTTTGTTTTAGTTATATTTACACACGCACGCACGCACGCACGCACGCACAGTGAAGTGAATTGATGTGTAGGGATCAGCGGTGGGTAGAAAGACAGAACAATCTTTGTCTTTCAGTTCCTGAAGACAATTTATTCAGTGCTGGGCATTGTGTAGTCTCACAAAGGCCCACCAGCCCTCGATCCTCTGATTGGGATTGCTGGACCTGGTAATAAAACAGCTACTGACATGGTGATCCATAGTCCGTCGCAGAAATCTCTGCATTGCTGCCATTGTGACGTTTTCTGTTCCCAAATATGACCTAATTTTGGCAGGTGCTCCCATCCTCTTTTCAACCTCTGAAATGAAATAACCAGCGATGATCTTGGGATTGTTGTTTGTTGAATAGGCATGAAGCCATATCCTCAGTCTTGAAAAGCCAGCAGTTGCTCCATTCTTACATATTCCAAACAGCTTTAGTTTGTCCAAGAGTCAACATGACATTAGGGCCAGGAATTATGTACATGCATCTTTGCTTAACCCCAGTAGGTCTAGAAACTTCTGTAAAGGTCTCATTTTTCTCTGCTTCAGTGGTTCCAAAAGTGGGGGGAATGAATGATATAATGAGTGGAAAAAATTAATGCTTGGACTAGTGCTGTCAAGTGATTAAAAAAAATTGAGCAATTAATTAATTAACATCTGTAATTAATTAATGTAATTAATCTATTTTTTAATATCACCTAAAAATTGCTGAGAAAAGCCCTAAACTTGAGATGTTTTCATTTGAATTCATTACATTATTGTGGTAGATCAAAACATTGATATATAACAGGGGTCGGCAACCCAAAATGTTGAAAGAGCCATATTGGACCAAAAACATAAAAAACAAATATGTCTGGAGCCGCAAAAAATGAAAAGTCTTGTATAAGCCTTAGAATGAAGGCAAATGGCAAAAGGCGAAATGTTGAGAAAAGTCAAAATTTCGAGAAAAAAGTCGAAATGCAACCGAATCGAAATGGAAAAAAAGAAGAAGAAAATAAGAAAAAAAAGAAAAAAAAGAAGAAAAAAAAGAAAAGAAGGTCAAACATTTTTGAAAAAACACCAGGGAGCCACTAGGAGGGCGCTAAAGAGCCGCATGCGGCTCTAGAGCTGCGGGTTGCCGACCCCTGATATATAACAACAAAAAAGTGGCTTTATAAAATACTTTTTAACAAACTTGAACAGATGCAGTCCTAGCCATTTACATCCACTTGGCAAGAACATTCGCCAGCCTCTCGGTCGCAGACGTGCACATGCGTCTTGTTTAAAACATAATTTGAGTTTCCCAGATAAATTGTGCAGATTCTCAAATAGCCAGTTCATGTGCATCATAAATGCTTAAACACAAGGACCTGATACATTTTTTTATTTGCTGATGAGACTTTTTTTTCCAGTCAACTGATACAGAAAATTCAAATGATGAGCGTCTCAAGTCCGCTGGAATGTCCATTTATTCGGATTTGTTTTTAAATTAACTGGGTTGGCAAAGCATTTCATCTCTAATTTTAGCTCTAGGCAACTGAAGTTTCTGATATTCAGATCTTTACACCTGAATGCCAATGTCTAAATGTAAGGCATGAATGTAATGCCACTGGTCCAGAGATGATGATTTTAATCTTATAAGGATGATATGTACTTGGCCTTAACCCCCACTTTTTTGTACTCAGGCCTTTAGATACTTTTTTAACAAACAAGTTTGGAGTCATACACTGAAGAAGTATTTCTGTATAAGCTTCTCCTTGTACAAAACAGCGATGGCAAAGTGTCTCATCACCTATTGCTTTGAAATACATGACAAAAAAATACTGCTATTATACACAAGGGATTTATCAATTCACCTTTTCCTGCATCAGTTTTGACACCAGTTTTTCAGCTGTTCTGTGAAAGATCCTGTCTGCAGAAGACACACATCTTCAGTGTTTTCATGAGTGGAAATAATGATATTGGCCGGGTTTCCCAGATCCAACCTCTCTTAAGGATTTAAGAGAGGTTCAAAGAAGGTTTGAACTAAGAGAGAACCCTAAGATATGGGTGTTTCCCAGATGACTTCTTAACACCGTTCTTTAGTTTCGCTCTTTCAGAAGCTCTTTGGAGCAGCTGTCCGGTTCTGAAACCAAATCAATCGATGCCAGGCAAATCGATCACCGCTCACTATCAGCGCATTTTCACACGCAGCACTTCCACCTAACGCATTAATTCCCTGCTGCCTGTGCGTTATAATGAAAAATTAAGATGATAAATATAATTCAATGACCCTTTTTCATCCAAACGGTGCGTTACTCCGTTATTTCTGGCTACAGTGAGGCTTTTTTTCCCCACACGCAGAAACCGGGAGGAAACGGGGTGGGCGTTTGTGTGTGTTCAAAAACAGGATCCAAGAGAAGGCGAGTTTCGCAAATCGCAACGTGGAATTACAGCAATCCCTGGTTTTTCGCAGGGGTTATGTTCCAAAAAGAACCCGTGATAAGTGAAATTCTTTTTACAATTATAGGGGGCTTCAGATTGCAGAGATCATCCCCGCCTTGCACGTATTCCTCCTCTTCTGATGCTGCTGCATCCCGCAGGTGGGTTTTTTCAAGAGAAGAAAATATAGTTATGGGTCGTTGTCTTCGCTCTTTTTTCTTCTGGGCAAAAAGATTCTTTAATATAAACCGACACCATTGATTATATTTGAGACTGTAATGAACGATTCATCAAAGGATCCCGTTGATCAGCTGCTGCTTCCCTGTCATCGCGGCGCAGGAGGATCGGAGGATCGGTGTCCCGGCTGCCTGGACAGCGCGGTCCGACACACGTCCAGGGGACTGAAGTGCTGACGCACGAATGCGTTCATAAAAACAGTTCTGTTTCGCGCACGGTGACGCGGTTGATTTGCAGCGAGAACATGCTGTATAGCAGCCAAATCATCAAATAAATGATATTCATGATGATCGTTTTATTTGTGCGTAATGCATAAAGCATATACAGGAACACACTTGTTATTCCTTATTTTTCTTTTTTTTCCCCCCTTTGCTGTCACCAATAAATGCTAAACAATATAAATCTAAAGTATAAAATAGATCAAAACTTGTGCGGGGTGCATTGTTTTAATATCTCATTGCTTGGTGTAATATTGTTTTGCCTGACGCGGCTGGATCTGTGAGTCTTTGTTCACTAAGATGGTTGTAAAGACTGGGTCAGCAGCATCTTTCATTTCCTTCTTAATGAAAGAGATACTTAAGCTAAGAGCGACTCTGGGAAACGCGATTTTCTTTCACAGGCTCCTTAAGAAGGTTTGAAAGAAGTCTTTCGCTGTTAAGAACTACTTAACTGATCTGGGAAACCCGGCCATTAACGATTATTCACTTTGCAGGGAACTCTGCAACTTGCCATTTTTATTACTATTACCAAATATTTTAATCAGAAATCTTTTTTTAATAACCTATTTATATTTTTGTCAAGTTTATAACTAACTTAAAAAAAAATAATTTGTTTATAGCTCCCTTTACCTGAACTATTTAAACCATTCTGAATTTGAATTTAAACAATGTTAAGTTCAGTCCTACACTGTAACTCTAGCTTCAGTCAAATTTTTCTTTATCATGCCATTGCACTGTTACTCAATCTTTTTCTTCTCTTTACTTTGTAATGTTTTAATTATGTAAAGCACCTTAAAATGCCTTTCTGCTGAAATGTGTTATACAAATAAACCCACCTTACTCTGCCTTGCCTTGCCTCTGCCAAGGAGGAATAAGCACAAACTGCCAAGCAGGAAATTACAGTACATAGCAAGAAACATGGCAGAGAGCTGGACCATGGGCAAAGGAAGTACCCATAAAATAATGATACAGTTTGATCTTTCCACCACTTAAACTAGTTGTGATATATATGATTGAATGCAAAGCTTTTAGCCACTTAAGTGATGAGAAATATAACATTCCTAAAAACATGTTTTCCACAACCTATATTCATGTAGTCTCTTGCATGTTCACTTGGTGCCTGCTCATTTGACTCATTCGTTTTTTTTTTCATTCATCAAAGGTCTTAAGTGTAAAACATGGTATCTAGGGACATGAATTGCAGAACTCAACTCAATATAATTAACCTTCCCCTAGGCTTTCAATTGGGTAGGGAAAAATGTGGTATTTGGAATAGGCCTGCTCCATACTCAAAGTGAATTTTGGTAGAAAAATCCATCAAACACACAGTTCTACTGGATTATAAAACAGCTTTTACTTGACTAGCCAGACTTTGTTTTTCACTTTTCCAGTAGAAATAAATACAAAAAACAAGTCATCTAATTTATTTTTTTATTATTTTGGCTTGAAATCCCTCAGAGGTTAATCCTTAAACCTTCCCCTTACTCTCCATTGCCTAAAACTAAGTAAGTCTTCCGCAACCTGCCAAAAGAACACTGACCACTCAGAAAGTGGACAAAGGGCATCTGAGTGTTTGTTACTGAGACATTACCAATAAATCATTTGGGCCTCATGGATTATAGAGTCCATTCTTTGGAGATTGGAATTTCCCAGATGAATACATCAGACTCCTTGCAATATTTTTGAACTCCACCTAAACTGTTTTTGAGAAGCCCACCACTGGTAATGTAGGAGAGTGTTGCTGCACAATGAAGAGGTGGGTTAGGGAACAACTGGTGTGCTAAAATGTTTGTGAGAATGCCAGGACAGGGTTTTCACATGAGTTGAACAGTTTACTTACTTAAGGTCTCAGTGGTGAGTGGTAATGGTAAGGCTTTATTCCAGTCAACTGATATGGAAAATAAAATCATGAGCTTCTCCAGTCTGCAGGAATGTCCATTTATTTGGATATGTTTTGAAATTAACTGGGTTGGCAAGACATTTCATCGCCATGTTATGTTTGTTTTAAAACAGATAGAAGATATGGAGATGAGCATGGTTTTTTGTCATGAGCCATCTCAAACGTGTAAACCTTGAGTTTGTATACTTGAGTTACAGCAAATTATACATTATATTGCTTTCTTTTTTCCTTGTCTGAATGGACCTGAATATGCACGAGATGTTTTTAAACCCTGTCTGATGCCATTGCAGGTCAAAAGTATAAATTCTATATACTTGGTCAAACAAACACTGTGTGGACCATGGCAATGAGGGGGCTGAGCATTAATAAGGATAGCTCATAATATAAAACCAGTTGAAAACAGGTTTTCTGTCAAAGCACCAAGTGGAAAACATATTTAAACCCTCACTTTACTAGCTCATACAGTCTTTGAAGCTAAGAGTAAATAGAGCAAACATACATGTGAGTTTCAGGGTTGCATTAAATTAAACTCTTATGAGTCTCGCCAGACACATCTTGTCTCCCAAGGCACAGCGGTGCAAGAGAACTTCACTGCGTGGAAACAGCTCTATCTGTTTAATTACCCTCCTCTGAGGCATCAACACATCTCAAGTGCCACCCCCACCACTCATGAATTAATGATGTAGATCTCTAGTTGTTATTTGTAAGCTGCACTGGGAAACGGGCTGGTCGAACTTCATTTAGGATTCAGCTGTGCAAAAAACTAATAATAATAATAAAAAAAAAAGGTATATTTTTCCTTTCACTGCAGTGACGGTTGGAAAAAAACAAACAAAAAAATAAATACACATATTCAGTTGCTTGGGCATGGTTTGCATTTCAATAGAGACTGCACTAAACCCTTTGAATACAAAGCCAGCTGTCGTCACAATGATCTGTTTTGTATGCTGTATACAGTACGTACATGAAGTGTGACTAATGGCGCTTTTACACTAGTACCTACTCAGCCCGACTCGATTCGCCTCGTTTTGCGCTTTTCCACTAGGTCGGTGGAGGCGTGCTGAGTAGATACTTTTTCTGTAACTACTCTGCCGAGGTTCTAAGTGTGCTGAGTCGGCTGCATCTGACGTCATCACACTACATGCCACTGATTGGTCGGGGGGCGGGGCCGTCAAGACGTTTGAGTCAGGAGGCGGAAATCAGCAAAAGAGCGACTCGCGGCTTCTTGTTCATTTTATTCAACAGGCAATGGCAGCGCAAAAATCTGTTTGGTGATCCAACTCTGAGGTGCAGATTGTCAGCGGCCACTTGCCCTTCCTCCTGTGTCACCAGTCTGATGTCTCCCCTGACTCCCTGATTGTTTCCACCTGCGTCACACCTACTCATGGGTATTTAGTCTTTGTCTTCCCCTGTCTGGCTGCCAGATTATCTCGTCCTTGCGAGTACATCCAGCCTGTCACAGCCTTGACCAAGAACCTTCGACCCCTTGCCAAGTTTGTATTTTTATGTTTTTGTAATTCCTCTGAAGAAGAGCGACCTTGTTTTTTTGATAACGTTTTGGTTAGACTTTAAAAGTAGTTTTGATTCCCTTTCTTGTTTCCTCCCTTTTGGAGCGCCTTTTGTTTCTTTATAGTCCCGACTACTGTAGCTTAGTTTTTACTATTGTCAGCTTTGTTTTTTCCCTCCGTGAGAGTGTTTGATTTTAAGATTTATATAGGGTACTTAGATCAGTGTAGCGTTCCTCCTCTGGTTGGAGTGATTTTCAGTTTCGTTTCTTTCTCCAGGGTTTTTGTCACCGCGCCCTTTGGTGACGTCTAGTTTTTCATAGCCTGTTTATTTGTCACCCTGTCTTGAGAGATTCAAGAACATCCAAATAAAAACCTGTCATTACCGTTCTCGGTCTGCATCTGAGTCCTCCTTTAACCCAGGTCTGACACAGATGTTCATAAACCTGGTGCTGAGGAGAGAATTAAAAAGGGATCTAGACGGGCGATAAGGAACGACAAGATCTACCAGGAGCTCTGTCACTTCATAGCTGCTCGCGGCTACCAACGGACTTTTCAGCCGCGCCGAGAAACAAACAAACAAACAAAAAAAAAAAAGCATCTGCACTCGAAGCTCTCTCACTCTCATTTTTTAACTTGGCATCGGACACAAGTCACAGACCCAGCAGTACATATCTCACCTCCTCCAGATTCTACATCTTTAATGTTGTCTTCTTCGTTTAGATCCCACAATCAAATACATCGCAGCAGCTTTGCTCCAACCCTGCCTACTTCTCCAGATGCTGAATTGTTATGGAAAAGAAACTTGGCCAAGTTGAGTCGAGCCGAGTTGAGTAAAGCCGAGTAGGTACTAGTGTAAAAGCGTCATAAAAGTAGGGTGTACTGCAAAAAAAAGATGAATTTTACGTAAAATGAAGATGGTTTCTAGACTGCTATGTTGGCTGTGACATTTCAGTCTATTCCCTAACATCAATAGAAAATGGTTGTTTGAATCCCTCGGAGTTCTACACTTCACAACCTGATCAACAGATGCCCAGGCAAGAGTTTGGTAAAACATCAAGTAAAAACATGCCCTTCCCCATTTCACCAGCTCAGTGGTGGGGATTGGTAGCCTAGCTTTTCCAGAGGTGGACATGGGCCTAGAGGGGCTCAGATTCAAGTTCTACGTTGGCAGCAGTGGAAAAATGGCAGCCTATTGCTCCCAATCTAACTAGTGTTGGGTTAAAAACAGAGGAGAAATTTCAGTCTGTTTTGTAGATATATACTTACAAGTAAATAATTTAATTATCCAGTCTTTGAAGCTCAGAATCCAAAGAGTACACTTCAGTCTCTGGTAAAATGCTACTAGAGCTTATCCCAGTTCTCTTCAGGTGAAAGGCAGGAGTACACCCTAGAGAGGTCACCAGACGTCACACGGCTATATATACACCAACATTCACTTCAATGGGTAATTTACAACCACTAATTAACTTAACATACATGCTTCTGGACTGTGGGAGTAAGCTGGAGTGCCCAGAGAAATTCCACAGGGAGAACAAGAACAGCTCCACAAAAAGGCCTTTAGGAACCACTTTGGGGCGAAAAACGTTCCCGAGAGGTACTCAGCTCAGCCTAGAGAAACTACCTGGTGGGGGTCTCTGTTGATCGGGTATTCTAAATTACATTCAGCCCTCTCACGTGAACACAACTCATTTAAACACTTTGGACCAGAAACATTTTGCTCTTAGTACATTTGATGAAGATTACAAGAAAAAAAAAATATATAGATGGACCGATGAGCTCCAGTCCTTGTTGGTATGTTGTACCACTGAAGACATCCAGTGGGGTTTTTTGTTTTTATCTCAAATGCTTCCACCATCGTGTAGGTTTTAAAAAGCAAACAAAAACACAAGAAACATCTCTTTAGTTATTTCTTTTTCTCTGTCTTCTATTGTTGCATCATTCTTTTTTGTCTCTTTTTATGCTGTTGTCTGTTTGAGGCAAAAATATGCATTACCGTCATCATGTGGTAAGCAGTGTTTTTTCTGTAGTTAATGGTTCTTGTGTGGTGCCACAGTGGTTGGGGCTGTTAGAGGCTCCCATCTGGCGGGTTTACCTGGAAACCCCCACTAATGGAAACACATCTATAGAAACCAGGAACCTTCTTGCTGTGGGCAATAGTGCTAACTACTATGCTACAGTGTCAAGTCAGTTTTTCCCACTCTCCAAATTGTTTTACTCACCTGTTTCTTTTATCTAAAGCATCCACCTGCTTCCTGACATATCGTCAGTGTTGCTTGCCTGACCTTCAGCCTGCCCCACTGTCCACCTGTCCTTTAATACTTGTCTTATCCCTCGCAGAACATCATGCACAGTGACATCCAGAGTGTGTATAGTTACAATGAGTGTTAATTTCTTGTTTAGAAAAAAAAATACAAAAGGAAGCCTTTAACATACGTTTCTATTAAAAACTTAATTAAATTATGTAAGCTTCAGTGAGACAAACAATGAGTTTCCTCATTCCATGCGTGTTGCAAGGCTTCTTGATTTGCAGCAAACTCGTCAATACAAAAGTACATCCTACCCTGCATATTACAGGTTTATGACATCTAGAGATCAGTCGCAGTCTCTCAAACCCATGACCTCTTTAAGTGAAGTCACACCTGGGGAGGAATACACATCTTATCAAGAAACAAAGCCAATTAAAGCTGCAAGCAGCGATGAACGGGCCCTTGTCACGTGCAATTTTTACCCATAAAGATCAAGGACTCAAAACTAAGTCCGATGACACCACCCATGACTCTTTATGTCAAACCATTGAAAAAATATGGTAGAAAATAGGAATTATCAAATATTGACCAATCAGAAGAAGGGGTGGGGCTAATCTGCACCAGTGAAGGTCAAGTACTCAAAACTGAGTCCGATGACACCACCCTCGACTCTGTATGTCAAACCATTCAAAAGTTATGGCAGAAAGTAGAAACTATCAAGTATGGACCAATCAGATAACACACCTGGGTGCACGTTACGGTTCGGGCTGTATTAACGGCCGAAGAAGTGGCATAAATTGTGCCAAAATTACACGATTAATTCAAAATGGCCGACTTCCTGTTGGGTTTCGGCCATGGCGCCAAGAGACTTTTCTTTAAGTTGCGACATGATACAGGTGTGTACCGATTTTCGTGCATGTACGTCAAACCGTATTGTGGGGCTTGAGGCACAAAGTTTTCTAGGGGGCGCTGTTGAGCCATTAATGCCAACCATTAAATATCAAATTTTTCGCCAGGCCTGGCTTGCGTGCAAAATTTGGTGACTTTTAGGGCACGTTTAGGGGGGCAAAAAGGCCCTCATTTCGTCGGAAGAAAAAAAAAAAAAAAAAAACGAGAACTCCTACAGAAACAATGGGGCCTTCGCACTGTAAGTGCCCGGGCCCTAAATACGAATTTGGGGGGTTCCTTCAGAGCAGGGAAAGTAGAATCCACATTGACCCTTCCTGAGTCAGTCACATTTGGGGATGAAAGGCCCATCAGACAAATCATGTAAAAGAATACAGTTTGTTCAAACCAAACAAAGAAGTATTTGTTGAGGTCCCTGCAGTGCCTGGCACAAGTGGGGGAGCAAAGCGTTAAAGTCATAAAACTGACTAAAAGGAGAAGAACCAGACCTCATCTCGCTCTCAAGCAGTCCTCATCTCTGAGAGGAGCTTTAAGACCTGAATGCGTGAATTAACTTTGGTTAAAAAACCTACAATGTGATTTTCTATTATTTTAAATTAGAGTTCATGTGTCCATTTTCACTACCATGGTTGAACTATCAATGGGATCAAAATGTACTGTTGTTCTTTTCATGCTTTGTAAATTATATAGGGTTCTTTATTAAGTCATAAGAGCAATGCAAACAAGTACTGTACCGTATGTGTATCCATTGAGCTACATTATGTATGAAAACCATAATGAGGTTATGTACATAAAGGGTCCAAATATAGAAATCAATCTATCATATTAATAAGCTGAAATCTATAAGATTATTTTCCTTTCTTTTATTTTTATTTTATCCCAAAGAAATAAGGATGAGAGGTGTTAACGCCACCATTTCAACAGCTCATGATTGGTTGAAGAGACTACTTGACCACCCTGGACTTCGACCACCCCTGGGGACAAAACTAGGCTGCCCAAGCAGTTTAGCAAGTAGAGAGAGTGAGTGAGAGTTGGAAGTTTTTATCATCTTTTTGGCTCCTTTAGCCACATTTTCCTTAGTCATTTTTCTCTGAATCTTTGAGTATGTGTATATATGTGTGTGTGTGTGTGTGTGTGTGTGTGTGTGTGTGTGTGTGTGTGTGTGTGTGTGTGTGTGTGTGTGTGTGTGTGTGTGTGTGTGTGTGTGTGTGTGTGTGTATGTGTGTGTATGTGTATGTGTGTGTGTTACTATATAATCAAATGAAATGCAGCTGGCAGGGAAAAAAAACACTAAATGTCTCAGCTATCTTGGGACTTTATTCTTATTTGTGAGTATCTAATTACCAGCTTCAACAAGAGCATGCAGGCTTCATTTCACATAATCACAAATCCAAAGACATAGATTGATAAATGCATTTTCTACCTCCACTGAGACATGCTCCAAATTATATTGTGATGACCCCCATAGAATTTGCTGTCCTCTTATTTTGATGTACAAAAGCAATTGCAAGAAAGGCCTTTGGCTGATGAAAGACTCTGAGGTAATAGATTTCCTTAGATTACCTTGCAAGTCTTGATCTAGGGAGATGATATTCATTATAAATCTAATGCACTTTAATAAAATAAATAATATCTGACGGAAAAAAGACTTTGAATCTCTTTGCAAATCAGCACGTACAGTATGTATATTTTTCTAAACTACACCAAGATCTGTTTTAAATATCGGTACACAGAGGAATATAACGTTTTCTGTAACTGCAGACTGAAACGCATTACGTACGATATAGAGTCTGAAGAAGAGTCTGTTTCCAGTGAGCCTGATTTGATTGAAATTAACAGACAGCTTGTTGATGTAAGGGGGGCTTACATCAAAGGCTTGTTTCTGCCAGCCCGCTTTGCCTTTAGCCAACACCAATCAACCCTTTTATAAAGATTAAAGTACACTATTTGGGCTTTGAAAAATAAAACCGCACAAACCCTTATGCTGTTGCAGTCATAGAATAAGGCTATTTTTTTTTATCCAACACAGATCATAAGGAGTTAAGAATATTTGGCAAAAATGTGTTTGTTATTTGATTAGGCCTGCATTAAAAAAGAGAACGAAAGACAATTTAATAGGCATTACTGTAAAATATTGTGCTGATGCTATTAAAGGAATATTCGAGAGCTAAAACAACCCTGGTTCTATCATTAGTTGGTAATAATACATCAAGAAGATGGCCCCTAAGGATACGCTGCTAGGTGAACGTCTCAGACACCAGACATCCAATGAGGAAGAAGAAGACGAGAAGGAGGAACCATCATGGAAAGAGAGCCCGATGTACGGGATGTACCATTAACGGATTGAAGAAGCAGCTGACATCGAGAAGTCCTCACAGTGGCTGGAAAAGGCTGGTATGAAGGACAACAGGGAGGCATGAACCATACCAGCACAAGACCAATAGAGGCCAGGGTCTACCAGCGCAGTCAAGACTGTGCAAAGATGCCCCAGACACAATCCAGTACTTAGGCCGCGTTCAGACTGCAGGCAAATCTGATTCATATCTGATTCCTTCTCATATCCGATTTTCAGGGCTGACTGTCCACACTGTTTTTAGCAAGTGTCCAAATCGCATCTGGCTCTGTTCAGGCTGGGCCACATCATTGACTGATCTGACGGGTTGCCGTAGCAACGACGCCGGAGCGGAGGCGTCACCCAACGCGTGTATTGTGTGATGTCATGTAATTGCGACAACAAAAACAATAACAAGATGGAGCCAGCTCACATCAGCATAGTGGCCCTGGCACTGTCTAGTAGGGGTGTAGAGCATGTCAGAGGCATTTCGTTTCTTCCTCTGTCCAAGGACTGCTGTTTTCGGCATCTTCCGACTGCTCCATACCTGTAACGTAGCTCCACAACTCGAAATGGGCGGGTGGTTTGGCGCATGGGTCTGGTCTGGTGTCGCGTAGAGTGACGTCACGGACAGTCAAAACCGATCTGAGTGTTTGGAGCTGTTCAGACTGAGACGCATCTGCCCAAATGCGATATGAAACTACGTCCCGGAGGTGGTTTCGATCTGGTTTGCAAAAATCAGATCTCATGCGGTTTGGGACTGTTCAGACTTCAAAAGAGTCATCCAGTTTCAATCTGGATGGGCTAAAAATCGGATATTGGCTGGCAGTCTGAACGCGGCCATAATGGCGGAGGGCAAGAAGGTGGCAGGCAGAGCATACATGGAATGCCACAACCAGGTGGCAGTTATAGTGCACAGGATGGGTTGGATGCCCCCTAGTCAAGGTGGGAGATACCTCCACAGATGGTGGTTAATGAAAGCGCAAAGATCCTGTGTGACTTTCAGATGCAGGCCGATAAACTGGTGATGGCTAACCAACTGGACATAGGGGTGGTCAACACGCTCCAAAAGAGAGCATTGGTGACTGACGTAACAGTCCCAAGGGACAGCAATATCCAAAAGAATGAAGACAAGACACAGGGGAAATAAACAGGTTGAGTGAAGCTGTGGAAGGTGAAGGCAGCAGTACTACCAGTGGTAGTTTGGGCACTCTGAGCTGTGTCCTTCAAGCTTGGACAGTGCCATCCATCCATCCATCCATCCATCCATCCATCCATCCATCCATCCGTATCTCATTATAGGGGTCACGGCTCTGTACCGGTTCAGTACAATGGGAGAAAAGGAAAACAAAAAGTGAGAAATGTGTAAGACTACCGTATTTTCTGGACTATAAGCCGCACCTGTATATAAGCCGCACCCACTCTATTTTTAAAAAAATAATAAAAAAAAGATATACAAGCCGCGCCTGTATATAAGCCACACCCACTCTATTAAAAAAAAAAAAGATATGGAAGCTGCAGATATTTATGTTAAAGTTTATTTGTTAAATGAAATATTTAATACATGTACAGAACGATTTTTAACTGTAAATGATACATGTATGTACCTAAATACCATAGATCCTTTCCTAACAATAAACAAAGACAACATGTCTTTTAACAGCAACACGGCAGCAACTTTGCTGATTAAAACGGGACAGAACCAAGAGAAAATAAACTGTATTTATTTATTTATCTGTGAAATCACGTCACCTTAAGCATCTTCGCTGAAACCCAGAAAGTCCTCTTCTTCAGTGTCGGAGTTGAACAAACTCAGCAGCGCTTCATCACATTTGTCTCCATCAGTCTCGCTCTCCGCGTCACTGTCATCCTCCGCTGAGGTCGGCTCTGCAGCTGCGCCGCTCTCCTCGCGGCGCAGCAGTCCAGCCTTTCTGAAAGCGCTGGTGATGGTGGATTCTTTCACAGCACTCCACGCTGTTAGGATCCACTGACAGACGTCAGTAAAGGATGCTTTTCGCATGCAGCCGGTTTTTGTGAATGACTTCTCTCCACTTGTCATCCAAGTCTCCCACTCAACCCGGAGCGCAGCTTTAAATGCCCGATTGACACAGATGTCAAGCGGCTGCAAAAACTTGGTCGTACCTCCAGGAATCACAGCTGGAATAGAATTAGTTTTCTTGATTGCTGCTTTTACAGAATCTGTGATGTGGGCCCTCATACTGTCCAAAACAAGCAGTGCTTTTTTCCGGTGAAAAAATCCTCCCGGTCGCTTGCTGTAGCACTCCGTTAACCATTCCTTCATCACACCTTCCATCATCCAGCCTTTGCTGTTAACTTTGACCACTATGCCTTTCGGGAATTGTTCTTTAGGCATAGTAATGCGCTTAAAAACCACCAATGGTGGAAGTTTTTGCCCCGATGCAGTGCATGCCAGAACGCAGGTGAAATGCGTCCTCTCATGGCCCGTTGTTTTCAGCTGCACGGATGATGCGCCCCTCTTGTTAACGGTCCTGGTCAGCGGCAGATCAAACGTCAAAGGGACCTCGTCCATATTTATGATCTCATCTGGTCTGATGGAGTGTTCTTGTACATGTTTTTCAACGAATGTATGGAAGTTTTTTATTTTTTCCTGATAGTCAGGGGGGAGTTGCTGACAGAGAGTGGTCCGTGTTCTGATGGACAGGTTTTTACGCTTCATAAATCTGAAACACCATGACGGCCCCGCTTTGAAATCTTTAATTTCCATTTCGTGGGCAATGGTTTTGGCTTTAAGTCGGACCTGTACAGTGGATACACCCCGGCCACCCGCTCTCTGCGTGTTCACCCAGTCCTCCAGGACATTTTCTAGTTCAGGCCACCTGCTTTTATGTCCCCTGAAAGCTTTCCTGGACTTTGGGCATTGCATGAGCTCATCCCGCTGCATCCTCCAACGTCTCACCATGGACTCATTGACGCTAAGCTTCCGAGCAGCAGCGCAGTTACCTTCCTGTATAGCGAGATCAACGGCCTTCAACTTAAAACTTGCATCATGCGAAGTTCTTTGTGTGGGTTCCATGATGAAGGGGGGTGAGGATTTGAAAAGATAATGTTTGAGAGGATTTGAAAATATTTAATTCGTCGTTTTTCTATCTGCTTCTACCTAGTTTTATCTGCTAAAGGAGTAGTGTATTCTTCTTTGCATTTACTTTGTCTTACTTTTGATTCTACCGGTAATTCCGGTTAGCGCGCCCCCTGGCGGTGGAAAAAAATCCACAAAATAGCCGCGCCGTTGTTTAAGCCGCATGGTTCAAAACCTATGAAAAAAGTAGCGGCTTATAGTCCGAAAAATACGGTAGCTTTTTTCATTTATTTTGAACAGGCGGCGAAACTATAAACCATCTCATGTTATAAAAAGTTAAGAATACAAAATAACATAAAAAAAAAAATTATATATGTATGTATATATATATACACACACACACACACACACACACACACACACACACACACATATATATGTAAACATATATATATGTAAACATATATATATATATATATATATATATACATACATACATATATGTAAACACACTATATATATATATATATATATATATATATATATATATATATATATACATACATATATGTAAACACACACACACACATATATATATATATATATATATATATATATATATATATATATATATATATATATATATATATATATATACAGTATATACATACATGTATATACAGTATATACATACATGTATATATATATATTATACACAGAATACTAGCCATACTGGCAATTGCTTCTGCGTCTTATGCTGGCCCTATCTGTTTTCATGTCAAGGGCCTGCTTATGAACAGCAGGGATAATTGTTGCACATGTCTTTTTACTCGCACCAGTGATTGGCATGTCGGGGTGTCATCTTGTGTGCGTTACCATGTTTGATGTATTTCCAGTAGCACCTCAGTGAAACAACGCCGACAGATGGTCTTTTTCCAGTCAACACCGCGTGCCATCCCTGTTAAATTGCCCTGGGAAACGGAAGTGCTCCCATATATTTAGGGCCCGAGCACTTAACAGTGCGAAGGCCCTATTGTATCTGTAGGAATTTTTTTTTTCCCCTTGTTTTTTTTTGTTTTTTTTTTCCTCCTTCTTCACCAAATTTTGCCCGCAAGCCAGGCCTGGCGAAAAATTTGATATTTAATGGTTTGCATTAATGGGTGTGGCCTAATGGCTCAACAGCGCCCCCTAGAAAACTTGACGTACATGCACGAAAATCGGTACACACCTGTATCATGTCGCAACTTAAAGAAAAGTCTCTTGGCGCCATGGCCGAAACCGAACAGGAATTCGGCCATTTTGAATTAATTGTGTAATAATAATTAATGCGGCCCGAACCGTAACGTGCACCCAGGTGTGCGTCTAGAACCTGTGACGATGGGCATTACTTTTCTCAGTCAAAAGCGTTACGATAGACACCAAAAAGCGCGCCCCCCCCCCTTCATCTGGTTGATCTGTATTTGATAGTTCATTGGCAAGATTTAGCCCCGCCCCTTCTTCTGATTGGTCGATATGTGATACTTCCTATTTTCTGCCATAACTTTTGAATAGTTTGATCACACTGGACGGCTCATCCGGGCGGCTTTACAGACACTGCAGAATTTGGTTGCTTTCCTCCTGCTTTCCTCTGAGTTGGCAGGCTGAGGGGAGACCACTTTATATATGTTAAAGCAAGAGAAAATGTGTTTTTCATAATAGGTCCCCTTTAACAAGGATGGCACAAGGTAACACATATATGAGGAGAAACACAAGAAAATACAACCGACACACAAGCCTTTGGAATCTGCAAGAGATAAAAACAAACAAACAGAAACAGATACAGGCAGAGACTCATACCCCTTTTACACCAAGCTGGTTCCAGGGCTGGTGCTAGTGCTGGTGCTTGAGCCGGTTCGCAGTTGGTTCTAAGTAAGAACCGTTTGCTTTTACACACGTTACTGTATACGGCACCACCACTCCCCCTCGTTTCCATCCCTACCCTGATCAGAAAGCTGAGAGCCAAAAGCTGTTTTAATTTCAGCTGTAGCGCTGTTAATATGGCACTTTATTAAGTTTTAATATTTTTTTCAGGCTTAAAAGTAACCTTTAAGATCCCCTACCTGGGCTCAGTTTATCCAAATAACGCCTGTTAAGAAATTTGACTCGAGAGCCGGCAGCCCCCGGGTCACAGCAGCTCCTCAGCCGGCTCAACCTGCGCCGTCTTCCCGGGGGAGAAGACTGCAGCTTTGTTGAGAATTACGCTGGATGAAATAAATCATTTAGGAAGATAAATGTTGGTTTAATAGATGAAATCTATCAGTTGTAGCTACGCCTGTTAAGAAATTACGGCGTACGGTGCGCATCGCCGCGTACATCGACGCAGAGCCTACGGCGTAGGTTACGTAACCTTGGAAGGCTTTGCGTTGGTGTAACGCGGAACCAGAACCGCGGGCTGGGACGTGGGTTGGGAGCGGGCTGGGAGCGGGCTGGGACGCGGGCTGGGACGCGGGCTGGGAGGCGTCCCCGCGGGCCTCGCGTCCAAGCGTCCCAGGGCTGGAACGCTCCCCCGCGGGCTCGGACGCGAGGCTGCCGCTCCATCGGCGGGCACGGAGCCCGCCGACGTTACTGTTGATGGATTATACCGTAGACCACTGCTGCTTCTGTTTTACATCCATTATTAAATAAATGGATGTAATAATAAAAGAGTCTGCTAACTTAACCGCCGTCTTCAACGCTCCGTTGTTTAAAAACGGCGCTCTTCCGTGTTTATTCTGCTTTGGTTGTTCAGTAACACCATCCCCAGCCCCGCCCCCAGCCCCCGACGTAAAGCGGTTCTAGACCTGGCCCAGCAAAGACCTGGGGCTGGTGTAGCACCAGTTTTGAGAGCCAGGAGCCGGTGCTTAGTCTGTGTAAAACCAAAGAACTAGTGCTAAGTCTGGCTCTAGCCCAGAACCAGCCCTGGAACCAGCTTGGTGTAAAAGGGGTAACAAACAGCAACCATTCCAGGGGCCTCATGTACAAAGAGTGCTTGGATTTCAACGTGAATGTGTGCGTGGAATTCTTGCGTAAGCAAAAAGAAAATTCAGATGTTCAAAACTGTGCGTCCGCCCAAATTCACACTTGTTTCTTTGAACATCATAGTCGACGTGGAATTGAGCGTATATGCAAAAGCACAACTATACGCCCTGTGTCCTCCCTCAAGTAGATATATTTGAATATGATAATGAGGATACATATCCATTAAAAACCGCTCATTCTAACAAGGAACTTAAAAAAACAAGTGAAACAAATTTAAAAAAATATCGGCCTTGAGCTGGAGACACTCCAGTCAGAAGTTGAGGCCTGGGAAAATAATTTATTTGGGGGCATTTCTTCCGACTTAAACTGTAAAAAAGAGAGTAATGCGCTGTAGTTGGGTTGACCCCATTGCAATATGGGTAACATTGTTCTTTGCTTTGTGTTGCGTTCCATGAAGAGTTGTGGTTTTAATATGTTCGTAAGGGTCTGTGAATGTTAATATTTTGCGTTAGTGCATCATTACACTCTTGTTTGTATTTTAAGAACCGACACCAGAACTTAAGTTGCTGGAATGAAAAATGGCTCCTCTTTCCGCTTTATTGTCACTCGTATTATATAGGCTACTAAAAGATTAAGCCCCATGTACACCTCGAACACCTCTTTTATAAGTATAACAATGTGAACAACATAAACTTATATTTAAAACATGAAGCATCACGATCTGATTCTTCCACTGCAGAAATAAAGACAAGTTGTGCCAATGTGATAATATCAAGGTGTAAACGTGAGAAATAAAGAACAAAGTCGCTGTAACTGAATGTTGCATCCGCAGGAGGAGAGACTGGTCTAGGTCCTGGCCTCCATCACTGGAAGGAGAGACCGGTCTAACACTTTCCGGAGAAACATTTTCTGGAGTCCTGCAGCACCTGCAGCCGACTCGATATCAGACTCTGAAAGTAGCCTAAACATTCAATAAAAACTTGAATATTCATATATTGCTGATTCACATGAGTTCATACCAACCAACCTTTCAATGACACGTTAGATTTGTTTTAAAAATACAACTTTAGAGAACTGGTTCTTCGCTGCAAATTGTGTTTTAACGTTTTTCTTTCAGACACAGTTATGGGATATTCTAAGGATCTGGCTTTTATCTGGAGTAGTCGTCTCATACGATCATCTTGGCGACTGAGAGACATTCCACCTGTCAGCAGCTCCTGCTAACATATTTCGTTTTTCGTTTGTGGCGTTTGTGGTCACCATGCAACCGTCTGTCGCGGTTCAAAGCTGTTAACAAATGCCATGCGCGAACCAACTGTTCTCTCATTGGTTCCAGCAATGGAAGGGTAAAGGTCTTGTCAAATTTTCAGATCTTTATGAGAAGAATGTATTCTGTAGTTTCGATAAGATTCGTACCAAATATGATCTACCCCATAATAATCTCTTTCAATATTTTCAAATTAAAGATTTTGTTAAAAATCAATATCCCTCCTATCCTGAAAAACCAGCAAATAGACCATGGGACAACCTTCTAATATTGCATCCAGTCTAGAATGGTAGCATTTACCACACTGATAGCAAGACGTAGAATATTGTTAGCATGGAAATCCCCAAAGCCTCCTTCTATTGCCTTATGGCTCAAAGATATTATAGATTTCTTAAAATTGGAAAAAATAAAGTTTACATTTAAGGGTTCATTAGAAAGGTTCTTCTCGAGCTGGCAACCATTTATTACTTACTCTGAAAATTTGAGAGTACTTCCAAAGGACTGAGCTGATGTCTTTGTTTTTCGTTGTTTTTCTATCCCTAAGAATAGTAACAGCCTAATTACTAATACATTGGTATATAACTCTGGGGGTGATATATGATAACATTCCGACTCAGGTATTTACTAGTATGACTTGTGACTATTACTGGAATTGCTAATCATTAATCTAAGAACTAATTATTAATCTCTAGATAACGTTGGTTACTCTCGTAACCCCGGTTCTCTGATAACGTAGTGAGGTATCTCAGCCTATAGGAGAGCGCCTCTCATGCTGTCGAACTACGGAAGCTCCAATGACACTCCGTCTGTCGGAGACAGACCAATGACAGCAGTGACAGGAGAGCCCGCCCCTCTCCCTTATACTCTGACTGTGTCAGTGCACGGGTTAAGGCTGAAATATGGTTCTGCGTCAAAACGACGCCGTGCCTACGGCGTGTGGTTTTCGTCCACGCAGACCACACGCCGTCACCTGCGCCGTCACTGACGTGCACCTCCCAAAAATTGTAACTACGTGTCGAGGCGACGCAGACCACACGCAGACGGAGAGGGCTGTGATTGGTTCGCTTGGAAGCAACGCATTTCCGGTTTCCGGTTTTAAGCAGTAGTGAACTTTCAGAGCTCTTTTCTTCGTTTATATGTGATTTTTTTTGTTTTGGTTTTTTGCACAATAGTTGTCCTTATCTCTTTGATTTACTGTGACCGGAAAAAGTCGGATAAACCATTCAGAAAAAGATCGCTAACTAGCGGCCGTGGGGGGTACTGCACCACGGAGAAATGGAGTGACGGAGAAGTCCAAAGGGTTCATGACGGCGTCACGGCTGCAGCGTGTGCTCTGCGTTGGTTTGACGCAGAACCTTAATTCAGCCTTTATTCTAACCCGTGCACGCGTACTGCAAGGAGGGGTGTGTACTGAGATACCTCACTACGTTATCAGAGAACCGGGGTTACGTGAGTAACCTAACGTTCTCTTTCTAACTTCGTTCGGTATCTCAGCCTATAGGAGATATAGACAACTCCCGGATTGCAACATGCTCTCTGAAGCCGGCACTCTGACCCCAACAGACGAAGAACAGACGAGGTGTAGATCAGACAGCGCCCACCTGGAGGACGGAATGGGCCAGAGAGGGCGCTGGAACATACAATCTATAAAACCTGACAAATGCGTGAGGCGAAGCCCAGCTTGCAGCCTTACAAATGTCCTTGACAGAGATCCCTTTAAACAGGGCCCATGAAGTGGCCATGCCCCGGGTGGAGTGGGGTCTCACGCCCATCGGAGCCTGTAAATCCCCGCACTCATACGCCAATCTGATAGCATCCAAAATCCAGTGAGACAACAGTTGCTGCGAAATGGGTTTCCCCTTGTGGGATAAAGCCCAGGACACAAACAGCTGGTCAGCTGTCCTGAAACCACTCGTCCTCGAAAGCACGCACCTGGCACAGAGAGTTCAGCCTCTTTTCCTCGGCAGAGGGGAAATGAGAAAACCACCCGTTTGGTTGAAGACAAAGCCAAGAGCAAAGCAGTCTTAAAGGTGACCTATTATGGCATTTAATGTATATTTTAAACAGGCCTTGAATGTCTTAAAAACAATCTAAAGCTTGTTTTTTCTACATAAATCATAAATCCAGCCTGTGGGCCTTGTCACTAGTTTTACCGCTTCTAACCTCTTTTTCTGCTCCTCATTCTAAGGGAAGGGGGGGGGGTATGATAATGAGGCTCTGTGCTGATTGGCTCCCTGAATGACGTGTAGCAGGGGAGGAGAATAAACCCTCGCTCCGCCAGAGCAGCCCAAGCCTGTAAATTATCACAACACTGAATTTTCACAAATGGAAACTTTATTGTTAAAAAAATAAAATATGAGTTGTAAATAAATAACATTTATGCACTATTTAAGCCGGATCTACCCGGCGGATGCTGAACGCTGGCCCCGGAGCCACGCCGGGCGCCCGGGAGCAGCGTCCCAGGGCTGGAACGCTCCCCCGCGGGCTCGGACGCGAGGCTGCCGCTCCATCGGCGGGCACGGAGCCCGCCGACGTTACTGTTGATGGATTATACCGTAGACCACTGCTGCTTCTGTTTTACATCCATTATTAAATAAATGGATGTAATAATAAAAGAGTCTGCTAACTTAACCGCCGTCTTCAACGCTCCGTTGTTTAAAAACGGCGCTCTTCCGTGTTTATTCTGCTTTGGTTGTTCAGTAACACCATCCCCAGCCCCGCCCCCAGCCCCCGACGTAAAGCGGTTCTAGACCTGGCCCAGCAAAGACCTGGGGCTGGTGTAGCACCAGTTTTGAGAGCCAGGAGCCGGTGCTTAGTCTGTGTAAAACCAAAGAACTAGTGCTAAGTCTGGCTCTAGCCCAGAACCAGCCCTGGAACCAGCTTGGTGTAAAAGGGGTAACAAACAGCAACCATTCCAGGGGCCTCATGTACAAAGAGTGCTTGGATTTCAACGTGAATGTGTGCGTGGAATTCTTGCGTAAGCAAAAAGAAAATTCAGATGTTCAAAACTGTGCGTCCGCCCAAATTCACACTTGTTTCTTTGAACATCATAGTCGACGTGGAATTGAGCGTATATGCAAAAGCACAACTATACGCCCTGTGTCCTCCCTCAAGTAGATATATTTGAATATGATAATGAGGATACATATCCATTAAAAACCGCTCATTCTAACAAGGAACTTAAAAAAACAAGTGAAACAAATTTAAAAAAATATCGGCCTTGAGCTGGAGACACTCCAGTCAGAAGTTGAGGCCTGGGAAAATAATTTATTTGGGGGCATTTCTTCCGACTTAAACTGTAAAAAAGAGAGTAATGCGCTGTAGTTGGGTTGACCCCATTGCAATATGGGTAACATTGTTCTTTGCTTTGTGTTGCGTTCCATGAAGAGTTGTGGTTTTAATATGTTCGTAAGGGTCTGTGAATGTTAATATTTTGCGTTAGTGCATCATTACACTCTTGTTTGTATTTTAAGAACCGACACCAGAACTTAAGTTGCTGGAATGAAAAATGGCTCCTCTTTCCGCTTTATTGTCACTCGTATTATATAGGCTACTAAAAGATTAAGCCCCATGTACACCTCGAACACCTCTTTTATAAGTATAACAATGTGAACAACATAAACTTATATTTAAAACATGAAGCATCACGATCTGATTCTTCCACTGCAGAAATAAAGACAAGTTGTGCCAATGTGATAATATCAAGGTGTAAACGTGAGAAATAAAGAACAAAGTCGCTGTAACTGAATGTTGCATCCGCAGGAGGAGAGACTGGTCTAGGTCCTGGCCTCCATCACTGGAAGGAGAGACCGGTCTAACACTTTCCGGAGAAACATTTTCTGGAGTCCTGCAGCACCTGCAGCCGACTCGATATCAGACTCTGAAAGTAGCCTAAACATTCAATAAAAACTTGAATATTCATATATTGCTGATTCACATGAGTTCATACCAACCAACCTTTCAATGACACGTTAGATTTGTTTTAAAAATACAACTTTAGAGAACTGGTTCTTCGCTGCAAATTGTGTTTTAACGTTTTTCTTTCAGACACAGTTATGGGATATTCTAAGGATCTGGCTTTTATCTGGAGTAGTCGTCTCATACGATCATCTTGGCGACTGAGAGACATTCCACCTGTCAGCAGCTCCTGCTAACATATTTCGTTTTTCGTTTGTGGCGTTTGTGGTCACCATGCAACCGTCTGTCGCGGTTCAAAGCTGTTAACAAATGCCATGCGCGAACCAACTGTTCTCTCATTGGTTCCAGCAATGGAAGGGTAAAGGTCTTGTCAAATTTTCAGATCTTTATGAGAAGAATGTATTCTGTAGTTTCGATAAGATTCGTACCAAATATGATCTACCCCATAATAATCTCTTTCAATATTTTCAAATTAAAGATTTTGTTAAAAATCAATATCCCTCCTATCCTGAAAAACCAGCAAATAGACCATGGGACAACCTTCTAATATTGCATCCAGTCTAGAATGGTAGCATTTACCACACTGATAGCAAGACGTAGAATATTGTTAGCATGGAAATCCCCAAAGCCTCCTTCTATTGCCTTATGGCTCAAAGATATTATAGATTTCTTAAAATTGGAAAAAATAAAGTTTACATTTAAGGGTTCATTAGAAAGGTTCTTCTCGAGCTGGCAACCATTTATTACTTACTCTGAAAATTTGAGAGTACTTCCAAAGGACTGAGCTGATGTCTTTGTTTTTCGTTGTTTTTCTATCCCTAAGAATAGTAACAGCCTAATTACTAATACATTGGTATATAACTCTGGGGGTGATATATGATAACATTCCGACTCAGGTATTTACTAGTATGACTTGTGACTATTACTGGAATTGCTAATCATTAATCTAAGAACTAATTATTAATCTCTAGATAACGTTGGTTACTCTCGTAACCCCGGTTCTCTGATAACGTAGTGAGGTATCTCAGCCTATAGGAGAGCGCCTCTCATGCTGTCGAACTACGGAAGCTCCAATGACACTCCGTCTGTCGGAGACAGACCAATGACAGCAGTGACAGGAGAGCCCGCCCCTCTCCCTTATACTCTGACTGTGTCAGTGCACGGGTTAAGGCTGAAATATGGTTCTGCGTCAAAACGACGCCGTGCCTACGGCGTGTGGTTTTCGTCCACGCAGACCACACGCCGTCACCTGCGCCGTCACTGACGTGCACCTCCCAAAAATTGTAACTACGTGTCGAGGCGACGCAGACCACACGCAGACGGAGAGGGCTGTGATTGGTTCGCTTGGAAGCAACGCATTTCCGGTTTCCGGTTTTAAGCAGTAGTGAACTTTCAGAGCTCTTTTCTTCGTTTATATGTGATTTTTTTTGTTTTGGTTTTTTGCACAATAGTTGTCCTTATCTCTTTGATTTACTGTGACCGGAAAAAGTCGGATAAACCATTCAGAAAAAGATCGCTAACTAGCGGCCGTGGGGGGTACTGCACCACGGAGAAATGGAGTGACGGAGAAGTCCAAAGGGTTCATGACGGCGTCACGGCTGCAGCGTGTGCTCTGCGTTGGTTTGACGCAGAACCTTAATTCAGCCTTTATTCTAACCCGTGCACGCGTACTGCAAGGAGGGGTGTGTACTGAGATACCTCACTACGTTATCAGAGAACCGGGGTTACGTGAGTAACCTAACGTTCTCTTTCTAACTTCGTTCGGTATCTCAGCCTATAGGAGATATAGACAACTCCCGGATTGCAACATGCTCTCTGAAGCCGGCACTCTGACCCCAACAGACGAAGAACAGACGAGGTGTAGATCAGACAGCGCCCACCTGGAGGACGGAATGGGCCAGAGAGGGCGCTGGAACATACAATCTATAAAACCTGACAAATGCGTGAGGCGAAGCCCAGCTTGCAGCCTTACAAATGTCCTTGACAGAGATCCCTTTAAACAGGGCCCATGAAGTGGCCATGCCCCGGGTGGAGTGGGGTCTCACGCCCATCGGAGCCTGTAAATCCCCGCACTCATACGCCAATCTGATAGCATCCAAAATCCAGTGAGACAACAGTTGCTGCGAAATGGGTTTCCCCTTGTGGGATAAAGCCCAGGACACAAACAGCTGGTCAGCTGTCCTGAAACCACTCGTCCTCGAAAGCACGCACCTGGCACAGAGAGTTCAGCCTCTTTTCCTCGGCAGAGGGGAAATGAGAAAACCACCCGTTTGGTTGAAGACAAAGCCAAGAGCAAAGCAGTCTTAAAGGTGACCTATTATGGCATTTAATGTATATTTTAAACAGGCCTTGAATGTCTTAAAAACAATCTAAAGCTTGTTTTTTCTACATAAATCATAAATCCAGCCTGTGGGCCTTGTCACTAGTTTTACCGCTTCTAACCTCTTTTTCTGCTCCTCATTCTAAGGGAAGGGGGGGGGGTATGATAATGAGGCTCTGTGCTGATTGGCTCCCTGAATGACGTGTAGCAGGGGAGGAGAATAAACCCTCGCTCCGCCAGAGCAGCCCAAGCCTGTAAATTATCACAACACTGAATTTTCACAAATGGAAACTTTATTGTTAAAAAAATAAAATATGAGTTGTAAATAAATAACATTTATGCACTATTTAAGCCGGATCTACCCGGCGGATGCTGAACGCTGGCCCCGGAGCCACGCCGGGCGCCCGGGAGCAGCGCGCATCACCGCGGCTTTAACGGGGGAATCTGACCGGTTCCGACCGGCCGGGACCGCAGGAACCGGCCTGGACTGGTAGCAGGGACTCCCGGGGACCAACCAGCAGAATTTCAGCCGGATCTGCCCGGCGGATGCTGCGCGACGGGCGCCGCAACCCCATGGCGGGCGCACAGATCCGCTCCGGAGCGCATCCGCGGCGCATCGCCCATTACCGGGGATCAAACCGACAGATTTCGCTGAAAATCTCGGAGAGTGAAGCTGGTCCGACCTGGGACAGACCCCCGAGGACCCAGCTCCCAAACCACCCGGGAACCTGGATGATTCAACCCGGATCCGCGGCGCCACGGCGCCGCGTCCGACTGGCTGAAGGAAGGACCGCTCCAGCAGCGGAGAGAGCTGGTTGTGGGCGTGGTTTCAGCAGCGGAGGCTGAACCTATGGAAATGAGCGCCTATGGTGACGTCACCATAGGCGCAGATTCAGAATGGCTCAAAAAAAGGTCACGTGACACTGGGGGACTCTGTAAGGCAGGGGTCAGAGACCCTGCAGAATTTCATGGTATTTTGTCTCCCCTGTGCTGGCAGGGTGAGGGGAGACCACTTTATATATGTTAAAACAAGAAAAAACGTGTTTTTCATAATAGGTCCCCTTTAAGTGACAAAAGTGTCATGTCAATTATTTCCAGGGGCTCGAACGTCGGCACATGGCGTCGAGCACCAGAGAGAGGTCCCAGGATGGGACAAGGGTCCTGGGGACGAGGAGCCCTCGGCCTGCGCCCTTCATAAAGCGGCACACCAGCGGGTGCTGACCGACATTATGTCTCCCAAAGCCAACGTGGGAGGCAGAAATGGCGGCCAGATACAACTTGATGGTGGAGAAGGCCCTCCCCTTGTGCATCAGCTCCTGCAGGAAGCACAATACCTTATTTCAGTCAATCAATAAACAAACAAAAAAAACAGGACCTTTACAGTTCATTTGACATCCTTACACCATTTTTGTGTTTAATCCAGCTGCAGGAAAATCCACAATTGTAAAATTTAGACCCCTTTACAGAATCCTGTTTGATGTTTGAAATTGGCTTTGGGGGGCCCAATTGTGTCACTCTCAGGAAACTGAGAGAAACTTAAGTTCCACACATTCAGATGGTTCAAACTGACTAAATGAATGAATCAAGGCTTTTCGCTCGTCTTATGAACAAACCCCATCTGTTTGTCAATACACCTGTCCGTTTCTCCGATAGTGGGCTAACTTTTATCTGCGTTTCCTTGATCTCGGCTTCCAGCCATCTTCCATGATCGTTACTCCTTTCATGATCATGATGTCGTGTTTATTTCATCTCCTGTGTCATTGGTGGTACATATAATATGCAGCACTACATTGACATATTCCAGCTGATTTTCCGTGCGTGCTTTGTCACTTTGTCTTTGTCACTAGGAAGCTCAATGTCACCAACATATTAATGTTGCATTACCCCGAGGTCAGTTCTGGTTACAGTTATCAGGGCTAACGGATAGCCATTCTGGGTTCGTAGGAATGATGACGTAATCTCAGAACTTGTTATCCAGACATGAGTATCCATGTTGCACCCATTGCAGCTTTGTTGTAGATCATCATGACTGCATGCAGCAGATGACTTGGATGTTTACCGGAAAAATATCCTTTGATTTTGTAGCTATATTAGAACTTCAGTTAGCAGAGCATCACAGTTTAAAGACTTGTTTAAAATTTTGCTCAAGAGGAAGATGCACTCTGCTCCAGCCCGTCATGGGCTTGTTACTGCTGCATCCATTTAAAGGAGCATGAGGTTCCTTTTAAGAAATGAGACACATTAGCGCCACCTTCGCCACGACGGCCGCCTGGGGTACTGCAGCCAACAGCGAAGCCGGCACGGGAGAACGGGGAGAACGCGCATGCAGCGTCATTTGACGTCACATCCGCAGGACAGCGCGGGAATATTCCGGCCCGGAATTGCAGCACATTTTGCAGCACACAGCCTGTTCAAGGCAACGGAGAGATACGCTAGAGGGCTCATTCGTTTTGGTTTGGAACACTTCATCTGACATTATTACTAGAAAACTTAAAACATATACACATTTTTTTCATAAATCCTGCCTCAATCCTGCCTCATGCTCCTTTAATGAAAGCATTCTTGTGTATTTTCAGTCTAGGAGAGAAAGGACAAGATTTTGTGGACTGCTTTTGAGAGGACAACACAGTTATCTGACATTTATTTTCAAAGGGCATTTCAAGACTGATGCAGTATTCAGAATCAAATTATTCGGCGTCACTTTGTATTAGGTTATCCGTATAGGTTCTAAATTACACAAGGCCACTTATAGAGAAGGCGGAATTACTTTATTTTGCCTATCCTGGTAACAATAAACGTATGCAACAATACCAAATCTTACTAAAAGATGTTGTGACTGTGCTATTTTCTCTGAAATAGCCAAGAAATACATGACTGCATTCCCTGACTTACCTGAGGACAGCTTTTACAGTCAAATATCAATGCTTGCCTTCACAGCTGTTGTGTCTTATAATGGAGACAGCGATGCTGCCCAGGCCCACAATCTGAAAGACATTGATATGGATGGGCTCTATAAAGAATTTGGCATGGTGGAAGATATCCACAGTCTTTTAGAAAGGGAAGGTCGGCACTCAAAGGAGCAGTATCTAAAGCTGTTTTCCAAGGCAGATGTCCCTTTTTTTAATCTGAGTACAGTCTGCACCATTCTTTTCTTCTGAATACATATAGCAGTGCAGATACAGAATGTACAGTATCTCAATGGAAATACATTATGAAAAAGTAAAACAAAACACCAGAACAAACAGTATTAAGGCAACGCTGCAAATATGTCAATTTGCAAATCTTACTGAAAATTGTATTCAAAGAATAAACTCTTCAATGCAGCCATTTAAAATATGTTAACTCCTGTCTTGGTCAGACCAAGAGTCTCATGTTTGGTTCTTCTTTAACTGAGTCCTAAAGTGTTACAGAAATAATAGGTAAAGTCGAATTTTCTTCAGCGATTGAATGTAAATTTGCTTGACATTCAATAAACACATACATATACACATATATATATATATATATATATATATATATATATATATATATATATATATATATACTGTATATATATATATATATATATATATATATATATAATAATGACTTGGATTTATATAGCGCCCTTCTAGGCACCCAGAGCGCTTTACAGCGCTGAGTCTTTGAAGTACCCATTTTCCAGAGGATCCAACTGTGGAACCTGCTGAGCGATGGCTGCCTGTCCCCACACCCGTGTTTGGATATGGACTCTCAAGATGTGCTGTTTCAGAGCTCCGATTGTTGGAGGGAGCTTGTCACCTTCTGCCATGTGCTTGCAGAAGAGATGCCAACGTAGGTCAGGAATTGTCTTGATGCTGATGCCCTTGGGTGTGTAGGCTGTACATACAAAGGTAGCCAGTGTTGAAAGCATTCCCTCTGTCACGTATGCTTCCTCCAGAAGCATCTGCAGAGCATTGATGGCATCCTCATCAGCTTTGAGGTACACCTGGAACCATGTTGTCTTGCCTATGCGAGAGAACCTCCCAGTGTTGTCAGCCCCTGTGAAGGCATGGAAGGCTGGCAAAGCCTTTGCTCTTTCTGGACTTAGAGCACTCCACAGTGGTTCAATTTGCACAACACCAGATGCCATAGAAATGGATGTGTTCTTCAACAGGACATCATAGTTTGCTATGACCAGCACCAAGACATCTGTGTCGTGTGAGAAGAACACCAGCTGTGCATCAGGTGGGTTTCGCTGTGACGCCAGCACTGCCTGGTGGATCAGCAGTGTGTCTGCTTCTTCGTGGTTGTTGTCCTCAAAGAGCAGGTCTTTGTTGCTCCTTGTGTGCCCAGAAGCAGATGTGATGATCAGCTTGGTGGATCCCATGTTGTACTCTAGGATTTTGGCAGCAAGGTAGCTGGTCAAGTCAGCCTTTGTTTTGTCATGAGAGAGGAACCTGCTCATTGGGATGTGCTTGATGTTGGTGTCATCTCTGACTTGGTACTGGACAGGAGCTGTGCCTTGTCTTCGTTTGTCTCTGGTAGCACTCTTCAGAGAGTGTTCTCTGTAGGTGTCAAACACGAGAATGATCTCATCATAATCTTGTGTTAGAGACATCAGGCGGTCATTGAAATAGCCACTCAGATCCTTGACTGTTACTAAAGTCACTGTTTTTTTGGTCAGCGTCTTCACAAGTACCATCCCATCCACAAGTGCAATCTTGCTCCGGCTTGGGGGATCATTAGATATGGAGTTTGTGATTCCCATGTCCCTAGCATCTTGGCTGGTGGCCTTCTGAGACTGCTGAGAGTCTTTATCAGGCATGTCTGTTCTTGCCAGCTTATCCAGGAGATGGATTAACTTTGACTTGTCATGGCATGGCAGGACTGTTCCATCAGGAGCAAAGAGTGCCCTTGGTGTTAGAGTGAATTCATAGTTCCCAATGGCCTCTTTCTGGTTGATGTCTCTGTTTGACCTGGCAAGTACCATCAGCCTCCCATATAGGTCCTTGGTCTCCTTCAGATCTACAGTCTTGTCTCTGAGCTTAACTGTTGTAATCTTATTCCCAGACAGGAACATCTTGTTGTTCTCCTTCTTCACTGGGGCCCAGACACTGACATCTCCATTGATCCTCTCTGCCACATAGTCTCCATACAGCTTCTGGCCAGTGACATCTGCATTCAAAATCTGTGGTACATACTTATCTGGAATGTAGGCATGGGTGATAATGTTGTACAGCTTGTCACCATCAGCTGTAAAGGGGTTTCCATGACTGAGTATGGCTGCCTTAATCTTGTCGACTGCATGATGTGCCCTCTTGACAGCACTTGGCCCAAGCTCATGTGCTCTGTGGTTCCATCAGTTTCCATGTGAAATTGGCTTTTGAACTCCTTCGACAAGCGTCCAAGTTCTGGTGTCACCCGAATCTCTGTCTGGCATTGGCATTGTTGGAGATGCCTATGAGTCCAGAGTGGACCTTCATTAGCCTGTTCAGCTGTTCACATGTGTGGTCTGCTCCAAGGGACACAAAGGGGATGCCGCTCTTGGTGACTGATATACTGCCTGCTTGGAGTTCGTCCCAGGTCTGTGGGTGATTGGCACTCAAGTCATGCATGTCTGCAATGTATCTTGGCCAAAGTTGATTGTATTTGATGCGGTCCATGGCAAAGAACAGCTTGCTCAGTGCTTCTCCAGCTACATTACAGTTTTCAAAAAATTATAGTTTAACAACTCTCCAAAAAAATCCAGCGAAAGTTAAAATCCAAACGTAATGGACTTGACTGTAAATCATTTTTACAAATGAAAGTATTATTTCCTTGTCAGTACAGCTGATATACACATCCTTTGCAATGCTCATATCAGAACTGCCACATAATCATTTTTAGATTCATCAGTTTTGTCAGGAATATAAGAGAACCGTTAATATATGTGCAGACAAGTTAAAAAAAAAAAAAAAAGGAATCTAAGCGAAGCAGCCATTATGTACCAAACCATGCAGGCAGGAGTACTAGTAAAAAAAAATGTCCATCATTTCAACAAAATGTGCTGCAGCTGCAGGACCCCTAAAAGGCAAAACAAAACGCTAAGCAACACAATAGAATGATGAACTGAATGACAGCAGACTAGGGGGGTGAAAAACATGACTACATACTGTATACACAGTCTGGAAAACGCTCAAGGGATAACAATAGGGTATGACAATTACAGCAGAGAGGAGCAAAGAGGAAAGTCCTGTCAGGGACAATGTTTTCAAAGTGAAACAGCAAATGAAGCTGGATGCAAAACGTCCAAACAAAAATCATGATTAAATGAAAACTAAAATATTGCCAAAACAAGGGAACAGAACAACATTCAAATAAACAGAGCCCCAAGACGATTACTGGCTTAGCTAGTTGCTTGACGGGGGTGTTCATCCATTCAAAAATGATCTAAATGGGTGGAATTTGTGGCCAGCAATTGTAGAGAAGCATTCTATAAAGTCAAGGTTATGTATTCAGTGCAGGATCATTCTATTTCAGTCTTAAAACATTAGTTTTCACCACATGAACCTGCTTTGCAAGAGACTAGTTATATAGAAAAACAAAATGTTCATATCCACATATATTTCTCCTCTGCTGTTTCTCTACCTCCAACCCATTTTCACATCAAAATGTGAAATAGCAACGGTGGTCCACATTACAAAACGTATTAGTGTCACAATAAGGCCTCTCATATTGTGACATGTTCACGTTTTTTCCCCCTATTATTTTCTATTGGCCTGCCGAAAAGTCATGTGACTGTCCGCAGCTGCCTTGTAAAAAGAAAAACATGGCGGCCATCCTTGTCTATCTCAGTGGAAAATGCATTCTTTTTTGGTAGTTTTGACATATAAAAGCGTTTTGATCATATTTCTAGCAAGAAATATACATTGAAATGTCATAATATTTGTTCAGTTGCTGTATATGATCTTTGGTTTGTTAGTTATTACGATGAATCTCGGGATAAAATTGTTAGTTTTACATTTTCTGTTGTTGCTATGCTGGTTGCTACTGTAAGTGCACGGCTATGGACGAAACCAAGTGGCTTGTATGCTATTTGAATTATTCTTTACATTATGTAGTTATATGAGCTGTTAAGATATTTGTATTATTTTGTGTAACTGTTGATATTATTACAATATAAAACAAAATAAATTGGATTTTAGTGCCCAGGGGACTACACATTTATTAGGGCCCGAGCACTTACAGTGCGAAGGCCCTATTGTATCTGTAGGAATTTTTAGGGCCCGAGCACTTACAGTGCGAAGGCCTTATTGTATCTGTAGGAATTTTCATTCTTCTGACAAAAGGAGGGGCTTTTTGCCCCCCTAAACGTGCCCCAAAAGTCACCAAATTTTGCACGCAAGCCAGGCCTGGCGAAAATTTTTATATTTAATGGTTTGCATTAATGGGCGTGGCAAAATGGCTCAACATCGCCCCCCAAGAAAACTTTGTGCCTCAAGCCCCACAATACGGTATCATGTTGGCAACTTAAAGAAAAGTTTCTTGGCGCCATGGCCGAAACCGAACAGGAAGTCGGCCATTTTGAATTAATCCTGTCATTTTGGCGAAATTTATGCCATTTCTTCAGCCGCTTCAGAGTCCGAACCGTAATGTGCACCCAGGTGTGTTATGCATCAAAATGTGCGTCTCCATCCTGCGACAACGTCCATTACTTTTCTCAGTCAAAAGCGTGACCGTGGCGACGCTAGACGCCAAAAAGCACACTCACCCTTCATCTGATTGGTCCAGACAGAAAAAAACTTTGTTCCTCAAGCCCCACAATGCGGTTTGACGTACATGCACAAAAATCGCTACACACCTGTATCATGTCACAACTTAAAGAAAAGTCTCTTGGCGCTATGGCCGAAACCGAACAGGAAGTCAGCCATTTTGAACATTTTGAATTAATCGCGTAATTTTGGCGCAATTTATGCCATTCCTTCGGCAGTTAATACGGCCCGAACCGTAAAGTGCACCCAGGTGTGTTATACATCAAAATATGCGTCACCATCCTGTGACGACGCGCATTACTTTTCTTTTTCAAAAGCATTACCGTGGCGATGCTAGACGCCAAAAAGCGCGCCCCCCCTTCATCTGATTGGTCTATATTTGATAGTTCCCCAAAAGTCACCAAACAGGCCTGGCGATAAATTTGATATTTCATGGTTTGCATTAATAGGCGTGGCAGGATGGCTCAACAGCGCCCCCTAGAAAACTTTTCTCTGCCATAACTTTTGAATGGTTTGACATAATGACTCGTGGGTGTCACCTTAATTGGTGCAAAGTAGCCCCACCCATTTTTCTGATTGGTCGATATGTGATAGTTCCGATTTTCTGCAATAACTTTTGAATGGTTTGACAAAGACTCGTGGGTGGTGTCATCAGACTCGGTTTTGAGTCCTTGAACATAATTGCTGCAAATTAGACCCGCCTCTTCATCTGATTGGTCGATATCTGATAGTTCCTACTTTCTGACATAACTTTTGAATGGTTTGATATAGGAAGTCGTGGGTGGTGTCATTTCTGAAATGCTTATGGGGGACGGTAGCCATGAGTGCGAGCGCCCGTTCATCGCTGCTTGCAGCCTTTATTTCTTCTTTGAATTTCGACACCCCCGTGTTTTTGTGAGACAACTCAGAAATTATTGCTTGCTCCAAAAAAAGCATGTTTTAAAAAAATATTATTATTCTAACTTGTTTGGAAAGACAATCAACAAATTAATTCACTTTATTGTGTGTTTGCACCTATAAAGTACTATCCATACATATATGTTGTGTTGGACACTCACATTGTGCAATAAAGTTTTTCAGAGCAAAAAAAGATCCAATGACGTAATGAATCTAGCCACTTGCCCCCTACCGCCCCCGCTGCCCTCATGAACAAAACAAACATGTCGAAGTGACCGCCTGAGAAACCAGCACAGAAGCTACAGAACGACCGGATTACTCTGTATAGGGCAGAGCAGCTTCCCCGGGACTGTTAATGCTGTAAAATACTTGCTGTTTGAGCTGCGTCCGCTAGCACAGACAACCAGCTGCGTTAAGAAACGGACCTCGCTTGCGCTCCACGTGAGGAGAGCGGGTCATACTGTAATACAAAATTACAATTCCAAACGTCGCCGTCAAAGTACATGATCGTCAGCCTCTTTGTGTTGTAACGTTTATGTTTTTCACTCTGTAAGTGTTCTAAAATGCTAAAAACTAAATTCTCAAAAATTAAAACGGAACGATTTCATAGGGCCGTTCCTCTGTTTGCTGCCCTGGATCTGTTTGACAACTCTGACCCACACGATGTTTCTGAAAGCAGTTAAATCAGCATTCTGGGAGGTGATTGGTCCTTCAGCATCATTAGTTGCCAATACTTGCTGTTGAATTTCAATAAAATACTACTATTCATATGTTGAATAAATACACAGTAACTACACAATTCATGCAACAGCTCAAAAAACATTTTTAATAGCACTAACCCTAATCAATATCGGATCGAGTCAAATCAAATCCTGATAATCGATTCTGAACCTTAAGAATCGGAATCAAATTGATTCTTGACATTTGAATCGATCCTCAGCCCTAATCCTTAATTAGGTACTGTCACTTAAAATCCCCCCAAAATTCTTACAAGTCAAGTATACAAGCTGTTCTTAAGCATTAGACACCTCAGTGACTTTCTACTTTATCAGGAGAAAAAAAACACAAAGCTTTGAGTCCATCTGGGTCTCTTTAAGATTTGTTTACCTGTATATTCGTTGTATATCTTTTATTTAATTCACTAACAGTCATCAGTGTCACTGCCTCTGTGGTTAGTTAACTCCCAGCTGGATGAACTCCCAAGGGGCTGTGGGGATCCACCAAAGCATTTTCACAGCACATTTCACCCCATAACCAGTGTCTCAGGGAATTACATTGAAAACAGCAGATACGTTTAGCTCACTGGGAGCAGGAGAGAAAAACCTGACACAAAACAATTGAATAAAATGACATAGCGTTTGATATAACAAGGACACTGACGATATGTGGGTCTTGATGCTCCGACCCCTTGACTGAATGTAGTCTAGTTGATCCAGTTTGTGAGCTTTTGAACTTCAAGAGTTTGGAGGGCAATAGAATGTGCCTATTTCTAAATGATATTGTTTGCTCACAATTCACACACCAAAATAGTTTTCATGTTTTACATTCTTGTGACTTCGTTCTTAAATGAAGTGCCCTGAAGAAAAGATAATTAATTGTCTTACCTTGAGGTTGCAGAAATACTCACAATTGTAGTTCTAGGTACAGCTTTTGAAGTTTTCTTTATTGATCTGCAAAACGTACCTATACAGTTGTGGAAATTAGTTTTGTCAGCGATCCAATTTTTGATTTCTGCAAACTTTGCCTGTGTCCAAGTACCGATTGATGAAGATCCATTCTTGCTGCCTAAGTGCCCAGAATTGATCAGAATTTGTTATTTTCTGCTTGTCCACTCAATTTTTGAGAACTGACCACAACTTCTCAGTGAAATAAAAATCTGGGAGGTTTACTGGCCACTGATCCATAATTGAATGCTATGATCTCTGACCCACTTTGTTATCACTTTTTCTTTCAGTTTCATCAAATACAGGATTCATCCACAAATTGCTCTTGGATCAATATGAGAATGTGTACTCAGAATTCATGTTTGTGGTTTTGAGTAGAAGTGTTAGGTGAACTTACTCCTTTAGATGACAGGGAAATGCAAACATAGATGGTCTCCAGATGCTTTTACCTTTCTTCTGTAAAAACATTTTCTAGACTTTCCAAACAGTTTTCAATTAAAGATTCTCAGTGTAACATTTGTAAGAATTTATAGACCGGAGGACATTTGAACAGAATTATCCCCCTGGTCACTTCAAGTGTTCAATTAACACTGAGAATGGTAAGTTCAACACTAGAAAGTGTGTATATATGTCTACTCTTCTGAGTGTTATTTTAACACTTTTAAAATAGTTTATTGTGTAACACTACACCAAATTTACTCCAACATTGTACGACCAAAAGCCTCACAATTCAGTGCTAACCGCAGGTTTGATAACAATGCGTACGAAAATGCTATATACGTATGGACTATTTCAACACAAATCCATTAAAATTACTTATTTTCGACCAAATACTTTTCTAAAATGAAACAAAACTGGAAAATTAGGAAATGTGGCTGTGGACAGTTTCAAGCTGCAGGTGTTGGAAAGTACGTCACACCCAAAATATACACTAAAATTTGATGTAATTGACTCTAAAAGTGTCACTTTTACTCTAAATAGTGTTAGAATATCACTAATTACAACCAACACTGGCACACACAGGATCTGTGCTGCTAATAGCAATGAAAATAATAACATTGTGTGAGCTAAAAAGGCTTCACTTTATGGAGGTGATCACAATGAGATTTGAGGTGAACTAAAGGCTATTTAAATGTGAACATTATTGCATGGGCACAATACACCTTTTTAGGCACTGTTATGAGTTTTAAAACTAATTTCTTCATTTATCAGGTTGAAGGTTTACATCATTAGCATATTTATGGGTAGGGATAAGCATGTGTGGGCTTATTTGTTTAAAAAACTGTACAGGATGTGACCAGAAAGGACATATTGTGGGATGACTGTATTGGTCCATAAAATTCCAATTCAAATAAATATCTAAACATCAAAAATATGACTGAAAAATAATACTGAATCACTGTGATCTTTGTGCCATCAAGTGGTTCTGCATTAAAAACAGAGATAAACATATCACTGAAAATCACTGCATAAGTGAAAAATATTGGCCAGACTGCCATTATTTGCTGGCAACTTGTACCTGCAAGTTGGCTTTGAGAATTGCTGGCATAGCAGACAAATGCAAAGCATGCTAACAAACATCAAAAGCCAAAGGTTAAATAAAACAGTTTTGGCCCCAGAACAGGGTACAGAGCTGCATAATCACCAGCGGAGAAGCAACATTATCTGTGGGATAGGCAGAACAGGGGTCACTCATTTGTAGGTCTGAAAAAAAACTAATTTTCCTTAGTCTATCAATTATAATAATATGATTAATCACACCTGAGGCTAAGTTTGGGTCAAAAGCACCAACACATAATGTAATGGAGTATCCCTTTATAATTATAAGATCATAGTCAATAACCCAGAATATTTTAAGTACCATGTGGTTTATAAAAGGTTTCACCTTTGATTGAACAGATTCCATATTTTTGAATTAAAGTGCATGTCCATAAAATAAAGAGGCCCCGCTAACACATGTCATTAAACAGCTTGACTGAAGTTTGTGAAAACTGCAGCAACATATAATTTGTTGCTTTGTATCCTTTGAAAAGGCATTCTCTTTCTTATACAAGTGGAAAGCTACTTCATAGGAATAGTCTGCTGACATTGCATGAAAATGTCACAGAGGGAATTATTATTAGCTTAATAGCTGATTATCACGGATTGGTTAGGTTTAAGTATGAAAGATAGATACTTGGGTTAAGAATTAAAAAAAAAATAATAACCAGGGTGGATTGTTCTTTACTGTTGTGTCTTCTTCAATTTCCTGTCATTCCCACCAGTAAAAGTCAGAGTTTTCATGAGATGTGGCAATAAATTTACAGGCAACTTAAATTGCAGATACTCAAAGTGCTTGAAGAGGATGATAGTGAGTGGGGCCTAAGGAAACGTTGTTAATTGAAGCCGTTCAGATTCTTGAACAAATATGCCTTCTTATTTCCCTATTTAAAACTAACTGAAAAGAAATGAAAAGCAATTATCTCACAGCTGCATTTCCAAAATACCAGTCAGAAAAGAAAAGAAGAAAAGGAGCAAAACTCGTTTTTTATGCTCAATTTACTGTTACAGTGTCTCAGGGCTGAAGCCTGTTGTTTCACACTTGACAGCTGGGCAGTCCCACTCCAGTGGTCCATGAGTGTGACTTTTGTCACGCTGCTGTGATGCCGTCTTACTGGGAAAAATAAGAAAAAGCGGTCATTTCAGTGAATGTCCTAAAATGACCTATAAAAACTCCACCTGAAAAGCCACCTGAAGTCTGGCTGGATTGATGGTTAACAACTAGGGGTGTAACGATACACTAATCTCACGATACGGTACGATACACGATATTGAGGTCACAATAACGATACGATATTATAGCAGTATTTTTTTAACAACCTTGAATGAGGAATATATGACTGGAAAAAATTGTCTTTTATTTTAAAGACCCAAAATACAAAACAATGCTGTGCGTTTGCCCTATTGTTGTTTTATAACTGTTTAAGTTTTAAAGAGCAAGCCAGGCCAACCATTTTCCACAAACTGAACTAAAAATAAATGTCAGGTTTGCATTATGCATCAGTTCAGTTTCTTACAAGTAAAAATATTTTGCCACAAACTGAATAGTTTCTCTCATGTATGACTTTACTTTTTTCTTTTCCAGAAATTTAACAACTAAAATTAAATAAATAAATACAAGTAAATAAATAAACTATGAAAAGTCCCAAACTCAAAATGCAACATGACTGTTATTTAGCTTATGACAGAGTTAAGAGCTTCAGCCACATGCTCCCAGCCTAAGGTTCCTTCTTCAGGAATATTAGCATATCACATTTTCTGGCAGCAGTTGGAATCTTTGGGGAGTAACTATGTCCCCTGTTCCTGCCACCGCTAACTGTAATTCGCTGTGATGGTGCTGCATGTGGCTTTGCATGTTGCTAGTTTTAGCCGCGGTGTAGGGCAGGGTTCTCTTACAATGTTTGCAGATTGTTTGCGCCTTGTCAGCCACTCGGCCATCGTTTCTATCCACAATTGGAAATCCAAAATGCCGCCATACCGGTGACTTAAATGTGGCGGGAGCGTCTTCTATTGCTACGTTGTTCTTCATTCTACTTGTAAATCCTACGCAAGCATTGGAAAGATGGGAGAGGGGGGTGCGGCGCAGATTAATCACCCACTAGCTCAGAGCGCCCTCTTGTGTTAAAACAAAATCACTACATTGAAAAAGAAATCAGCGTCTGCTTGTATTGACTGGATAAATTTGTCTCAATATCGCGCTACAGTTTGTCACCTCCACGAAACGTACTGTATCGTGACGTTTTTGCATCGCAAAATTCGTGGCACGATATATTGTTACACCCCTATTAACAACACACCGTCGTCAGATGAATCAATACTGAGACACTGCAGTCTTTTCACGCATTACTTACATCATTTCACCCTAAAATAGCCTACTTGTTTAACAATGACATTAAAAGTGTCCTAACCTGAATTTGAACCACTGTTTTCCCAATCTATTCATCTAAATATTTTGTCTCATTTCAAATAAACCTTAAAATCTTTAGTTGGGCATCGAGTAAGGCTCCAAACCTCCAAGTTTTAAGTCTAGATGTAAATACCAAGATGTAAATTTAGATTTTTGCCATATTGGTTCAACCGTATTTGGGTTTAGAGGAAATGTTGGTAGCTGCGTTATTAGCATCTTTAATAGAATAAAACTGGCTGAGCAGCTGTTGTTGATCTGTAATTGTGAAGAACCACAGCCACATTTATCCCAGAGGGATCCCATATTTGTGCACAATCCTCTTTTTTATCTTACATTTCACCAGTAATACTTTGTTTTAACTTGTAAGTGATTTAGAAAAATACGAGAGTAAAATTCCTTACCAATTTTACTTTCTTTTTTATTGTGCCACATTCTACACTGCAAAGAAACACATGAATCAGCTTTAGATTTATTGGGAACAGCAAATGATGAATTCTAAACACATGGAAGTTACTGTAGCGAGTTGCTGATTCTCAATTACTAAATACTGTTTAGAAAGGTGCCATGCAAATATAGTTTATCATCATCTGTTGCGGCTTCTCTATCCAAACTTTTGTGAGCCGCTACTGAGCGGGTCAACACAGTCAAAAACAAAAGACAGACGCGGATCCAGCGTCACCTCCAAATTGATGCAATTTAATAATAGTTCAGCAGATTATACTTTTGCAAAAAAGTATCCATCAAAAGGCAAAAAAAAGCATCTTAATTTAATTTCTGCGATCTGCCCTTTGCAGTCAAAAAACTGTCCCGCTTCCCACTCTCCCACTCTTCCCTTCATCTGCAGGTGTCAATAATCACTCATTAAATCACTGCAGACGCTCTGACACAAGAAAGGAGGGGCGCGAAGACAAGGCAACAAACCAACAAAAAATGATTCCTTCTGAACTTATCTGTCCATAATATATACAACACAAATACCATGCCCCCACAAACCAATTCATATACACCTTTTTTCAAATAAAGGATTAAGTAAATATAGTATAATTAGACTAACCAACATTAATTTTGGCCTCAAAAAACCGGCCCCTAAGTGTAGATGCTAAAGCAGCACAATTACTGATACACATTCAAAAAATGGCCAAAAAGAAACTCAGGCAGGGTTCTCATACGTTATCAATACACATATCAAATATCAATCTCACAAATTCAGAAGTATTTCATAGTCCATAACAGTTCATGTGATTCCTGGTCCATAGGAATATATGTTTAGAGTGCCAGAGGTTACCAGCAAATAGTCCTTGGAAATCTGAAATCCATCAATCTGCTGCTTCCAGGAGTAGGCAGAGCTTTTCAATGGGTCTCTGTAAAACACTGTTCTTGGTTCTCACCAAGACGCTCCTTACAAGTCCTTAGGACCCTGGAAGTGTCTTTACAACCCGGCCCAGGAACCAGGAGTTCATTGGTGCTGTATCGTCCACAATGATGACATGGTCGTTTTAGCAGAGGCTCCGTTTGGGGTGATGCCACTTGTTTCTCCGCTGAAGGATTGGAAGATATTTTCTGATCCATCTACGCCAGAAATGATCGGCAAGGTACTGTACCTGTTTCCATCTCCTCCTTGAGTACAGGTTAGCCTTGTGAAAGAGTCCAGGTGGCATGATTGGTTTTGTTTTAAGTTGAAGGAGGTGGTTTGGGGTAAGGGGTTCCAGGTCGTTAGGGTCACATGACACTGTCGTTATTGGCCTGTCATTCATTATGGCCTCCACTTCACATATTGCTGTCTGTAGGGTTTCATCATCCAATATTTGCTCTTTTAGGACAGAATAAAGAATCTTTTTCACAGGTCTGATCAGCCTTTCCCATACTCCACCGTAGTGGGCTCCTGATGGTGGGATGAACAGCCATCTTACTCCATCTTTCAATAATGCACTTTGCATCTTGTGATGATCCAACTGTTTAAGAGTGTCCTTTAGTTCCTTTTGTGCCCCCACAAAGTTTGTTCCATTGTCGCTGCGAATGGTTGTTACTGTTCCTCTGCGACAGATGAATCTGCGTAGAGCATTAATGCAGGAGTCAGTGTCCAAAAAGCTAGCCATTTCTAAGAGTACAGCTCGACTTGCCAAGCAAGTAAAGATCACGCCCCAATGTTTAACATGTGCCCGGCCCCGCTTCACCTCTATGAGACCAAAGTAATCAATACCCACATGGGTAAAGGGTGGAAGATCCGGGAACACACTGTCTTTTGGAAGGTCGGCCATTGTCTGCTCAACAACCTTCGCTTGCATACGTCGACAGAATACACAACTCTTGATGATGCGTCTAGCAGATGAGTTGGCATGAGACAACCAGAATCTTTGCTGAAGTCGGGAGAGCATATGACTTCTCCCAGTCTGCTGATGAATATGATGTAAAATCAGCTTGGATATGTGAGAATCTTTGGGCAGTATGATTGGATTCTTTAAGTCCAGAGGCATTGCTGATTTGCTTATCCGTCCTCCTACTCTCAGCATGCCACTTTCCAACATGGGATCCAGTTTACAGATTGAGCTGCTTGTTTTCACTCGTTTCCCATTTTCCAGCAGTGCGAGATCCTGTTTGAAGAGACGTCTTTGCTCAAAGAGAATTACTGATCTTTCAGCCTGTTTTGTGTCTTCCACTGACAGATGCACTTTCACATTAACTGGGAGCAGGTTCATTTTGTTTTTCAGAGTTTAGGTCAGTCTTTGCAGAGTTCTTTCTTTGATTTAGCATAAGAAGAAGTTCTCTGAGCTTTAATATCCAGGCAACCCTTATCTGTAGTCTACTCCATGAAGAGTAATATTCGATCAACTTGCTGGTTGGATTTGTCTCTTCAATGCTTACACTGTTAACAGATGCCTCATCTTTTACCTCTTAATCATCCAGAGAAATTTGTCCCAACCTTTCAGAGATTTCAGGCAACTCCAGTTCTGGCCTTTCCAGATACGTGGGACCCTTCAACCATCTTGATTCCAGAAGGGTTCGATATGCAGCCCACGTGATGCAGCATCAGCTGGATTTTCCTTAGAGCCAACATGTCTCCACTGTCTCTCTTGAGATAGATCATGGATTACTGAGAGTCTGTTGGCCACGAAAGTATGGAATCTCTTTGTTCGATTATTTATATATCCCAACACTGAGGTGTTATCTGTCCAGAAAGTAGAGTCTACTATTTCTATTTGGAGCTCTCTTTTTGACATCCTGTCCACCTTTACCGCAAGAGTTGCTGCTGCCAGCTCCAACCCAGGAATCGTAATATGTTTGAGGGGGGTGCCCTGGATTTCCCCAGGATGAATGTGACATGTATCTCTTCTGAATCTGTGAACCTGAGATAGCTGACTGTGCCATAACCCATCTCACTGGCATCACAGAAGTGATGAAGCTCTGCAGATCTGACAAGGCCAAAGTTGTTAGGTTTTGTAAATCTGTCCACTTGAAATCTCTCGAGTTGCTCCAACTCTGTGATCCATACCTGCCATCTCTTAGCGAGTTTTTCTGGGATAATTTCATCCCATCCACATTCTAATTTGCAAAGCTCTTGGAGTATTTGCTTGGCTTTGAGGATAAATGGGGCAAGGAATCCCAACGGATCGTAAATAGAGCTAACCATGGAGAGAATACCTCTTCTGGTAAGTGGTTTGTTCTTGATAGCAACTTTGAATGTGAATGTATCACTTTCCGTATTCCATTGGATCCCAAGCGCTCTTTCAATGGGCAGTTGCTCTCTATCCAAGTCTAGCTCCTTAAGATTACTGGCTCTCTGACTCTCAGGAATACTAAGCAAAACCTCCCGGCTATTACTGACCCACTTAGTCAATGAGAAGCCTCCTTGATAGCAGACATATTTGAGGTCTCTGATAAGCTTTACAGCTTGATTCACTGTAGCCACCGATTTAAGACAATCGTCGACATAGAAGTTGCTTTGGACTGTTTCAGTTACTCCCTTGTCGTACTTGTAGACGTTGTCTTCTGCTGTCTGTTTCAGAGCAAAGTTGGCAATGCCGGGTGAAGAAACAGCTCCAAAGATATGGACCTTCATTCTGTAGGCTTCCAAAGGTTTAGTAGTATCTCCACCAGGCCACCACAGAAATCTGAGGAAGTCCTTGTGTTTGTCGGGAACATGCACCTGATAAAACATTGCCTCAATATCTGCCATAAAAGCAACTTGCTCTTGGCGATACCTGAGCAAAACCAATTAGAGTATTCACCAGGTCAGGACCTTGGAGGAGTTCCTTGTTCAAAGAGGTGCCTTTGTATGATGCGGCACAATCAAATACCACTCTAAGGTTACCCTTTCGACGATGGTAAACACCATGGTGAGGTATGTACCATACCTGTCCATCATTGCGGTCTAGTTGTTTAGGTGGCACCTTCTCGGAATAACCTTTCATGAATTCCATGAATGTTTTGTAGTCCACAGCATCATTTTTTATCTTTCTTGAATCTCTTAAGAAGATTTAAGGTGCGCTCTTTAACCATTTCACAGTTGTCAGGCATGACTGCTTCCTTGTGGCAAAAAGGTAAGGGTAGATGATAGTGTCCATCTAGATGCCCAACCGAGGTTGTGGCTATCTCCATGAATCTTCTGTCCTCAGCTGACATTTCATTCTTCTCTTCATTTTCTCTTTCAGAGAAGTCCTGATTATATTGTCTTATGAGAAGATCTTTTAGTTGCTCAACTGCTATTCGATTGACCGTTGCCGCCACAGGTCCAGCTTCCATAGCAGCAAACGAATTGAGTGGACCATTTACCACCCATCCAAACACTGTCTTGACTGTATATGGTCCATTTCTTTGGCTGTTAATTATGTCCCATGGCTCCATTGCCTTAGGAACATCGACTCCAATCAGAAGCTCAATATCAGCATCAATTTCGTTCAGTTGTATGCTACTCAGATACGGCCATTTTTCCAGGTCCTTTGAGGTGGGTATTATATCTTTTGAGACAGGTATTTTACTCTGCGTGTACACTTTTGACAGGTTGAGGTAAGTACTGCCATCCATGTTGCCAACTTCGAATCCAGTAAGTTCATAACTCTTTACTGGTCTGTTTTGACCCATCGTTTTTAAAGACAACCGTGACTTGGGGTTCAGCTGTCTCATCAGATTTTCTGTGCAGAATGTGGCAGAGCTGCCAGGGTCTAGAAATGCATAGGTCGATATGAATTTGTGTCCTTTATCAACTTTCACTCGAACTGGCACAATGGCTAATGCACAGTCTTTACCTGCCCCGGTTACTTCTCCAGCTGAAACCAGTGCACTACTGATGGCTGTGTCCTTTGTATCGGACGCCTTTGGCTGAGGATTTTGTGTAGCGTCTTGTGTTGTCACTTCTGGCTTGTCTATATGCAATATTGTTGGATGACTCCTGTTACACCTTTGGCATGTCAGCCTTCGTTTGCAGTTTTTACTTACATGCCCCCTTATCAAACATCCAAAACAGTGACCATTGCTTTTTAGAAAGTCAACTTTCTTCTTGTGTGGGTGAGCTTTAAATTGTGAGCAATCTGTTAACACATGTTTTCCTTTACAGAAAGTGCATGATGAAGACACAGGACCACCCCCTGGTGGCTACTGTTTGAATGTGCAGTGTTGTAATGTATCTGAGGGTGGTGGGGCATCACTGTCAGTTACCACGATGGTGGCGAAGCTGCTTCCTTTACTCTTAGGTGTTCTTATAGACACCGCTTGATTTCTTTTATTGGGAAGTTGGTGATCTTGGATGTCTCCGAACAATGGGTCCATAAGCATTTTTGCATGTTTTTCCATAAATTCCACAAGGTGCTGTAATGTAGCTCTCCTATTTGTTCTTTGTTGAACATCATAAGCTGCCACTCGCCATCTTTCTTGCAGTTTATAAGGAAGTTTGAATACCATTGGCCTCATATTGGAGGGAATATCAAGTTCATCCATATGATGCAAATATTGCATATCATTAAAGGCTGAAATATGCTTCTGCGTCACACCAACGCAGAGCACACACCGCAGCCGTGACGCCGTCGTGAACCCTTCGGACTTGTCCGTCTCTCCATTTCGCCGCGGTGCAGTACCCCCCGCGGCCACTAGTTAGCGATCTTTTTCTGAATGGTTTATCCGACTTTTTCCGGTCACAGTAAATCAAAGAAATAAGGACAACTATTGTGCAAAAAACATAAACAAAAAAAATCACACATAAACGAAGAAAAGAGCCCTGGAAGTTCACTACTGATTCAAACCGTAAACCGGAAATGCGTTGCTTCCAAGCAAACCAATCACAGCCCTCTCCGTCTGCGTGTGGTCTGCGTCTCCTCGACGCGTAGTTACAATTTTCGGGAGGTGCACGTCAGTGACGGCGCAGGTGACGGCGTGTGTTCTGCGTCGATCCAAACCACACGCCGTAGGCATGGCGCCATTTTGACGCAGAAGCATAATTCGGCCTTAAGGCATCCCCTTAAATACATTGCATAGGCATGAAGCGCTTTTCCATCATCAGTTTTTAAGGCTGTCCAGTTCAATGCCTTCTCTAAATAAGCGTTTGATATCTTGATTTCATCTCCATAATGCTCCTTTAATAATCGTTTAGCTTCCTTATATCCTCTGTGTGAATCCATATGTAGACAGCTTTGTACAAGGCTTTTGGGCTGTCCTGAGTTGAATTGTTCAAGAAAGTAGAGCTTATCCTGGCTGCTACTTGTTTTGTCCTCAATCAAGTGCTTAAATGCTTGAATAAATGATGTATATGCCAGTGGGTCGCCATCAAATACTGGCACCTCCATGGTCGGCAGCATGGATAATTTCTGTTGCATGATTATGAGTTTAGCAATGTCTGTTTGTTCTCTTTGCTTTTAGTCATCATGATGGATAAGACTCTGGACTGAATCCTCAACACGGTGCAGTCTAGATGGTGAATAATATTTCTTTGGCAGTGATGGGTCATGCTGCTGAAAACCTTTTTGGTCTGGTTTCTGAAATTGCATGTTTCCAACCGTTGTCTGGAGAAGTGTTTTAGGTACTGCACCCATATTTAGAAACTCAACAGGTGACACATCGGGATCCATGAAGTATGTATTCTTTTGTTTACTTGCTTCAAAATATGCATTCATTCCATGCTCTTGGGTTTCACTGTCCACGTCAAAGGTTTGTAGAACCTTAACTTTAGCAGCCGATACTGCAATTTCTGCACTGAGTTCCAAAGTCTCTATTTCTGTCTTTAACTTTGCTTCTTGCAGCTGCAGTGCATGTTTGTTCTTTAATGCAGCAGCTTTGGCCAGCAGGGCAGCATTTTCAGCAGCTGCTTTTCTGGCTGCTGAGGAGACTGAGGATGAAGTTTTGGTGGCTGCTGAGGAAGATTTAGATCCTTTTATCCTTTTAGACACACTGGAGATACTGTCATGAGGCTCAACACTCGATTGTGCAATCTGTTCTCTCTTCCACATGTCAACATCTTTTAACCAATAACTAAAGTTAGTCATCCTAGGCTCATACCAGTCCACATTATCCTCCTCTCTCTCCTCCTCTGATAAGAGCATTTGCACAGACTTATGAACGGCACAGAATTCCTCCATGGCTTCATGAAATGATTTCAAACAACGATTAACATGATCAACACTTCTACCATCCTGTAGTAATGCTTTGATTTCATTCATTTTTCTCGTGCATGCGCCCAGTCTTCCCTTGCGGGACGCTTAAAGTGTTTTTAACATGGTTTCTGCCTCTTGTGCGTTTTCTGGGATGTCCATTTTTTATTTAATTATTTTATTTTATTTGTTTATATTTTGTTCTGTTTTTCACTGTCGTTTGATGGTGTTGTATTTTATCCGATTGTTTATCCGTTTGTTTATGGAACAGCACCATGCTCGCGCAACGCTCCTTTAATTATTTTTCATCATGTGCGGTGTCTGCAGACACATCCAACCTCAGTTTACTTCACAGACACTATTTCCACTCTTCCGTTTAGTTCACGTCATAACTTTCATTCCATAACATTTCCAGCAATCCTTAAGCAGTATCCGTATCAATCCGTATCCACAAACCAGCGCTGTTCATTCATTTGATTTACTCACGACCGGTCCAGATTCTGCCCTCCGGCGTGCCCATGCAGCGTGTCCGTGCTGTGATTCTTCTTGAGCGGAGTTTTTTGACCTAATGTTGCGGCTTCTCTATCCAAACTTTTGTGAGCCGCTACTGAGCGGGTCAACACAGTCAAAAACGAAAGACAGACGCGGATCCAGCGTCACCTCCAAATTGATGCAATTTAATAATAGTTCCGCAGATTATACTTTTGCAAAAAGTATCCATGAAAAGGCAAAAAAAAGCATCTTAATTTAATTTCTGCGATCTGCCCTTTGCAGTCAAAAAACTGTCCCGCTTCCCACTCTCACACTCTTCCCTTCATCTGCAGGTGTCAATAATCACTCATTAAATCACTGCAGACGCTCTGACACAAGAAAGGAGGGGCGCGAAGACAAGGCAACAAACCAACAAAAAATGATTCCTTCTGAACTTATCTGTCCATAATATATACAACACAAACAATACCATGCCCCCACAAATCAATTCATATACACCTTCTTTCAAATAAAGGATTAAGTAAATAAAGTATAATTAGACTAACCAAGATTCATTTTGGCCTCAACATCATCACTATTATTAATTTCATGTTTGTCTGTGTGAAGTTTTTTCACACATCAACCAAATTATGAATTTGGGACTTAGCCTTCCAACAATCTTCACAAAACACTGACTGCAGGATAATGTTAGTCAAAGATGGACCAGCCTCAACTCCTTAATCCCTTCTTATCTTTATCCTTTTCTTGCTCTTTTTATTTTTCTCCTTCTCCTTATTCTGTAAGCTTCATTGTCAGCGGACGTTCCTATCTGGCGATTAGCCCCCGTAACTGTTTAACATTTCGGACAAATGACAGATGAATGGCAGGGCAGTGGCAATTCGGGATGGATGGATAGATGGAAGCATTTTTGTAGTTGGAAACAGTCCATTGCTTACTAGAAACATGAACCATGTTTCATGAACTGGCTTTTTATTTTATTGCAACAGATTAGTTATTTGATTGATTCTTTGAATTTGACTGCTTGTTTCCTTCTTACACATGGTGAGGCAAAAGTATGTGGCCCTGTGATAGGCTGGTGATTTGTCCAGGGTGAACCCCTGACTCTCGCCTGTAATGAGCTGGGATAGGCTCCAGCATTCCTTGGTGAACAGCTGGATGGTTACGCTCCGCAGGTGATCCTGATAAAGAGTGTCTCTCCCTCTCTTTCCTGCTCTCCTCAGTGTGGATGAGGGTACAAAATGGGCACAGACGCTGGGCCTCCTTCAGCTCCAGGTCGGTCTGAAGGCGTTCACGTTGAGGCATGCAAGGGTCCCTCGTTCAGCTCATCTGGGACTCGGAACGTTTGCGGGTCACTCGTTGCATCACTGTAGACTATGGTTGCCATTTCAAGGGAACCAGACACTTCTTCAGGCACGATAATGGAGAAGACCGCCCCATAGCTAGTAGCTGTTCATGCTAAAAAAGGAGCTGTGGCCTTCTTCATAGCTCACAGAGAACTCCATGGGACCGTGGCGATTTATGGCAGCCTGGGTCTAGGTTGCCATAAATCGGCAAGCGGCCCCTCCTGCGTTTTGGGGTCTATGCCCAATGAGGGTTATATTCCTTATCACAGAAGGGCCGTAAATGCAAAGCCTGCTGGGGCTTTGATTCATTATGGAGGTTCCTTTGTTTCAAACCATGCGGTCAGCTGTAAGAAATCAAGGCTGGTCTCAGAGTGAGGCATCAGAGCTGAGCCTTAAAGTTGAAATTAAGGCTTCCCATGTTCACATAGGACTGTGGCCCAACAGTTTATTTATTTATGTTAAAATGGTTAAGCAGTGTGTTTGGAGCACAATAAAAGTGACACCCGCTACCCAGAGAGAATCACAGAAATACATTTCATCCCAAAACCAATGATAAATTACGAAAAATGTCTGCTTTGGATAAAGCTATGTGGACGGTCGCAGTTCCACCCTTCCACAATGCTATCAGCTAAATTAATCAAAATATCTTGTTTTTTAAAATTCACTTGACGGTACCTGAAGTATTCCTTTTTATTTATATCTAATTGCTGTTAATTTTCTTTGGTCCAATTATTAGAAATAAAGTGATGTAAAACCCAATTTTTACAATGGAAGTGGACAGAAGACATGAATGTTGTGTCCGAGCTAGCAATGGGGCGGGGCTTGACGGAGGGTCAATTGTAACAGAAAACCCAAGTCACCCATAAGAAAGAAAACTAAATAGTACTCCAGTCTGAACCGAACCATAATACTGAGGAATATGGAACTAATAGAAAACTTGACAAGCAGGCAAGCTCTATTATCAGTCTCCTCTGAGATTTAGTCAGTATTTCCTATAATACAAACAGATGATAGATTTTAGCTCTTAACTGGTGCTGTTCCATGAGTTCTTTTAAAAACTCATTGATTCTGATAATTGAAGGTGGTGTTATCAGCTGTAGAGAGGACATAAAAGCAAAATGTGTGTCCCACTTCTGTTGACCTCTGACATCAATTAGCTTTTCATCCACTAGGAGAATGAGGTTGAATCCTCACGGAGGAAGTGCGGGGAATCCTGGCTACCATCAGAAGGAGGTCAGAAAGGTTCTTGCTTTGATCTCAAAGGTTCTGGATTTGGACAGTTCTATTCATAATTGTACAATTAAATAGGAACATTAATTTTAACCTCCTAAATAAAGGTCAACAATAGTATGCATTCTAAATTAAACGTATATATTTTAATGTTGAGCGGCACAGTATCCCCCCCAAGTTCCTTATGTAACCTTCTTACACTGTATGAGGAAACAGAGGTCCAGACTAAAATACCTTTTCAAAATTAATGAATTATGCCTAAACTTTGCCTCTCATTTAAAATACTGCTATGGTCAGCTCAGACAGACAGGCAGTAATCCAATTAAATCTCATCCTTAATAGCTATGGCAATTCAACATAAATTTTCGATTTATTGAAAGAACATCTTAAGTGCACTATTTTCAATTCTTTTTTTCCTCTCTAAATCTGTTGATGTTACTTTCCACTTTACCAATCTCTGCCAAGGTCAGTGGTAAATATTGCCTATAAACCTGTATCAGGTGTTGGTTGAAGCAGAATATAGTCATACAATTGTTAATCCAAACAACCTCGAGGTATTCAGGGTCCAGATTGACAGACTGAAGAGACAGATTGCACTGAATTACTCTCTATAAAGCACAGCAGTAAACTACAACAGTGAAAGTATTTGAAATTGTAAGAGTATGCTTCAGTATTTTGAAGGGAAGCTGAAATGTTTTAGTTTTTTATGTAATTAAAAACAGTCTTGAATAATTGTTGTAATCCTGTGTCATGTGCAAATACCAAATTCTAGAATTTTCTCTAGTAGGATTAGCTGCTATTTCCTCTCTCCCTCACTTTCTTAGAACAAAGCAAACATAATAATGACATCAATTAGTCTCAAGACAATTTTCCAAGATTCTGAATCAAAAGAAATGGCAAACACATAACTAATCGCAAGTTTGACGCTGACATGTAAAGCTCCATATCTTTTAAGTAAAAATTAATTTGTTTAATGTTTATCATTCCATGCATAATGCAATGATCGAAAGTAACAGGAATAGATGCAGGACATATGGAGTATTTTTACACTTTATTGTTGGGATTTTGTTTCAATAATGTATATGTGTATATGTATAAATCCATCTGAATCTAACAAATTACAACGTAAAATGATCAAACTAACCTAACTAACTGGCGCTGCAAACTTTTTTTGCAGTGTGAGAGCAGCCTTCCACATTCACACCATCCAGAGAAAATTCTGCAGATGGCTGAAACGCACGTTTTGCCATCGCGAAGTGATTTTGCATCAAGAAGGAACCAGGGGAATCCCCCTGCCAGCACTCAGTCGATGAGAGGGTCCTGACCAAGAATGCTGTAGCAGCATATCAAAGCATCCCAGGAGTGACTTACAAAAAGCATACGTTACATTTGTAGGTGGAATCCATTGAATTTTTAAGTTAAAGTGTACCACAAGTGGGCTCCAGCTGACTCTTACTCATCATTACTTGGAAGCCATGGGGCAAACAATTTAGATGGTTTCATCATAAATAATTGAACAATTTAATTGACATCATCTATTTTTTCACATGTACAATAGCAAACATCACGAGGCATGGCAAGCAATATGTCTTTATAAGGGCTTCTGAAATGTTTACAGTGGGACCTGAGGTCACACCGAGGATAGAAACAAAACCGCATTGAAGCCGGACTGTGGCACTTCTGCGTCTGATGGGACCCAGAGTACATCCTATTTGAATGCATGTTCATCTTTTTGTTTGTCTTTTTTCCCTCCTTTAGATTATATTTTTTTAAGCAATGTTTTGTGTTCTTACACGAGAAAGCTGCTGCTATCTTAACCCATCTATTTTTATTAATGCAACACTATTTCACTTTAATTAAAAAGTTGGAGTCAGCATTTCACTCACGTAGACCCAGTCAACAACTTAACCAAAGACCCCAACTCAATTTTTTAACATCCATTATTCTGCTCTGCCATGTAAAATGTGTTCTTTTTAAATTAGATCCTGAGTATAATTGTCTCCGTGAGATTCCTTTGCTGACTCCAATGAATATCACGGCTGACAGCTGTTAAATGATGAGGCGGATGCAACAACAATAGTAACAGCTGACAGGAGTGAAAAGGCCTAACTGAGGATTTAATTGGTTTCCAATCCATGGAAGCTGGGATTGGTTTGCTTATCACATCCTTATGATAAAATGCAAAGTTAAAAATGTCATACTTCAGCCCGTAGTGTGGGATTCAATTAGATGAATTCAGTCAGATGGATAGTAAGCGGTAGTACAGAGAGGTAAAGAGCTTTTTTTTTATCTTTAGGAAATTTAAAAACCCATGTTCAATACACAGAAAACTGAGTTTTACAAAAACCCTACCTACTAAAATCCATACCTTTTTTAAGTAAAAACACACTGAACCCAAATGTCAAAACTTTTGGTCTTGGGTGTCAAAAGTTCAGGAAACTGAAAATGGAAAAGACCAGCAGGAAGAACCTACCAGAGTAAAATGGCCTGGAGCTACACTTGAAAAATCATGGTGAGACAAACTCAGAATCAGAAGGGCAAGAAGGATGAGTTGAGAGCGGAGCAGATCATCAGACACGTGTCTGAGGACGTGACACAGTCAAAGACTTCAGATGAATGAGGGGATTTGACAAAACACAGGGCATAGCAACCCAGGCAGCCGAATTAAAGTGCTGTGAACATGGAAACATTGCAGTGCAGCAGAGACAGCAACAAAATTAAAAGAATGAAGATTAGATGGATAAGAACTGAATGTACAAGAATCAAACAAGGACTGGAGTCTTTGAGTAAATGACAAGGTTTTACGAGCACTTCTTCAAATATGAAGAGCTGCTTTTTAAAGGATGAGGCTTCATATAAACAACAACACCACCAAAGAGATGAAAACCAACAATACATTTTGTTTTCATCTCGCCACAGTATGACTTTACTTGTGTCTCATAATGTATCAAATATATTCCATATGGTCTATTGAAAAAAATAGACATCCGCCACAACCTATATACACATACTCTCTGAAATCATACAGTATTTGTTGAACATTACTTTGTACATGTTGCTCATCATAAAAGGCAACTTTGTTGGGATGGGAATCTCTATATGTTTGCTTTTGAGTATTCTCAGAAACAAATGAGAACATGGTGTTTACGAGGAGGCATGAGAAGCACAAGTTATAATAATACAGATATTGGGTGGTATATGCAGGATATCTTGCCACATATATGACAAATACACAAAGGTTTCAATATATCATAATTTTCCTTCATGTTTTGACAAAAGTCCAGTATAAAAAAACAAATGCCAAAAATGCTAAGATATCCCTTTACCTACTGCAGGTAAAGGTTTGGCCTTTTTTAGTCTGCATCTCTGTCCTGTCCAGAGAGACACATTGACGCATGTTAATTCAGCATTGCAGGTCTATGTATTTAGGTCAACAAAAAACAATCCAGCCCTCATAATGTATACTCCTCCACATGACAAAGGTTAGATGAGATTTAGACTCTTTTTCACACAGCATTCCTTTCAAAATGTGAAATAAATTAAATAGTACAGACACTAATGTGTAATTTAACCAAATTAAAAAAGGCTAAGAGGCTGTGCAAGACAGTGAGAGTGAGACGTATCATGTGTTCATTTGATGTAACTGTCAGGTTTACTTAGCAGACTGAAAGCTGCAGTTGCTGTTAACAATGTTTTATATCACAAACCTGAAAAAACAGGGAGGGCCTCACAGCGCTGGGAGCTGAACCAGAGACCTTCAGACTTGAAGGCAACCGCACCAACCACAAAGCCAGAGCTGCTTACATACAGCACTACTTATAATGCCCATTAACAAGTTTGACCAAAGTCTCTGCTGGAATTTGATCAGATATTTCATCAATCTTCTCAGCCGTTTTCCTGCTTTAACAGACCTAGGTCAAATGAATGGCTCACTGACAGACTGACACTGTTTCTCAATATGCGTTCTTTTCTACACATCTGGGCCTCATGTACAAAGAGTGCGTGGATTTCCACATGAATCCGTGCGTGGAATTCCTGCGTACGCAAAAAAAAAATATTCAGATGTTCAAAACTGCGTACGCCCAAATCCACGCATGTTTCTTCGAACATCACAATCAAGGTGGAAAACCAGAGTAACGCAACGGGTAACGGGTAACATTGTTCTTTGCTTTGTGTTGCATTATGTGAAGAGTTGTGGGTTTATTTTGTTTGTATATTTAGCGTTAGTGCATCATTAAACTCTTTTTTTCTTGTTTGTATTTTAAAAACAGACACCATAACTTAAGTTGGTGGGACGAAAAACGGCTCCTCGCTCCGCTTTATTTTCATGCGTATTATATAGGTTACTAACGGATTAAGTCAGAATGTACACATTTATTGAGTCTTACACATTGTGGATGTCAGCGATCACCTCGTTTATAAGTATAACAATGTGAGCAACATAAACTTACAGATCGTGATGCTTCATATAAACATGAAGCATCACGATCTGATCCTCCACTCTAGAAATAAAGACGAGTTGTGCCAATGTGATTATATCGAGGTGCAAACGTGAGAAATAAAGTACAAAGTCGCTGTAACTCGGAGTGTTGCAGCCGCAGGAGGAGAGACCGGTCTAACCCTTTCTGGAGAAACACTTTCTGCAGTTCTGCAGCACCTGCAGCCGACTTGATATAAGACTGAAAGTTGCCTAAGTAAACATTCAATAACAACTTTATTCATATATTGCTGAGTCACATCAGTTCGTACCAACCAACATTTCAGAGACATCGTCATGGCAACTGAGAGATGTCCGACCTGTCAGCAGGTGTGTCGCTGACAAGTGTCGCTGGGTCCAGTTGAGGCCAGAGATCCAGAAGGATCCTCTGTCCTGTCATGTCCTTCACGTGTAATCGTGAACTTATTGTTGACGTCGACTTTCCTCATATTCTGGACTTCACTGCATCACCAGTGAGTGTCGCCAACGGACTAAACCTCAGAAATGTGCGTACGCCAGCCTGGATGTGTGCGACAACTTTTCACGTTCAAATCACTTTTTGAACATCCAACAGTGAGTACAGAAAGTGGTGTACGCACGTTTTTGGTGCGCCACACGTTTTGTACATGAGGTCCCTGAGCTCTGAAATGTTGTCAGCCACTGTCACAGTAAAATATGATCAAAATCCTCAGATGTGTCTTTGACACCCACCTTTTGTTTAGGATTCATCTGAAGTAACAAAAACAACTAAAACAACTAAATGACAGCAATGGCGAGTGTTTTATAGACCAAAAATGGTGCAAACATCATGAGAGATATGAGTATTAGTCTGCGAACAAAAGCGTATAATGGCTGTAAAAGTATGTAGTAAAAGAGTTGTGTAAATGCATTTTTAGTCAGATTTGGAGAATGTTTGCCTTTTTTTGTTTGTTGAATGTATGGCATTCTCAAAAGGAATCCACTGGATTAAATTCAGCATTGTATTCATAATCTACTGTATATGATCTGTTAAAGCAGCACAACGTAACTTTCAGCTTTTCTGAGTTTGGCGGCATCTTTTGGACAAAAGCGGTATTGTTTTACCAGAAAGAACACTACGTTTCCCATGAGCACCAGCGCGTACTGCCGGAAAACTCCTGTCCCGTCGCGTGCATTTGTTTTGATGAGAGAAGACGGGGCGCTTTTCTGTTTCACCAAGTGAACAGACAGAACGCAAAAAAAAAAGATGTTAAACTGCTGGAAAGGAACTGGAATTTACCGGGATACCTTAAACAAGGAAGCCAGGGAGCGGTATATGGAGAAAATAATGATTATTAATTATTATCAATTATAATAATAATTAATCCCTACTGAAGAGCCATGTGTTTCAATAAATTTGTATAATAGTACAAAATACAGTACATGTTTTGTATCCCTCTTACTTCTCTTTTCTTTTTTTTGACCGCTATATTATGCGGAAGAGGCTCCGAGGCGTGATTATTTTTGTTTTCCTCGTGAGATTATTTTTTTCCTCTGCAGCTACAAATAAGAGTTAATATTTTTTCCTCAACAAACTAGTTTTATCTGAAGATTGGGGTTAATTGCACCGCAGAGAGCTGGCGAGCAACTGCGTTTAGCTGGAGAAGTGGGGAATAAAACCCGAGTTTTGATCCGACGCCCGTCTGTGTGAGTGTTTGTGGTTTAAGGCTGTTTATGGTTCTGCGTTAAATCGACGCAGAGCCTACGGCGTAGGGTACGCGGCGACACGCACCGTACGTTGCGTGTCGCCACGTACCCTACGCCGTAGGTCTGCGTCGATTTAACGCAGAACCATAATTCAGGCTTTACTGTGTGGAAGCCGGTGTTTGGTCGTTACAGCCGCAATCCAAAGCGAGCCGACGACTCTTTCACTCTTTTACTTTGTTATATCAGATACTTGGCCTGCGGTGTTCTGCCTCCGAGCAGGAAACTGTTGAAAAGTTAAACCATTAGGATCTTTTCCCCACGTCTGTTGTGTGGAGCTGCTGCAGCCACAACGCAGCAACAGGTTCTGAGGAGCTTTGTGCGCCAAGCCCCGCCCATTTTCGTCTCGACTGCGAATCGGGAAGGAGGGGGAAGTGACGTATGCCGTAAAGCAGTCAAAGTCGTAACGATTTGTAGTTTTTTAGTGTGGCAGGGTTCCTACCATGCTCCTCAAAGTTACATAGTGCCAGTGAAGGCGATACAGACCCCTCAGACCATGACAGAGGTGTCATTAAACCTGTTGGAAGTTGATGTACCATCACAATGACTCTGGAAATATGATATTAAGGTGGAAAAGTTACGTAGTGTCGCTTTCATCTTGAAATCTTGAAAAAAATGCACCGAGCATTGTTTAAGTAGATGTTCTCGGGCTGTCATCTTCATTACCTTTGAGAACACTTTTCTGCATTGCTTGGCACATTTCTGCGGCCTGTAGATGTGGATTTAGAGATTAGTGTGAAGCCACTGACTGCAAAGGCTCCACATCGTACCCTTAAGACATTTTTAACACTTAATTTAAAGGTTACAATGGCATTTCATTGAAGTCATTGCTCTTATGTTGCTAACATTCATCATAGTCATTCAAAAAAAAGTATATCCACATATACTGACTAAGCAGAACCTGCTGCCAAATGCCTTATATTTTTATTTTTATCTATGTCCGTATATAGGTATATGAAAAGAAGAAAAAACACCATTTGCTCAGGCGTTGGTGCACAATCAAGCATAAAAAATGTTAACAGAGTAGGACCTTATTTCACTTCATCAGCAGCAGCCGGTGTGCCAACCTTCAGCTGGTTCTCTGCCATTCTGCGACAGTGTGCCTATCAATCCTCCACCACTCTGACACTCCTTTTCTGCTCTCTTTATTGGATTTTTGTTCTCTCACCCACTGTTTGACCATCATGAAGCTGTTTCTTTGTACCTATTTCTACTCCCTAACACCGAAGACCTGAAATTAAAAGGAGAAAAATATTTAACCCGACCCCCCCCCCCCCCGCCCCATGGTGCGAAGCCACAATCATTTTGAGTAACTACATCTGCAAACACTCCAGGTTGTCAGCTAAAGCAGTTTTGGCAATTGAATGGGACCGACACAACCTCAAACTAGAGCTCGCAGTTGGGTTAATGAATGATGTAAAAGGTGCATCATTGTCACAATTAATCTGATCATATTTATTTTTAATTAGAATTTTTGTGTGTGCAATTCACATTTACTTTTCTGATTGTTTTTTAATAATGTGCTTGATTACTCTACTCATGTCTGTCATCAATGAAACATGTCCTCAGTTCTTCTAGGTCAAATTTTCATTGCTCTTTTGCCATTTCCAGGCTGTCCTTGTGTGCCTGCATGCATGTTTAACTATATGGTGAAACTGATATTGAGCATAGCTCAAATCGCAGCACATATTTCAAAGCTTGATGCCTCCATTTGCAAGTATCAAAATGAACCTATTCATCGTGACTAAAATTACCTACTGCTAACCTTTGTTGCTTTTTCCTGGGGCTGCTTTGCCAGCCCCGACCCACCACCACTCAACTTTTCCTTTTCCAACTGTGTGACTTAATCATGTTTTTTATGTCAAAATGAATGCCTGTATTCTGCATTCTTTTCAGCTGATCCTGACTGTGATTTTAATGACTGCTCTTTGAAGAGAAGGAGGTCTTAGAAAAGAACCATACAACCATCATATAAATCGAATAGCAAATGGTGGCTGTAAATCTTAAAATAAAACGAGTGTCTTTATATGTTTCATTTTGTGTCTAACAATGCTGAACTTTTTTTTTTCCAGTTGACATTAACATTTAATGGTTTTGAATATCTTGTACTATCGGCTCTGGAGTGCATAGTTTAATTTGTTGATAGAGCGGTTTTTTTCTTACAGTACATTCTGTTGTTAGGAGAGCAGCGTCTCACTCTATACAAACTCTGTAAATGCATGGCGTGTCCTTGGCCACCGAAAGGCTGCAACCTACAAGGTCAGCTTCAATATGCACACAGCCTCAATATACTGTAGTATTTCAGGAGAAAAACAATTACCTGTCTTGATTTCTGGTCACGCAAGAATATGTAAGTACTTCTCAGTGAAGAGTTTGAATTATTCCTGAGAAATGTGCTGTAACCAATTGCTGAGTCTCTTATGTCAGAACGTTTTGAGTTTTCTGTTGTAAGTTTACAAAGTTACAATTGCTGAATTTCTGGCCTGGAAGGAGCAAATGTCCTCACGTCTTAAAGCAGGAACGAGGGACCATGAGCAGGCTCTGGTCACATGATCTCAGCCAGTGGCGGAGCGCGGGTCTCAGTACAGAGGGGGCGAAGCATTCTCAATGGGCCCTTATGATAGTCATTTTAACGTTCAACAACACCTCAACCTACCCATCAAACATTTATTCTCACTTTTATTGAGCCAAGCAAGCCTATAGGCCCATGCTGCAGAAAACAGAGTAAAGTCACAAACTTGTTCAGAAGAAGACACACACATAGGCCTGACAGCTGTCAATCACATGGCGCTGAAAACTCACAGACTGATAGATAGTCACGGACTGACTCAGTTCCATCTTTGATACAGCTTAAATACAAAAAAAAACATAACTGGTCTAAAATTACACATTTACACAATTACACATCTATTTAGATAGATATAGACACAGCAGTCTACAACATAATTTCTGATTTCTATAATGTCCCTTTTCCACTAGTACCTACTCAGAGCACTTCTACCCGCCACGCCCCCGTCTTGCGCTTTTCCACTATGGGCCGAGGCGGGTGGAGTCGTGCCAAGCAGATACTTTTTCTGTAACGAGGCTGCCGAGGTTCTAAGCGTGCTGAGCCGGCACTATATCTGACGTCATCACTCTACATGCCACTGATTGGTCGGGGGCGGGGCCGTCAGACGTTTGAATCAGGAAGCGGGAGTCAGCGCGAGAGCGACTCGTGGGCCCCGTGGCGACCGCCCCCTTACCCCCCCTCTGACTCCGCTACTGATCTCAGCCTCCGAGATTGAGTGTAGGGGTATAGTAGGTCCTTGATGTAGGAGGGGGCCTGACCATGCAGAGCTCTAAAAGTCAGCACCAAGATTTTAAAGTTAAAACGAAAAAGGACTTTAAAGGAGCCGTATGTAAGAGCAATAATAAAACGAATCATAAAATGACCCCGATTTGTCAACAGACATTTAAAAATCATGTTCATTTCAAACACTTATGTCACTGACAACAGCACTCAAGCCAGGATATTCCCGTTTAAAAAGAGGAGTTGCAGCCCTCAACTGATGTTGATGTTGTCATTTTTTGTTTTGGCCTGAAGCTCCACCCTCCACCTATCTCCCAATCATGAAGTCAGTAGTGTTTCGGCATCCGGGTTGCCAGCTCGGCTCTAATTATCGCAGCAGCCGCTACGAACGTGTTGGATGGATTTTCGCGACCATACGGGCGCCGTGTGGAAAGGCGCACCCTCAGTTTTGTGTCATTTCTGCATTTAAAACACACACACGGCGCACCGAACCTAAAGGCGACGTCTACGCGCGCGCGCGCCGCAGAACAAGCTCACTTTTTTTGATTGTAGGCTACTTTATTTCAGTTTTTACATTAATCAAACCCATCGAAGTCTCATCCTCTGGTTTGCATTAAATAGCTCCGCTAAATCAGCTGTTCCAGTCCGGATTCCTCGCTTTCAGAGTCACTTTCCGTGCCGTGCGGCGCTTCGGACTTGCCAGCTTTTGCAAAAGCTCGCGAAATAGGCCCACGCATCAACAATACATCTGCAAACTGTGACATAACTTGCCCGGCGCTGCTTTCCACTCTTGGTGAAACTGTGTTCTCCCTCAGTCATCCATCGCTCCCACGCCGCTGCAGCCTTAAGGCTGATTTATGGTTCCGCGTTACACCAACGCAGAGCCTATGCCGTAGGGTACGCGGTGACGCGCACATATGGTGCACTTCGCTGCGTAATAAAATTTTGCAGTACATTATTACTTCGCAAAAGATCTTTCATAAAGCATTAAATACAGAAAATAAACTTACTGTGTAGGACTCGTCGCTTGCCATGGCAGCCTACGTTCCTGCTGCATTCTGCAGCCTACCTGGCAACCTCTGGTCGGGGAGGAGGAGGGGGAGGGTACACGCCGCTCAACAGTATTTTGAAAGTGACTGCAGTACCAGTTTTGGCCATTTCTTACACACGGCTCCTTTAAGTTTATGAATTCCTAAATTATGTTGTGTGTGTGTGTGTGGTGGTGGGGGTGGGGGGGGTTGACACACGCATTTCAAGAAGTTCACACATGGCATTTTATCACTGAGAAATTAACTTCGCTGCAAAAAAATCTAAACAGCTCATCTTACAAACGAGTCAAAGGCTGACTACGCTACTGTGCACTGAGCACTCATACAGCTCAGGGCGGCTGTCTATCGGCCAATCGGAAAATTTTATTTCTCACCTAATCACCGAATAGAATTTTTTTGTTGCCAGGTGAGGTCTGAGTTTCAGCATCAAGAACTTCATCTCCTCTAAGATAAATTGCTTGAAGCCCCCCCGCGCATTCCTCCGCGAGTATAAAAACATCTCACTCCTAGCAGACATCAAATATTGAGAGCCCTGCCGCTAGAATAACCTACCTTGGTTTATTTTTCTAGCTCAACTTGAATTTGAACTTTACAAACTGTGCCTGTGTCACAGATTAATGCATCACAATGGCTTGTGTTAAAGGGTCCATCCTAGTTTTTAGTCTGGCTTTCACCTACCTGTAGTTGGTTTTACAGAAGGGTCTCTGTTAATGCTAAATGAAACAGCATCCAAAAAGATAAAAAGATAAACATGAGTCAAAATAATGGTGCTGTAATAAATATATCTATAAATGTTAATATTGAGAGCAGTGCAGCGGTGCCATGCTCATAGGCTACAATCCACAGACAATAAAAATACACATATAATTAAATCCACTAAGTGTATGGTTAAATTTATGCTTCAGAGAGTAATCACTTTAAAACAGCTGTAAAAATGTTCCCACTTATCCTTTACTTTCATTGTTTTCTGCTTCTTTTTGCTCTTTAACAATTACCCTCAGTGTGTTAAAACTGGAGCCGAGCCACACACAAGTTGGCTTTTGAGCACATTAGTTGTTGATATTTGTTTTGTCAAAGTAACTTTGTCCAACATGAGTCCAAAAAAGGTTTATCAATCCCATAAATAATGTTCCTGAAAGACACATCAATGATATCTAATTTGCATTTGATGTAATTTCAATAGCATGATAAAGTGCAAAACAATAATGCTTGTCAATGTTTTAGATCTCCACATCCATTAATTCGAAATCCCCCTCACGTTAAAAAAAAAAAAACATTTACAAGCAAATGTATACAACTAAATGGGATTTTGGACCTTTAAATACACTAATCTAGTTCTAAATTCCAGCTGACAGCTTGTGAATTGTTATAATGAGCAGAGCATTAACATGGATTGTCAGGGTTGATTTTATTTGGCAAATCGAATTGTGTGTGTGAGAGGGATGTTCAAACAGAGGCCCTCAGTTCTCCAAATACCTGCATTTGCAGCAACATGCCTATGTTTAAGTTAACATAAAACTTAAAAATGGGTTTAGAATGTGTGAATATGTAGAAAATAGGAATAAAAAAATGTAATCAACCTTTTCATTTCTATTTTAGATTGACCTGCAACATATATTAAAAATACTAATTTTACAGTTTTTTCTGATTGTTGTTCCTTTCAACACTTAGAAGGTATTCTAGCATTGAGGATGCTGAGTAATGGAGTCTTTCAGTTGTCTTTTTTGTTCCATTCTTCTTGCAAACAAATCTTGAGATGTGCAGCAGTGTGGGTCTGTTGCACTAACATTTTTCATTTAAAAAATCTCCACACATTCTCCCTTGGAGACGGGTCAGGACCGCGGGCAGATCAGTCCATCGCCTTATCCTCGTCTCTTTCAAACATGCCGTGGTAATGTGTGAATGGGGTTTTGTTTCCATGGATGTCCTTGAAAAAATATGTTGGTTCTGAAAGCTGAATATGTTGCTGTAAAATCTCATGAATGCTGCCTTCACAGCCCTGCTTGCCAGGGGCGCAGACTCTGACTTCTGGATTTTTGTTTACAACAGTCTGGATGGTCCTTTTTATATTTTTGTCTGTAGAAGAGCATGTGCAGTAAATAAATAAATAACGAAAGAAAGATGATTCTGAGCTCACAAAAGTTGATGTTGCCTCTGAACAACTTCAAAATACAACTTTACAATGAAAACAAATGAAGCCTTAAGAGGCATTTGTTAACTCAACTCCTTTTAGGATTGCTCGATAAATATTTTTTGACAGCTTCTTTTGCCCATGTGGGGAATAATATCAGCTACTAATGACTGACAATTCGCGTTGCACTGCTGATTGAGGCATCATCGCAGATGCCCAGACTCTTTGCAAATTGAAATTCTTGCAACAGATCAATTCACTCCTATGTAAACACCATCTATTTGATACAAAGTCATCAGTATTTTTTTTTTTTTAAATACTAGTAATAGACACCATTGGATTACACCCTTTCAAACCTTTTTGAAATGTGTTTTAGACCTGGAATGAGTGAGGCACGTATATAATTAAGTCAGAATTCATTCGGGTTCATCCTATTGGTTTTGGAATGAAACGTAAAAAGCAATATAAGAATCACTACAATTTTTAAATGATAATTTTCCATTTTGGCAGCACGGTGGCTTGGTGGTTAGCACTGTTGCCTCACAGCAAGAAGGTTCCCGGTACGACTCCCTGGCCCGGCGGGGGTCTTTCTGTGTGGAGTTTGCATGTTCTCCCCGTGCTTGCGTGGGTTCCCTCCGGGAAAAACATGCATAGTAGGTTAATTGGTAATTCTAAATTGCCCGTAGGTGTGAGTGTGAGTGTGAGTATGTCTGGTTGTTTGTATACATGTGGCCCTGCGATGGACTGGATACCTGTCCAGGGTGAACCCCTGCCTCCCGCCTGAAAAATTAGCTGGCATAGGCTCCAGCAGACCCCCGTGACCCTGCAAAGGATTTAGCGGGTATAGATAATGGATGGATGGAATTTTCCATTTCATAGCTTTCCCTTTGTTTTGTTTATGCATTATTGTTTCTCTGTAACTGCAGTGACGCCTAATGAAACAGTGTGGCAATTTTTGTTTAAGCACAGGCATTACAGCAGTCAGGATTCAGTAATTTGAATAAAGGCTACAAGAAGGAAAATACATTTATGGAGCACTCCAATTCCTCGGTGAAAGGAAAAAGAATCCCACAACAAGATTGACTTGCAGGGCAACATGTCCTGATAACAAGGTAGACTTGTTAGTTGTTCAGGAAACAAAGTGCACATCCCATCACCTGATTTAATGAATCCAAGATCCAACTGAGGCAACACTTTTTTTCCGATCGAAAATGCAGAATAAACATTATTTTTTAGAACGGAGTCCAATTCCAACAACCCAAGCCAATATCTTGTGTATCTTGACATCATTTAACTCTAAATGAGCTAACTTCTACTACTCTTCAGTGTCCCCTTGACAGAATAATGAAAAGATGTTTGCAAAGATTGGCAAGGTGTGAAAGGTTGGCTGCAGTCGTGAAAAGTTGTCACGATGGACTGGTATACCAATTTGTGAGTAACTGGCTCTAGTAGGGCAACAGTGCTAGATCAGTAAAGTGCTTCATGCTCTGTTTGGCCATGAATGATAAAATACATATTTATGACAGCTGTTGCCACCAGAACATAAGTATCTGTACAGTGACGGTTCAGGAAACCTATTACTATGTACAGCTGTTGTTTTGTATTACATAGAGCACTTTTTTCTTTGTTGTTTTTGGGTGGATTAGTTTATTTCCTCGCCACATGGTACACCAGAGGTAGACAATTCCTGGTCCACAAGGGCCGTGTCCAGCATGTTTTAGATGTGTCCCTGCTTTGACACACCTGACTCCAATTAATGGTTGTTATTACCATTTGTATTAAGGTGTGTTTAAGCAGGGACACATCTAAAATATGCAGGACACGGCCCTCGAGGACCAGCAATTGCCCACCCCTGTGGTACACGTGGTTTGTTGTAGTACACATCACAGTACATCAAGAAACAACTCAAACACGCTGTATTGTGAATACGAGATTTTTGGTAGAAGCCATAGTCTCATTGATGGCTCTAAGAGTATTCAACAGTGTTCATATAATACATGTTACTACCTCTCTTAAAATAATCAAACAATTTGTGTTGCATGTTGTTGAAAATTCTATTCTATTCATATCATACAGGCCTATATTTCAGCACAGGAGAGCCACAGGTGTACAGTATATGGAGCTAAAACAGCCTCAAGATTCACAAATGCACAGGATGATTTGCATATGCAGGACAATGCATACGAGCGTAGGACAAGATACACAAATGTATTTCTGATGCAAATATAACCTAATTTACAAACGGTTTGTGGTTTGTGGATTGAGGCAAGTCAGGAGGGTCTCAAAATTCACACACATTCAATTCGATTTTATTTGTATAGCGTCTAATACAACAGATGTTGTCTCTCGACGCTTTCCAGAGACCCATAACATGACCCCCGAGCAATTATTACATAAACAATGGCAGGTAAAAACTCCCCTAGATGCAGCGAAGTCCTACGCACGTGTGAATTTTCCTGTGCATTTGTGAATCGGTCTGTGCACTATGAGACTGTTTTAACTCCATAATGTAAGCTATTTAACAGTCTCAATCACGTTAATCTATTGACATGAAATGATGCATGACATTATTTAATATATAGCGTTTTCTTCTGTTTCGTTTGTTTGTTGGCATGCTATGATGTGTATTACTTACATATCACTCCTCTAGATATTAATATGATTACATAACATCTACTGATAGCGTTAACTTTATTGCCAGTACCTGGCACATCCGACCGAGTATGGATATTGTGAACTTCTCAGCTATATGACAGGGAGTCAGTCAAGATTGAGCAAGTGCACGGATGTTTTCTGACTGTGTGGTAAACTGGTTGACCTGTCCATGACACAGCTGAAGCATAGATCATATGTTTAAAGGGGACTGCAGGGGAGGCGTGGTGTTCACCATCTGAGAGGGCCGCTCTTGCTGTTGGTTTATAAATCTCTGAATGGCCTCGGGCCAAAAACAATCTCTGATCTCCTGGTCCATTATTAACCAACCAGAACCATCAAGTCGTCAGGGTCATGCCTACTTTCTGTACGCAGAGTTGGAACCAAACACAAGTTCAGCTTTTATGCTCCTCACCTGTGAAATAAACACTCAGAATCAATTAGGGCTCTCTGCTGTTTTAAATCAAGGTTGAAAATCTTTCTATTTATTGCTCTCACAATTCCTTTTAACCTATGCCTGTCTCATATTTTTGAGCCTGCTTTTGAACTCTTTTACATTTTAATGCAGATTTTACTGCTTTTATTTAAAGCAGTCAAATTTCCTTGTACATTAAATATTTGATACAAATTAACTTGCATTGTTTTGTTCTGGGCCAGAATTGCAGTGGTTGATTTTTGTCCATATCAGTCCATGCTGGTCCGCGCACACACACACACACACACACACACACACACACACACACACACACACACACACACACACACACACACACACACACACGCACAATCTGAAATTTGTGTTAAGTGTAGTTGTTACACTTATTGTTCAATATGGAGTTAGCAGTAATACATTTTTAGAGTACCAACAACTTAAGGCCATAATAAATAAAACATATAAAATTAGCCAATTAGACTTACAACTTCCCGCTAGGATAATTGATTTATTGAATCTAAGCACTTTAAAGTTGTTATCAAAACTCTACAGGTTAGTGCCTAAATTGGATAATTCAGTCTCTCTCCCGATGTCCAAGTGGGAGGCAGATCTCTCTCCGACCAGTTTTCTTGGTCACAAATATGCTTTAATACTTTTACTATGACTAAGAACCCAAACTTACAACTTATACAGTACAAAGTTCTTCATAGAATACACTATACAGGACAAAGGATGTTCCAGATGGGCTTTGTCACCTCTAATATCTGCTCACAGTGCACAGAGAACACTCCTGATAATGATATGCATGCTCTATGGTTTTGTCCACCGGTACGGAGGTTCTGGACGGCGATTTGTGAGGATTTATCCACATGGATCGACTACAGAATCCCAGTGTGCCCCACGATATGTATATTAGGTCACTTGGGAGATATTCAAATGGAATCTAACTGGACACACCAGGTTCTCACTGCCTTATGTATCGCAAAGAAAACCTGTTCCAATTCTAGTGAATTGAAAAAAAAGTCCAATTTATGTATTAACCACTTTAGGAATGTTTTATCAGACCATATTAGTAGTGATATAATGTCTGCCTCCACTGAACAACATTCGGCTGAATTGCATTCTCTCTGGTCCCCGATTATAGGCTTCATTACCTAGTGGGGGCGGGGGGTGGTGATCTCGTAGCCCTTGAAGTTGGGGGTCGGCTTGGGGGGTGGGTGGGCCCCCCTTGGGGGGTGGGTGGGCCCCCCTCAGCCGCCGCCGGGGGGGGGGGGGGGGGGGCTCGTTGGTGGTGGGTTGCCTCCTTCCTACCTCTCCCCTCTGTGGGGTTGCTGGTGGCCTGTGTTCCGGGTCCTTCCTGGTCGGCCCCTGGTCTCGCGGGTGGCGGGGTTGTTCCCCCCCTCCCCCACTATAGATACACTTCAGGGGGAGCTTTGTTTGGTTTATTACACACACATACACATACACACACGCACACACACACACACACACACACACACACACACACACAAAGCCACATAGACATATACACACTCACGTACACGTATACATATTCATACATTCATGCATGCACACATACACACACACACACACACATAGCCACACATATGCATACACACACACACACACACCGTTACATTTAGCCACACATACATATACACGCTCATACACACACACACACACACACACACACACACACACACATAGCCACAAAGACATGTACACACACACACACACATGATCATATACATACACGCACATACACACACATAGACATACATACTGGCTTGTTCACCTGCAGGCTCGCTCTGTAGTTTTTGGGGTTAGTTAGCGGTAGCTTAGCTCAGACTGTGATTTGGGTTGATTGCTGCTTGTGTTTTGGTCGGCTCCGTATTGGTATTGGTTTTGTTGGTTTTGTGTTTTGTTTGTGGTTTTTGTTGAAGATTTCCAGTGCTTGACGTGTGCCTCCGCATGTTCCTGCTTCCTGGATTGGCAGTGGATGTCACCCCCCCCCCCCCCCCCCCCCAAAAAAAATAAAAATAAAAATCACTGGGTTTGTATGTATATATTTATGTATGTGTATGCGTATATATATATATATATATATATATATATATATTTTTTTTTATATTTTTTTTTTATCCCCGATTTTTTACCTATTTCATCACCCAGTGCTCATACCTAGACAGTCCTTGGCATTGTTCCCCTCTGCCAACCCAAGGAGGGCCCTACACTGAGCTCAGGTCTCCTTCTTATCCTGAGGAGTGATGGACCGCTTCTTTTCACCAGACAGGATGAGGATTCTCCGGCCGAACGTAGCGCGTGGAAGGATCACGTTATTCCGGCCGGATCCTCCCCACCCCATCTGGCGCCCCGGTTGGCCAGAGGGGGCATGTATAGCCCAGGACTGTTGCATGTTTTTGTGAGGGTAGCTCCCATTAGCTACCCAGGGGAACACGGGGAGAACATGCAAACTCCACACAGAAAGATCCTTTCGCCAACCCCACCCAGGGTGTGGGCACTGAAGTCATGGGAGAACTAACACGCACTTCAGCGCCCACAGCGTCCCCGGCGGGAATCGAACCCAGGACCTTCTTGCTGTGAGACGGCCGCACTACCTGCTGCGCCACCGTGCCCCCATATATATATATATATTAAATATAGCAATAATGCACATATATATGCCTTTGGTTTTTACCTACATGGTATCAATCATTAATATGTGTGCAGACAAGGTAAAAAAAAAAAATTGTAGTTGTTTATGTGGAGTTTCGGAGTCAGAATTTATCCCAAGTGTTGTTTCACTATCTTTGGAGTTTGCATGTTCACCCTGTGCTTGCTAGGTTCCCTCCAGGAACTCCGGCTTCCTGCACAGTCCAAAAACATGCATACTAGGTTAATTGGTGATTCTAAATTGCCTGTGGGTTTAAGTGCGAGTGCACATGGTTGTTGTCTGTCTGTATATGTGGCCCTGTGATAGACTGGCGACTTGTCCAGGGTGAACCCCTGCCTCTCACCTGTAATGAGCTGGGATAGGCTCCAGCGGACCCCTGTGACCCTGCGATGGATGGATGGATGGATGGATGGATGGATGGATGGATGGATGGATGGATGGATGGATATTCTAAAGTCCGACCTACCAGACTGTTTTGTTTCACTTTATATATGTTTTATCATGTCCCTTATAACCTGGCAAAACTGTTCACCAGTTCACAATATGATACGTCATAAAATGTGATGGCCAATATTAAACTATTATCCCCAAGTTTAACATTTACTGTTGTTTGGCATGACAATGGAAACACAAAAACAAACTTCCATCCCAAAGTAATCATCTTCAATATTATTATGATCACAGTGAGTGAACAAGCATGTTGTGGTGACTTAAATCACTGCTTACTGCTGATTGCCATCTGGTTTACAAAAATTGCTCTGAATCAAGACCAACTATTAACCCACCAAAAAAAAGTCTATAAAGATGTACACAATAGTGGAAAAGTGAAAGACACTGAGAAGCTGAGAGGACCGAGTGGTAACCACTTCCCACCAGGACTACTGTAGGCCCAGTTCCATACAACATATGCTCAAAATCTCAGTCACATACCCCACCCTGTTTGGCGTTAACCTTAATTTGTTACTTGGCCTTTTTAATAAAGATTCATAGTAAAACAGATGAGCAAATCATTTGATTTCAACGGGATTGTTCACTGAGAGTAGAAATCGGGCTGGCGGGGAAATGTCCCAGATGTTATATTTTTGACAGTGAATATGCACGGGGGGGCAACCCTGTTGGCAGCTGGCAAAGGTTCATCCCCTGCATTCAGATGGCCTCATTCCTGTCAGAGCCCCAGCCACACAATATCTGAAGAGCTAAAAATAGCAACAGAGGCAAAGAACACTGGAGAATTGTGAACCCCCAAGACGCCACTAACCTGAGCAAATTCAAAAAAGTTGCTCTGTCTTATATTACTTGTTCTTTGTTAAACAAGGAATTGCAGCAGGAACTGATAAAAAAATAAAAACAAAAGCAGATTAGAGATCGGAGTCCAAAACATATCTATTTACATAACAGCTTGTTTTATGTTGTGAAGCACTCAGCTGTGCTGGATAGATGAAAATAAAGTCCCTTGAGTTCAACTAGCTTATGTCTGAGTCACATACCGGGTCCTCAGATCACCCTCCCTTATTATTAAAATGCTGCACCATTTCAGTTTTTGATGGCACCACATTTTTGTACCGGAAATGTGACCGTCAAGCTGTCAACCATCTGCAGCCGTGACTGCCTGCAGCTCACAGTCAGCTTTCCCTCCCATTCACGCCCTACCTGCGCTCAAGTGTGAATACTACGGACGGCTGTTAAAGGGTCCAGCCTGTATAGGCATTGTCACTAAGGTGGTTTTTATAGTGCTTTCTGGGGTCAAACCTAACACACAAATTAGGTATTCTTAGCTACGTTACCCTACTTTTTTCACCTTCCTGAAGGAAGTGCCCCTTTTGATCTTTCATTTCCTGCTTGAATAACCTCCATGTTTGCCTTTTCCTCTGTGGAATGAGTCTTCAATCAAGACCCTTTGTTTTCGATTTGAAGATGATCCCTTGTTTTTTAATGCTTGGATATTGTTCTGATTTGAACTCAACCACATATGGAGACGTACGCCACTGGTCTCACAGTACTATATGGAGATAGAACAGTCTCATAATTCACAAATGCACAGGCCGATTCACAAATGCACAGGACAAATTTCACAAATGCTCAGACCAGTTCACAAATGCACACACCGATCCGCAAATGCACAGAACAAGATTCACAAATGCACAGACCGATTCACAAATCCACAGAACAATTCACACTTGCGTAGGACAAGATACACAAATGTATTTTTGATGCATACACAAATATAACCTGATTTACAAATGTTTTTTTGTCTGAATTGTTCTGTGCATTTGTGAATCGGTCTGTGCATTTGTGAAATTTGTCCTGTGCATTTGTGGATCGGCGTGTGCATTTGTGAATTATGAGACTGTTCTAGCTCCATATTACTAGACCCAAGCCGGTCCCAAGAGTTGCATCAGGAAGGGGATCCAATGTAAAACCCATGCCTAATCAATATGTGGAACATGATCATCTGCTGTAGTGACCCCTACAATGAAAGACAAAAGCTCAGTGAAGACAAAACTTTTGTTCTAAATTACCTCAAAAAGATGGAAGACCTTTTTAGATTTCCTGTTGTTTGTGCAAATGTCCTACAATTCTGTTTTAACATTTCTCCTTCATTGCACTCAGAATCTTCCGTGTGCTCACAACACTTCTGCTCCAAGATTCCCACATTTGCCTCTTGGATTGATGAATGTTCAAAATGCAGAGTGCCAAGATACTGCCATTACGGTGACCTAGTGAGTGCACTCATGTTATTTAATTTATTTTTTCATCCTTAATATTTTGTATATTATGGTTTTGTTTATGGCATTGTATGTCAGTCAATTGTATTTCATTGTTTGTTTTTATCTCATACAGTGTCCTTGAGACCTAGAAAGGTGCCTATAAATAAAATGTATTATTGCTATAAGTTCACTTTTGGAAAATTTCATGGTAACAGTGTTAACCAGATTATGAATCTTTTGAATTTATTTATTCATATTTAGATGCTGACTTACCTTCTGATATCAGAATTTGGGTGTTTTTGTCCTTAAATAATGTTAACAGCAAAAGCACGGACAAATGAGGAGCAATGAAAACATATAGCCTTATCTGTTTAGATTGGATTTAAATATATCTCAGGGAGTATGATAAATTAAATAAATTGTCAGACATCCTGACAGGGACTTAAATGCACATTTATTTTTGTGTGTTAGACAATGAAAGAAGACAAGTGCCTTAATCAATAGAGGGTAAAGCCAGTATGGGAAAGTGGTTTTAGTTGCTTTAGCAATGTTCATGAATCCAGGGTATTGTTTCATAACTAAAACAATTTCAGTGGGTCGGTTTTATCTTAGAGTGGTACAGTCAAGTGTTTTATTTTGTTTGAAAAGCTAGTAAATTTAACTTACCAAGTAGCTGCCACTGAGGATGAGCACCTGCCCCAATGATGGTGGTGCTCAACTGTGCCAGTTTTGGAGGAAGGAAAACCAGGTTGAACCTGGTGTTTACCGGGTTTGTCGTCCCACTGGGTGGCTCCTCATGCTTGCTTCAAGGTAGGACACCTCCTTCTGTGTCCACAGTAGTTTTAATGAGATGTGCATGTTTCTTTGGTTCTTTGATCAGCGTTTCACAGGTTTTACCTGTGACAATCTGTGCTCTGTCTAGAGATTCAGTGTAAATCTTTGCTACTACACTTTCTCTTAGACACATATTCTCTAAAACAAATATGAACGCAACTGTTTTGATGCTGTCCCATCAACGAAGAAAGAATTGGGAGCATTTAAGACAAGTAATAAAAGAAGACCTATAAGGATTTGCATTGAAATGGAAGATATTACGTGTTATTTCAGAAATACAGCATATATTGCTTCATCATCTGGCTTTCTTTTATAACCTGTTAGCCACTCCTGTTTTAAACTGGTGAGGCATGTCCAATACATTTTTTCTTCATCAGCACTCGAGTGTGTCAACTAGAGGTGAGAACTTTTTAAATTTATAAATGTGAAGTCAGTCATTTAGAAAAAGGGAAAGTTCTTATAGGAATTTACTTTTAAGTAGGCGAGATGAATAAAAACTATGCATCCACTTATGGTCTTCTGGTCTAATCACGTCCAGCTTCCCAATGTGGAATTTCATTCCTATTAAAACATGGGAATAAAAACAAAAAAAACAAAAAAAAAAACAAATTTCAGAAGCTATGTATATATTCAAAATTGACTCTGCTTTGTGCAGTTGTGTTCACATCTATAACATTAATATAGATAACAAAAAACAGTGCAGGTAAATCTCAGGACACCAATCAAAGGATTGTCTTTTTGTGACACCTCTGACAAATTTACAAGTTTGTTTGTGAACTTCAGGATTAATTTATGCTGCAATAAATTAGGCAGTTGGATTTTCTTCATTAGCAGATAATTCACCTGCTGAGTTGAATGAACTACAGTAATGTGAAAAAGGAAGTAATCTTTAAATTACACGCTTAATTGTTGTATAATTCAGAAAAATGTATGGCCCTTACGATATTAAAAAAATTAAAACAAAGCCTCATTAAAACAAGAAAATATTCAAAAACAATTAAAAGTATGCTCAAAGATTCGATAGCTTGTAGACTACGGTAATTAAAAAGTATAAATTCGACCCTTTTCTCTGTTTCTCGAAGACAGTGCAACATGCACACAGTGTGCAAATGAATGCTGTTGGATGTAAAAATAGCATTGTGCTCTTGCCTGAAAGGATAATAGCAAATCTTCTTTGGTTATTCATTTGGGTGTTACCGCAAATATTTCACTTTTGCCCATCCTAAATTCCAAACAACAGTGTAACTTGGAAAAAAGCTTTACAAGTAACTCTTGAATATAGCAGTTTCCATTCTTGGGAAGATTGAAAACATTCAAGAGATTTGCCAATTTTTGCATAATCCTTCTCACAGCAGAATAATGACCACTGTATAATTATAGCATTATTACAGCATGTCTCCAATTTATGGGGAGCAACAACTGACTGTCTAAAGATAATTTCTGATCATTCCTCCTTCTCATTGTATTGAAACACTCCTGAACGCTCACCCTTCCTGATAAATCAATCAAGTGCATTTGATTAAAAGCCCCAACATGCTGTTTACTTGTTTAATTGCTATAGATGCAGTTAATTCTAAAGTTTTTCCACACACTGCTTCTGTATTTATCCTAGCTTTTCATTAATAAATATTGACAGTGTGATATATCATGTGTTGTTGGTCATTGGCAGTTGCATTAGCCTCGTTTTAAGACATTTTAAAATTCAGCTGATGCTTTCGTTTTGTCCTGATTTGTGAAACCTTTGAAATAGTGGAGGCTATACCTACTTTTTCACACAACAGTCTAAATTAGTATGACAAACCCAGTTTCAAAATGAAGGATGTTCAGTATGTGCGCTATACAACCACGGGGAAAACATTTGTAAAGTAAAGTGACTCCTAATAAATGCATTTTTACTGAAAAAAAAAATACAGACTTAAATCGTTACATTTCTGTGTTACTATTCATGAAACTACTATGTAGCTGTACATGACTTATTACTCACTGTTGCACAGTAGTAATGAGATGCATAGAGCAAAATCTGATGCAAATCTAACTGGGCTTTTAGATAAAGATCAAAGACATCACAACCTTGCATCAAATTTTCACTCCCTTCCTTTCCCTTTCCATCGTCCTTACAGACACACACACACACACACACACACACACACACACACACACACACACACGCACACGCACACGCACACGCACACACACACACATTACATTTCATCTAATGCTTTGAACCACAGAGGGTCTCACTCAGGAAAAACTTTAAGAAAGGCCTAAATATGAAGTGATGCAATTATCTGACACATTCCTCAGTAGGTGAAACTGAAGAAACCAACTATTCATTCTTTTGCCAACCTGAAGCTCTGTTCTCGTGCCTCTTCTTCTCCCCTAGTGCCTGGATGATGAGGGTGCAGAGCGCATTAAAAGGCTTCTTTGAACAAAAACATTCAATATGAAAAGGAATGGGATATTAGGCTGCATGAGGGGATCTTAGTGCGGCAACTCGCCCTCCCTCGAAGCTGTCATGTAATTAGATAAAGGTAGAAGCTCTGCCGTCAGTCCTTCCTGTTGAGTTTCCTGCGACCCAGAGGTCGGCCCGTGGATCAGAGGATCTTCCATCCTCTCCAGCGGTGTCTCTGTCTTTATGTCAAGGTGATATCACCTCACAGCAGTGGGGGAGAAGAAGGAGTATGTAGGACATTGTATGTGGGGGAAAAAAAAATAAGAGAGGGGGTGAGGTTGGGCATATCTGAGCTGTAAAAGCAGGTATTCTGAAATGGTTTCTATATTTTCCATTAATGCACACCAGTTTCAGCACTGTATAGTACAATTCAGTTTCAAATGAGGGCTGTCAAACTTTTTGGTAAGAAATTATGTATAAATGTAATCATATATATATATATATATATATATATATATATATATATATATATATATATATATATATATATATATATATATACACACACACACACACACACACACACACACACACACACACAGGACTGTCTCAGAAAATTAGAATATTGTGATGAAGTTCTTTATTTTCTGTAATGCAAGCAAGCATTGCAATGCAAGCATTTTATTATTTTAATATTGCTGATTATGGCTTACAGTTTAAGATTAAGATTCCCAGAATATTCAAATTTTTTCAGATAGGATATTTGAGTTTTTATATATTTGATATTTTTCAGCTTTGGCTGGGACAGCTGCAGGTATACTTTATGGATTTAGTTATGACATGTTTGAAGGAGTTGACAGAGGTAAGAGTTTGTAACTGTAAGGATTTTTGGAGTTGATTCCAGCTGTCGGCGGCAGCAACCTGGAAGGAGGAACGGCCCAGGGAAGAGTGCGTCAATGGGGCATTTAACAGGATGAGAGGGGCAGAACGGGTGTTGTGTATAGGGGGAGGGCGCAGAAAAGTAAATGTCAGGTTTGCATTATGCTTCTTCAGTTTCATACAAGTAAAAATAGTTTGCCACAAACTGAATAGTTTCTCTCATGTATGATTTGACTTTTTTCTTTTCCAGAAATTTAACAACTAAAATTAAATAAATAAATAAAAGTAAATAAATACATACAATTTTACATCATAAAAAAGATTGATTCATGCTCACCTTATAAGTGTAAGAGGAAATTTATTTTTGTTAAGAGGGTTAATTTGGTAATTCAGGGTTCATTATTTGATAAATATATTCTTTATATTCTGATGTAAATCCGGGACTATAATGACACTAGTCAGTTTATCTGTAGTTGTTAGTATGTTTTAGATTGGGCGGAGTGATACAGCACTAGGGGCTGTGTTGATGTTCTAAAATCCTACGCTGTTAAGCAGACATTAAAGTACACTCGAACTCACGCAGAAGTTGTCCCCTACTCCTACTCCTACTATCCTACTCACGACCCGAAAAAAGGTTTAATTTAATAAGGTAACTAACTCTAGACCAGACTTAAAAGTTCAGAGCTCAAAACCCTGTAAGAGCCCCATGATGGGGACCGCAAAACGGTACTACTTTCTTCTGAGCGTAGTAAGATTTTGGTCCGCAGGTCGAGGTGCGGTCGGCACTCGCGGTCGGATGCGCGTTACTAGTCAACACAATAGATTAATATTAATAACCCAATATCGCGATACACTTTGTCACCTCCACGACACGTATTGTGACGTTTTTGTATCGCAAAATTTCGTGGCACGATATATTGTTACACCCCTAGTATTAAGGCATATATTTTCTTCAAAGGGGACCTATTATGAAAAACACGGTTTTTCTTGTTTTAAACATATATAAAGTGGTCTCCCCTCACCCTGCCAGCAGAGGGAAGATGAAATCCCATGAATTTCTGCAAGGTCTGTACCCCCCCCTTGCTGAATCTTCCAGTGTCATGTGGTGTCTACGAGCCGTTTAGATTTGTGCATTTTCTTTACGTCACCAAAATGCAAACCACGCCCTCGGTCTCCTCCGCTGCTGAAACCACGCCCACCACTCTCTCCACCGGCTAGAGCTCCGCCATTGTTCAGCAGCGTGACTGTTTGAGCAGCGAGGGGACATTCTGATTAGAATCAATAGCTACCCTACTTATTGTTTGCTTGTTGGGAAGTGTCCCAAGACTCTACAGGTTTCTCGCCATGTGAACTTTTGTATGGGTATGAAGCAGGAGGCCCATTAACTTTGCTGAAGGTAACCTGGGAGCAAGACTAGGGGAGGGTGAACCTGTTAATGTCATATCTGCAGATGAAAGAATCACTGCAGAAAATGACAGCATGTTGCCCAGGCTCAGCAGTATCAGAAAGCTTGGTATGATAAATCTGCCTGGGAGAGGACCTTTCTCGCAGGTCAAAAGATCCTGGTTCTTCTGCCCTCTAATGAAATTAATCTTCTGGTTGAATGGCAAGGACCTTATGAGGTGCATAAGGGGCTTACAACCTATCAGGTTGATAGGCCAAGAAAACACTATTCTTGCAGGATGCTACACGTGAACCTTCTTAAGGAGTGGTTTGAAAGGCCTGACAGGAGCTCAGGTGTTTTCCTCAGAGCAGTGGCAGAGGAGGATACTGTGGGTGACCAATACCTGCCTTCAGGAACAGGTGAGGGTGTTACTTAATTCAAGATAAATCCTGTAATTCAACACGGTGACTGCTTGGAGAACTGAAACAGGTAGTGGACAAGGAGCTATCCTTGGCAATCATTGAGCACTCAAAGAGTGAGGGACGCAGCCCAGTTGTTGTAGTCCCAAAGAAAGATTTTGCATTGATTTCAGATATTTGAACTCTGCGTCCAAGTTGCCTCTTACCCAACACCTCGTATTGGTGACATAATTCAACATTTGGGCAACGCAAGATACTGTCACAGGTGGATTTTAGGACCCAAGTGGGGTACAACAACAGATAGATTTTAAGAAAAGTCTTTAATTGAATTAGAAACAGGAAGGATCTTCAGTTACTAGCAGGTAACAGTCCTTGGAAAGACTCAAGGAACCAACAGAAAACAGTACTGACTAGTAGGCTAGTGACTGCTCTAAAACAGGCACACTATTCCTCTGGGTGTTTAATGATGGCAAAAACACTGTGGAGGGGCTAGCTGGAATCGTGATTGAGGTCGAAGCAATATTAGAACCGGGCAGACCATCAGTGGGACAAACAAAGTCCAGAGGGAGCAGACAGAAAGATTGTCGTGGACGGGCAGAAAGTCAGGGCAGACAACGCGACATGACCAGGGCAATCCGGTGTTGAAACCAAGAAGGTAACCTGATATTGAGTGCTGGAAAGTAGGGTATATTCCAAAAAATGATTTTACACTGGGTGAGGCATCAGTGCAGCTTAAATGCTTGTTGGCTGATGAGCAGTGAGGAGCTTCAGCTGGGACCAAACAGCTGTGGGACATGAAGCCGATGAGATGTTGCACCAGGGAGGTGTCATCGGACTCGGTATTGAGTCCTTGACCTTCATTGGCCTGAATTAGCCACGCCCCTTCTTCTGATTGGTTGTCCCTATTTTCTGTTATAACTTTTGAATGGTTTGACATACAGAGTTGTGGGTGGTGTCATCAAACTCGGTTTTTAGTACTTGACCTTCATTGGTGCAAATTAGCCCCGCCCCTTCTTCTGATTGGTCGATAATTCATAGTTCCTATTTTCTGCAGTAACTTTTGAATGGTTTGACAAAGACTCGTGGGTGGTGTCATCGGACATGGTTTTGAGTCTTTGGTGCAAATTAGCCCCGCCCCTTCTTCTGATTGGTCGATATTTCATAGTCCCTATCTTCTACCATAACTTTTGAATGGTTTGACATACAGAGTTGTGGGTGGTGTCATCAAACTCGGTTTTTAGTACTTGACCTTCATTGGTGCAAATTAGCCCCGCCCCTTCTTCTGATTGGTCGATAATTCATAGTTCCTATTTTCTGCAGTAACTTTTGAATGGTTTGACAAAGACTCGTGGGTGGTGTCATCGGACATGGTTTTGAGTCTTTGGTGCAAATTAGCCCCGCCCCTTCTTCTGATTGGTCGATATTTCATAGTCCCTATCTTCTACCATAACTTTTGAATGGTTTGACATAGAAAGTCGTGGGTAGTGTCATTTCTGATATGCTTATGGGGGGCGGTGGCCATGAGTGCGAGGGCCCGTTTCATCGCTGCTTGCAGCTTTAATTAGGGCCCGAGCACTGACAGTGCGAAGGCCCTATTGTATCTGTAGGAATTTTTCTTTCTTTCTTTTTTCTCTCTTTCTTCTGACGAAAGGAGGGCCTTTTTGCCCCCCTAAACGTGCCCAAAAAGTCACTAAATTTTGCATGCAAGTCAGGCCTGGCAAAAAATTTGATATTTAATGGTTTGCATTAATGGGCTTTGCAAAATGGCTCAACAGCACCCCCCGGAAAGCTTTGTGCCTCAAGCCCCACAATACGGTTTGACGTACATGCACGAAAATCGGTACACACCTGTATCATGGCACAACTTAAAGAAAAGTCTCTTGGCGCCATGGCCGAAACCGAACAGGAAGTCGGCCATTTTGAATTAATCGTGTAATTTTGGCGCAATTTATGCCATTCCTTCGGCAGTTAATACGGCCCGAACCGTAACGTGCACCCAGTTGTGTTATACATCAAAATGTGCGTCTCCATCCTGCGACGACGCGCATTACTTTTCTCAGTCAAAAGTGTTACCGTGGCGACGCTAGACGCCAAAAGGCGCACACCCCCTTCATCTGATTGGTCCATATGTGATAGTTCCTACTTTCTGCCATAACCTTTGAATGGTTTCACATAGAGAGTCGTGGGTGGTGTCATCTGACTCGGTTTTGAGTCCTTGAACATAATTGGTTCATTGGAACAAATTAGCCCCGCACCTTCATCTGATTGGTCAATATCTGATAGTTTCCTACTTTCAAGTTACATCAACATTTCACACCAAGAAAGAATGGCGTGAACATTTAGGAGTTTCTGCCAAAGCTGTGGGCATGACTGCAGGAAAACCACAGAATTTCACTCAAAAATGATGCATTTATGCTTCGGTCTATTCAACAGTGACTTTACTGAAAGTTCAATGCTTACAATTAAGTAAATAAATAAAAAAAATAAAAAAAACTAGCTTTTTTTTCCTCCCTTTTTTCCTGCCTCCCTCTGTCCATGCATGGCATGCACAGATCTGTCCATTTGAAACAATTTCATCCATCACATAATCTTGTTTCACCACCACTGATGTCTGGATATTAGCTGTATTTCTGTGTTCAGTAAAAATAATGAAATCTCGTCTTTGGCTGCTCGATTTCACTGTGAAATTGCTGAGACTGAAAAATTCTTGTAAAAAATGCCCAACCAAAACGCCCACCGGAATGCTGGTAAAATCCTTGTGGATATATGTTATCAGCCCTGACACCACGAAAGGGACCTGGGTAAGTCAGATATGTGTGGTATGAGGTTATGTCAAGCCTCCCTGGTGCTATTAAACTCTATCTGGTAATGACCAAGATAGAAACTTCAGTTCATCATTTTAAGGTAATGTTGCAAAAGCTGAATTAGGAAGCCACTCAGTGTCTACAGGGCCTGGTGTATTTATGCATTTTGCATAATTGGAGTGACCGTTTTCCTTTACAGCCTGGTTCACTAAATGCTGAATTGGCTTTTTGCAGAGAGCAAGTTGTTCTATTAGTTTCGATGCCTGTACAAAGACCATTGTTACCAAGATCAATGTCACACTAGGAAATACATTTCATGCATACTGGGGACAAAGTGTGAATGAAGGCATAGATGCACTGACACTGTGTGTGGTAGAGTTTAGATCTCTATTTGGAGAATTGGTTTCAGTTGGAGGTGGGGTATTGTGTTTAATTATGTGTGATCATGATGTACTTCAGGTCTTCGAATAACAGCAGATGTTACTTTTAATTCAAATCCCTACACAGCGAGTCTAGGAATATGAGTATTCTGGTCTTTTTGCCTGTACAGCACAGTTTCAAAGAAAAGCTTACTACTTGATATGAAATAATTAGAAACATATTTTTCGCCCAAAAAAAAACTGCTACTTTCTCCCCTTAACCATGCCATAGTGGCAGAAATGATTTATAGGGAGTAAATAACACTACTGTACTTATTATCATGTCATTTTCATTGCAATATAACTGCCAAAGGGCTTTTAGAGACACTTGGAACAGAATCAGTTATTCAGTGTAATTACATTTTCTGAGAATGTTTTAAATACAATGTTAAACACAGCCTCCTTCATTCTACGACAAAGAGAAAAATGTTGGAGTATAAGTTTTGTCTGATGATGTAACTGTAGTGATCAATGCCTGGCTTACGACACCTCAAGTCACAGACACACTCTCCCCAAACCAAGAAGAGTGAAATACACATGACCTTTTTCAGTAGGTCACACCTGGGGAGGAACGGCCCTCAGACACCCTGTAACAGGTGTGGGCAATCTTTTTGACTCACGGACCACAATGGGTTCTAAAATTTCACAGAGGGGCCGGGCCAGGAGCATTTGGATGGAGTGTTTGGGCTGGATATATACTGAAGCATTGCACGTAGTGTGTGTAAACCTCCTGGCACAGTAAAAACACGCAAATAAATGTACACCCCGATTTATTAACAGATTTGCACTGAGGACTGTCTTTCCAATATGCAAAATAGCCCTTATCAGTTAATACGTTTGTCTCAAGGAATATGCAAGATATAGCGTTTACACACTATTTTGCACAATACTGGAAGGAAGAACATGTTAGATTAAAATAGCATAGCCTACGCATTGTGATTTATCAAACCTGGAGATTACTTCTGTTTTTAATACATTTCAATCAAAGGTACAAAGATAAAGAAATCAGCATTTATTTTTTATTTTTTTAAGATTTTTTATGGGCTCTAGTGGCCCTTTATTCAAGTTGCAGATAGGAAGGGGGTAGAGAGAGAGAGAATGGGGATGACATGCAGCAAAGGTGTGCAGGCCGGGATTCGAACCTGCGACCCCTGCAGGAGGACTGTAGCCTCAGTATATGAGCCGCTGCTTAACCCACTGCGCCACAGAGCGGCCCAGAAATCAACATTTATAAAAAAAAAAGGAATGGAATCACTTTCAACATTCAAAACATATTATTACGCAACGAAATACTCAATTGTGTAATTGTGTTAAACCCCGCAAAATCATGGATAAATTATCCTAACCACCGTTCTAAAAGAAGGCCACGGATGCCCTCACCTTCACGCACAAACGGTACACGTGTACCATCGGCAAGCACACGGACATAGGCTGTATTAAATATCCTACCTGCAGTAAAAACTATAAATTGAAATTAAGAGCAATATGCGGCATGTTAATGAAGCCACTGTACCGCTGCTGTGCATACATGCACACATTACTTTTAATTAAAAGACAGACTTCTGAACTTTCCATATGCATTTTTTCATAACAGCAGTAAAATGGACCAATTTCAGTGGGAACAGTGTTGTTGGTCTCCTTTTTTTGCCAGTGCATCAAAGTCTGGAGTTAGTTTTGTTGTGGCAATTCTCAGGGTAGATGTGAGGTGTTTATCAGTTAACCCGGGATCTGTGACAGGCTGTGTCGATAATGACGCTGAAAGTCAAACAACACCAGTATCTTCTGTGCCGTCTTCCGGAGGTTTGGAAACGTTGAGTGAAGCATAAAAACCATTCAGAGACTTGAACTTCTCCTTCAAGACGGAGTCAGACTGAAGATCGATCAGTTCCAATTGCAGCTCCTGCGGTGCTGATTCAGGTCTTGTGACGGGGGACAGGACACCAGCTGAAGTGACTTGTCAATTTATTCAAAATCACAGAACCGACGGCAGAATTCTCTGTGCAGATCATCCAGTGATTTGCAGTATAGTAATCCCTCTTTTTTTGCGTGAGTGAAAAGTGAAAAGTGAAATCTGCGAAGTAGCAACCTTTTTTTTTTTTTTTTACAATTATACAAGGCTTCAAATTGCGGCGATCAGCACCGCCCCAGCGCGACCCGAGTAATTGGATTTGAACGGGAGAAAATCAAAAATGATTATGAAAAAAAAATAATAATAATGTACAAAAGTACAGTAGGACAAATTGTGACTCGCGCATATTTCACTGCTCTTCTGAACGATTCATCAAAAGGTCCCGTTTTTCAGCTGCTCACTGAAGTTCATTGGCAATTCTCAGCATTGTTGCTAAGCGACCAACGTTATTGACCGAGGAAGTGAAGAAGCGGGGATATTGTTTAGCCAATCAGAATGCAGAACACAATGCCCAATGAAAATCTGTGAAGCAGCGAGACCGTGAAAGGTGATTAGCGCGGGATTACTGTATTTCTTCGCGTTTCGGGCGACCTCTTTCTGCATGGCTAGTGTGGGAAAATGTGCAAACAATTTGCTTGACATTTGCCTCCTCCACTTGAGGTAATATCTGATTCTGAGGAAAGAAGGAACCAATAGATCACATCAAAGTCTTCAATTTCATTCAGTCCCCCTTCCTTCGCAAGAATGGGATGGTGGGTAACAGGAGCAGAAAAAGTCAATTTGAAGTCAAGCAGAAGTCCAGCAGACTCAGAAATCAGAAAGGCCGTCTTGGTTGTAACGCAGTAATTTACCATCTGCACAGATCGCTGCTACACCTGGAGGACAGCGGGAGCACTGTCAGGGTCATGTTTTTTTACTTCTCCAGTGCTTTTAACACTATCCAGCCTTCGCTAGATAGAGTGAAGATGGAAAGTCTGGGAGTGGACAAACGCCTGGCTGCATGGACAGCAGACTATCTCGCCAACAGACCACAGTTTGTGAGGCTCCAGCACTGTGTGTCTGATGTGGTGCTCTGCAGCACAGGTGCCCCTCAGGGTATGGTGCTATCCCCATTGCTCTTCACCCACAACACCATCCACTGCCAGATCCAGAAGTTCTCTGACGACACAGCCATTGTTGGAGGTGTTTTTGAGGGAAACGATCTGAAGTAGAGGATGGTCATCAGGGCCTTTGTCAGCTGGAGTGAGCTCAACCAGCTTCAGCTAAACACCAGCAAGACAAGGGAGATGATCGTCAACTTCCAGAAGAAAACATCCCACTTCACACCGGTGAACATCCAGGAATCGGACATTGGGGTGCTGGAGAGCTACAAATTCCTGGGCGTTCACCTAAACAACAAACTGGACTGCACTGACAACACCCATGGTCTCTACAAAGCCAGAGTCGTCTCCACCTGCTGAGGAGACTGAGGTCATTTGGAGTGTGCACCTCTCTCCTCAGGACTTTGTCTCTTTGGTGGCTCAGCCATCTTTTATGCTCTTTAATGGTCTGCTGGAGGGCAGCACAGACAGGGATACGACCAGATTCAAATGATTAGAAGAGCGAGCTCTGTCCTGGACTAGGGCTGGGCGATTATACGATCTCGATTTGTGATCGCGATCAAATTAAGTTCGATCACGGTGATCAGCTGTGGGTATACTTTCTCGATCACGTGCAAAACATGCTGCAGCAAAGTGCACGACAACCAATCACAACCCGCTTTCCTGGCACCGCGCTGTCTGCATGATCATGCGCATGACATGCCGCGGCAAGTTGCATGACCATAGGCAATAAACTAGTCACATCTGCCTCCCCTGCACCGGCGGGAGCAAGCGTGACCAGAGAGAATAAAACTACAAGACAACAACCGCAGGCTAGCGTTAGCTTAGCTTCGAGCCGACCGGGACTCACGGTTAGCGGTTATTTATTTATTTATTTCGCCGGACAACTTCTTCCGAGCGTACAGGAGGAGGGTGTGATGGATTCACAAAATGCCCTTCGTGATGGATGTATTGTGTATTCGAACCGCACTAATAAATGCTCCTACTGCCGTTTCTGCTGGCTACTGAGTCCCCTAAGTGGCGAGTGAGTTTTAACTCCTTAATTACTAACCAGCGTCAGAGTCACGCACAGTACACAAACTGTGATGTCAGAGAGCCACCTTTTGGTCAATTTAAGCATGGCCAGCATCGCCAGCTGCTTGACAGTGGCTCAACTCATATTAGTTTACTGTTTTTGTTGTTAATAATGTCATTGCAATTTTATTTATGCAATTGTGAAAAAATGGCAAAATAAATGAAAAACTGTGAACAACCGCATTCCGTAGGCTATTCGGTACTCAGTATTCAGCCAAGTCTTTAAATTTTATTCCGCTTCAGTTTCGGCCTCAAATTTTCTGACATCCATCATGGACAACCCCCCCCCTAAATGGCACCATGGGGTTCCTGAGCAGCTCCTTCAGCTGCAGACTGCTACATCCACAGTATAAGAAGGAGAGGTTTCACAGGTCCTTTACCCCTGCTGCTGTCAGACTCTACAACACCTGCACCTGATCGTGTTGTAGTTTAGGGAGAGAAAATCGACTCAAAACATTTGTGCGTGCGTACTATTTGATCTGTGTGTAGTTCTTGATTTGTGTATGCCTAATTTCTGATTTGTGTGTAGTACTTGATTTGTGTGTATTTTTAGATTTGTGCGTACATAACTTGCTCAAAGTTGCAGACAAAACTATAATTACGAATTCAAACAGCCTCCTACACACACAAATCATTAAATATGCATGCACGAATCGCCTGATACACACACACACACAAAGCTATAGATACGCACAAATGGTTTTGAGAATCTTTTCACACCTCCAAGAAGCCTCACAGATTCATCCATATATGATGCATTTAAGTACTGGTGGAAAGCTGGTTTATCTGAATTTTCATCTGAGTAAAGTGTTATTGACTGAAAAAAATACTGCAGCTAACCACAAGGTGACAGTAATACACATTTCTTGCTGTTTGAAAATGACCAGCCGCATGAGACGAAAAAGAAGAATGCCGCAGAAGAATAAAGACTTGCATTTTTTTTTTAACCATAAACCACAGTTGTAACCCTTCCTGCCATATCTTTATGTTGGTGTAATATGCCTACAAGACCTTAACTGATTTGTCAGTCTATCCATCTTTCTTTATGTAATCTCCAACTTCATCAAATATACTTGAAGCAAAATGTCTCTGGTCCAAATGCTTAAATGATTTCTGGTAATATGATTTATTTCCACGTGAGAGTGCTGAACGTAATTTAGAAATCCTGATCCTCAGATATCCCCTGCCAGGAGGTTCCTGTTGGCCATTCCTAGTAATCGAGACACGCACAATTGGCCCAGCCCCGAAAAATCTAGCCGGAACTTCCACTAGTGGAAATGTGCCTAATGTGTACAGCTGGTGAGGCTTCCACTGAGCTTCCTCCTTTTCAGCCGTTGTGTGAAAAGGAACAGAAAAAATAAAATCAATCCAGGGATATCCACACCACCACAACAAAATAAGTTGAAAATAAGAAATGAGAAATTAGGAAAATCACAACATTAAGGGCCCGCAATAATTACAGTTAGATGAAGAGTAGAGCACTGCACACCTTGATCTACAGCAGGATAATTGAAATCATGGCTCAGCATCATTTGACTTGAATAAAAAAACATAATGATAATCCATTATATTTACAGTCATTTATAGACTGACAAATTCTCAAAACATAGTGCTATCCACTACCTGATCTACAGTCCACCACTAAAAGCTGAGCCGTTACCATCCACTCACAATTTTCTGTGGTCATTACATTTATCACGTGAATTCTGCTGCTGATACTGAAAAATATTTTTCTTTACCCTCTTAATCTTGTGCAAGATACAGGTCATCAGTTCATTCCAGGTCTCGCACACCGTGTCACAGAGACTGCACAGAAACACAGAACACTTCACAAAACCGTCTTCCTGTGAAGTGACATTGCCAATCACAGATCAACTATCACATGAAAAAAAAGTTGGCATCAACTCTTTCAGTCCATCTAGCAAAAGTTTTTTTGTATTATACATGTAATTTAACTTTGTTAGTTTAAAATTAAAAAAAACTATGTTTCTGCTGATGACTGCTTTGGGCTGTGAGTTCATAACTGTGGCCACTTACCTACTTTCAAATGCTTGCTGGATGGCCAGTGCTTATTCAGTGACCAGTCAAAACACAAATTATGCTTGGTGGTTCGCCGGATTTACACTTGCATGAAAATTAGTTTTCACAGTGGTGGCAGTGCCCAGTTTAATTGCATACTTTCATTCAAATCAAGTTCAGCCACAATCTCTGGGTTCAACCGTTTGACTGCTATTAAAAAAATGAATAAAAAAAAAATACAACCATGCAGACTTAAAAATTGCAAAACACACAATTAGTACAAAATTAAGTGTTGATTGTTTTTCTTTATCAAAAAAGAAAAAAATGTTTGCCCTAATGTACTGATTGCAACTCTTCACCTTTTTATAGTAAATCTACTATCAAGACAAATAGACTCAAACATGTTTTATGTGTTTTCTTAATATGTTTATTTATTATTTTTTATAGTCTCCTTCCTCCAGGTTTTCTTCCTCTCTTTCTTCTGTACTCTGCAATCAGGTTAGTGAGCGAGAGGGGACAAAGTGCGAGGAGGGACAGAGAGGATGGTATTCTTGATAAGGCTCAGGAGATCAGATGTGACTCCTTTTGTTTAGCAGCAGTTTGTTCCTGTAGAGAGGCCTGCATAAGAGTCACTTCAGGGATTTTGAAGCCCCAGGTTGCCACTGGAATGTAGAATTAATTTGCAAATGTTTGATTTGATTCAAGAAAGCTCAAACTAACATTTTGTTTGGAATGATGTTCTTTCAGCTTATCAACCTTTTTACCATGTTTGTCTGTCATGAGCAAAACAAAATGGAAAAAGTGGAGTTGACCTACGTCTTCTGGTCTTTCAATACTGGTTAGAGTTACAGTAGCCACTGAAGTTTAAATAACAGTTGATAACCACAGCGTGCAGTGTGGGCTGGAGGATAAAAGGATTGCACCACCAAAGGAAAGGCTGTGGACACAGAGGATAAAGAGCGAAAAATGGCAGAAAACGCTATGGGAAAGACAATTAAGCAGCTCAAAAGGGAGAGGACCACAGCAAAGAGGAGTTTCACCAGGCAAGCAAACTTCCTCAGCAAAAGTGCAAGCAGCATGGTAGAAGTAGAGCTAAAGGAAGAATTCAGTAAGCTGTCCAAATAGTTTAAAGGTTCTTGAGGCTAACGATGACTATAGGAGCGATCTGCTGGCTGAGATGACAGAAGAGTAAGAAGGTGGAGCAGTTCTTGAAGAAGCATTGGAGTGTGGCATTGACAAAAGTGCTGCTCAAAGCAAAATTTAAGGAACTGGGAGAGATTGTCCAATGCAGCCTTTGGTCAAGATATGGCCACTCTGACCTCACTGCAATCACAGAAGCATAGACACGTGCTGATATTGAAGGACACCTACCAATTGAGAATTCATATTGGAGACTTATGAGGTTCATTTGACACTCCTTGGAAGACGTATTCAAGAGGAAACCAGGATTATGTCAACCTGGGACAGATGGATTTTCTGGGGAGTGGAGGGAGTGGACCTTGATGACAGGATTAAAACTTTGAAAGCAGTCAACAGCAAATTTGAAATTAACGAGAACTGATTTTGTCACTGCTCATTACTGCAGAGGACTTGCGGGCCCCAATTGTGTCACCAGGAATCTCTGCGGTATCTTTAACACCTGCACCTGTTGTGAGGATTAAGCCAACAGTTTTTCTTACAGTCAGTGGTGACAAAATAAATTACTACAGGTGGAGAAAAGACTGGGAAAGTCTTCAGAGCCAAGAAGAGTCATCTGGTTCATCTGAAGTCAAGAAAGTCCAACCTTTAAATAGTATTGATGAGACTCTCAGACTCTCACTACAGCACTACTGCAGAGATATTTTGAGTTTTGGAGAGAAGATATGGAAATAAGGCAACCATTACATTAGAGATCGTAAAAGAACTTGAGAAAATACCTCTAGTGAGGGGCACTCTTCCATGGAAAGTCATTGACTTGATACAGTTTGTGTAGAAGGTACTGGCAGACCTCACAGAACTAGAAAACTCTGATGCAATGAAGAACCCTTTAGTTATCAAAGCAATAGAGAGCAAATTGCCTGTGTTCGTGAAGAGGGATTGGGTAACCTTCATGGTAGAACCAAGTTATTATGTCAGGCCAGAGGACCACTTTGATGCACTGCTGAAATTCATGAAAAAGCAAGAGGAGGTTCTTGAAAGGCCCGAGCAGCTTGTCCTAGTGGAGAGGACTAAGAAAACAGACTTTCATCAAGCAATGAGATATGAGAATATGCCTCTTCAAAAACTAAAATGAAAGTGGCAGATTTGTGTCCTGTGTGCAGCAAAGAAAGGCATATTGGCAAATTAGTCTTTTGCAAGAAGTTCAGGGGGCTGAAATTCCATGAAAAGAATGCTGCTGTAAAGAAACCAGGTATTCAGGCAATGTCTTGATTACTATGATGAGACCGGCTACTGCAGAGGGACCTTCTCATGCAGTAATAAACACTGAAAAAATGGGTAGCTCCAGTCACCATTACCTACTTTGTCCAAGAGGTTTCTTTCAGTCGGAGAATGAGGAAAGTCTGGACTACAATCTAACGAATGAAAAGGAGGAGATCTCGTCTTATGTTTCTAATAGAGCTCTCCGTTCTCAGAGTGCAGGTTTACTCGTAGTTCCTAGAGTATCCAAACGTAGATTTGGAGGACAGGCCTTCTACTATCAGGCACCATTACTATGGAACCAACTTCCAATTGGTAACGTAAAGTATCCATGGACGAAGGATCCTTCTTCTTTTCGCAACAATAGGAGTGCGGTGGAAGCCACATTCTTACAGACTGAAAGACAGTTGGAGAGGGAACCGGAATAAAAAGCACCTTATACAGCCCAGATCCATGAAATGATTAAGCAAGGTCATGGAACTCACATGGAACGGCCATGGAACTCACGGAGTAACGCAAATGGCAAAGACCTACAGTATACGATATGTGAGTCACCTGATGGCACCAAATCCTTGTTAGACAACTCCAGTAAGATTGGTCTGGAACAGCCAGCAGTATAAATTATATTCTGGTAAAAGGGCCGGATGTTCTTAACCCAATAAGAGCTGTCCCACTGAGGTTTAGACGAAGTGTCCATGCAGCCCTTGGAGATATCAAAAAAAAAAAATGTCAGTGTGGCTGGAAGACCGTGAATTGCACTTGCATAGGTTCCTCTGGAGAAACAAGCCTGAGGAACAAATACATGAGTTTGCCATCATGGGGGATAAACGAGCTAGATGCATCACCCAGATAGCAATGCGCGAGACAGAAAAGCTGGCCATCTTTACTCACCTATAAGAGGAATGCAGGGTTCTCGAAGAAGATAGTCACCTACAGCTACAGGATAATGTGGAGCTCGGGTGCATCAAATTCCACCGGAGCCTGACACCAACTGACCAGACATGAAAACCATGGGGAATCCCTTTCTCAGAGGGCATGAGCAAAGCCTGTGGAGCTGTACTGTACTTGCGGTGGACCACCAGCCGAGGGATCGTCGTCCGATTTGTGGAATCCAAAGCCAAGCAGACGCCACTGGATCAGAAAGGGGATGCAGTTCAAGCCGAGATCTGTGATGCGGTTTTCGCATCCAGGCTCAAGAAATACTTTGCGGACCATGGAAGAATGGAGGTGGAGTTGTGGTTTCACCTCATAGACAAAGTCATAGTCAAATCATTCTCGGGGCTGTCCATAGAGAGAGCTATGGATACCAAATCTTTTTTTGACAACCGTGTTGGAGAAGGCTAGTCCAGTGGGAGACTGGTGGTGGATCCCTAGCATGTTAAATGCAACAGATGTTATAACAAAAGGAGGCTCTCAAGGAGAGATAATATAGGGTTTCATGTGGCAAGATGGACCAAAGTTCCTTCAGAGGCTTGTGGAGGAGTGGCTAATTAAGTCTGGTAGAGAAGTTGTAATTAGAGATGCACCGATCAGGATTTTGAGGGCCGATCACCGATCTCCACCAGTATCGGCCAATCCCGATTTTGCCGATCACCGATCACAGGGTGAAATCCATAAATTTGTCAATATTGTTGTCTCATGTACACGACACTGACATTGTTAGGTATAGAAATTAGGAGATTAGGTGTAAACTCGGTTTATAAAAAGTGTAGTTTATTAGCTTCAGCTTCCTGTGGTAATAATTATGTACAACATGTGCAGCAACACAGACAACAGCAGACATGTCACTCTCTAAAAGTTGATACAAGTTGTAAACTATAAACCTTAGTTTTCCAGTGGAAAGAGGAATTTAATCTTAAAATAGAAATTAATTATGAATTATTAAGCTTTGTGAAAGCTTTAGCGGTAGCATCAGCCGCGTGTGAGAAAACTCTTGTGAGTGAAGCAAAACTCTTCACACTAGAACAAATGTCACTCCTGAAGCGACTGACACGACTGTCGTCCTGCATGAGGGTTTGGACTGTATATATTCTGGTAAAACTCCGACAGGATTTCATCAGTGAAATATTTACGACGCGGCAGCGCACACCGCGGCAGCGCGCACTGCGGCAGTGCGCACCGCGGATCCAAGCTGCTAACGTGTTTAAACCCGATGTCTTCTACAACTGAAAGCGGTTGATGAACAAAGCATATGAATTCATTACCTTACGATGTAGTTCTTTATTTTTCTTCCTGTCGTTTATAAGTCTCTGTTACAGGTGTTACAGCTGAGTTAGTGCTGTTATTGCGCGCTCCTTTTTTTCTCTCCCTTTTTTCTGCTGCAGCCAACTTTGAAAAGTCAATATACTCTGTGTGAAGAACTTTAAAATGTCTTATCAGCTTCGTTGTGTTAAAATTCTTTTGTAACATTCCTCCTCGTGGTATCTCCATTGGACACACTTTGCAAACTGCAAATTTGTTGTCCTTTTCAGACATTGTAAAACTCCCGCACCAGCGAGGCCGGCGCCTCCTCAGGACCGCTCGGTCTGAGATGCGGGAACGCACGCGCGGGCGGGGGTTTGTTGTTGTCAACGTCATCAGATCGGCCGCTCTGAACTATTATTTTCCGATCTCCGATCAAAACCGATAGGGCCATTATCGGCCCGATCCCGATCAGGGGCCAATCGATCGGTGCATCTCTAGTTGTAATACAAGCCAGAGAAGGTATAAACAACCTGCAGAGAAAAATCTTTGTAGCCCAAGCAGAACGATGAGTGACAATTTCTGTCAAACCTCCCAAATGCAGGATGGGATCAAGAAAGGAGGGAACCCAAATGTACCTGCTCGCTGGAACAAAAACCTCATAGAAGTTCAAAAATTGAGTACCCTGGTTAGACTGATAGGTGTCAATGCCTGGGTGTGGCGAGCTGCCAAGAGATGCCTGGAGTTAAAGACGAGAGAGGTTTTTTTTGCTTATAGGCTTCTGGCCTGTCATTGCTGGTACCTCTGAGTATTATTATGATAAAAAAAAGAAAAGCAAAGGTTTTTGGGACTAAACGTGAAACATGTAAACCTCAAATTTGACAAACAAAATACATATGTCTTTATTCTGGAATTGTGTTGTCACATCACCTTGAACTTTTGGGAAACCAAAAACCAAACGTGGCTTCAAGATTTGTAAGTCTTGCTCCCATCCATTTTGAAATCGCACATGAATCAGATTTGTAACCCTTGAACTGCTTAGCTGAATATGCACAAACAGCACAAACAAGATAAGAAAACACATCAAGTGTCTCAGGGGAGGGAGCAGGTCAGGGCTACCACATGGCTCAATACTCCCAACAGCATTTTCTTTGAGACTGAGCTGAGCATGAACAAGTGTGTGGCTAAAAAAAGAAACAAAGGACTTCCCATCACATGAGCCATTACTAAGTGGAACGCTTTGAACACACTGGCCGTCTTAACTCCACTCTACTAAGGCCTGCAAAGAATTATCCAACGTATTTACTGAGAAAATCCAGAGGATTAGAAAAGCAGTCGGTGCATATGTCCAGGGATAGTGCTGTGTCCAATTTTACCTTATCAACTACAAAAACCTGGATAATAATATGGATCAGTTAACTCATCCTCCTGTTGTCTCAATATTTTACCCACAAGAAAGTTTTACCCGTCATGGCATCTGATCTGATTCAAATGGTAAACTCATCCCTTTTGTCAGGTGCTTGAAGACAGCAGTCATCAAACCACAGTTGAAAAAGATCAATCCGGGGAAGTTGTTGACGCAAAATTACAGACTCATCTCAAATCTTCCATTCATCAGTAAGGTTATTGAAAAAGCTGTGTTTCGACAGTTACATATCTTCTTAACCCTGACTAACCTCTTTGACATCTTCCAATCTGGTTTCCGTGCTCACCACAGCACTGAGACTGCCCTTGTCAAGGTGTTCAGTGACATCCACAGGATACAGACTACTCCAAAAGGCTGCCACCAGTAATGTGCCTTCCAGAACACAATTATAAACACTGCATTCATCAACATTGTAGTCCAAGAGTGCAATATTGTTGAAACACCTGTTCAGAAAAAAACAAATCCATTATTAATTAGTTGGATAAAAGTTTAAAATGGCATTTCAAAGTTAACAAAAGCTTAATATTTTGGAATAATCTCTTCTCGGTGCTCAAATTTTGTTCAAGTGATGTAGAGACATGATAATGTAATCGGCTTTAAGAATTTTTTCATTTCTTCAATCTTTTGTTCATACAATGACCATAAATATTTACTACAGACAATGTTGCATTCTTGGAACATTATAAAAAGGGTGGGTTTGGTCTGCTGTGAGGTTGCTGCACTTTCTAAGGAGGCTCTAACAGTAGACTCCTTGTTTCCATGGTAACTCGGCAAGTATGTAAGTGGAAAGGGAGGGGACCATGGTGAAGATGCTTGAGGTGAGATTATACTGCAAAATTTGACCACGTTACTTTCTTCTCCTTAATAAGTGGGCTGCTGTTTAGGGTCTCTGCTGTAGACAGTGACTCCCTGTTGTTTTTTCTGATGATGTGTACATGTGAGTCACACCTACTGTGGTTTTCTCTAAAGAATATCTCTACAGGCCAAAGGAGTGTTGCATTCAAGGTGGAGGACTGACATTTCAGATGAGGATGTCTTCACTTTTTTTCCTTCCTCATTATTTCAGGGACAGGAAATGCTTTGATCTGTGAGAAAAAAGCCTCTTGTGAGCTGAGATGTGTGCGTATGACGCATAACATATTTACGTGCATGCTTCTCAATCTCCAAGGATCTCCTTAAAAACTTGGATTGTTCCTCTAGACTTCTTTAAAACTAACGTTCCAAAACTTTAAGGTTATTGTTAGATCATGTAAAAAAATGGCGGTTAACTGATCGAAACCATGAGAGAAAAAGTGAATTGCAATTTTAAATGCATTTTAACCTGCAGGCACTGGCACGTTTTGTTCTTCGAATTACATTGTGGAAGAATTTGTATTATACTTGTCGTCTGACTTCAAAAATCCCCTGTGATCAACACGTCTAGTTAATTTTAGTTTGAATGTTTGAAGTACTTGATTTGCATTTGCTTTAGAAGAGTAGAAGCAAATTCTCTAGGTTTCCAATTATGTCTGATTTTTGCACAGTAGTTATTAATGTAATGTAAATTAATGTAACAGCAGAAGGTGTTGCAGGGGAAATAGTCCTGTGTGTCTAGATTATGAACCAGACCCAAATACTATGTAGTTAGATATGAAATGGTCAAAAATGATTGCAGCTTATAAATGTGGTTAAATGTAAATTCAAATAAACTGATTTTAATTCCCTCTTGATCAACTGAACTGCAAATATATCACAGATAAACGTAATATGTATTTTTAAGGGTACATTAGGAAACGTCTGCAATTAAGATAAATCATTTAAACCAAAAAAATAAATGAATAGTCTTTGTTTGATTTAGGGGTCACTCACTAAAAAGGTTAAAAAACCACTGGAGAAGTAATTCATGCCAATCAGCTGTCAGACACCAACAGTTTGCCCTTTAAGGTTCACTGAAATACTGCTGTTCCAGTTTCTGGAGAACAATTAAGGAGTGACTTTGCTTTTAAATTAGTGCATGGTAAATTAAGCACAGTTTTGAGTCCCCTCCTGTTGCTTTTGCTCATGCAGTGCAACACATGACACGCTTTCTGATACCATTGATAAAGAGCAGCGAGACTCGCATTTAAGTAATGCTTTTTGACAGAGCTGCAGTGTTCTGTCGATGTAGTGGTCTTAAAAAAAGTTTTGTTTTTGCCGTTTAAAAGAGACCGAAGTTCAGACGTTAATCAGTCAAGACATTTTGAAATGCCACTTAAGAAAAAAAAAACTTCTCATAAGACCAGATGCAGTCATCATCTGGGTCCTTTGTCTGTATGGATGAAACATTCTGCCAGTAGTAGTCACACATAATATTCAGAAAGAACAAGATTAATAAAATAAAGGTTCTAAGAAAGAAAAAAAGGGCAATGTAAGCAATGATTTTATTTTGTTTGGACATTTTGTTTGTGTCTGCCTCGTTCCACATTTTATCTTGAATAATATGTTACTCATACTTTCACACTCATACCTTTTGTAGTTTATTTATCTAGCCAAACAAACCCACTAAGCCCCTATTAACACAAAAATCCTACTTGGAAATCCTATCTGTCATAAACCTGCAGAGTCTGAAAGCAACCATTGGTACTACTGTACAACAAGCCGGAAGTGGTGATTTTATTCAGGATACCTGGAGAAACAAACCTCTGGGATACACATTTCATAATTTTTAGAGGCATAATGGAATCCGCACAGTGATTTCATTTCCACAGTGGAAAACAAACAGCCACATCATTCTGAGGTGGAAACAACCACTTTTTTACAACAACAACTACTACTCCTTTCTGGCCTCATTACACTGGAAACTCTGCTCAAAGGCACCTCAGATAATAACCTAATAAGTTAGATGACACTTTATACTTTATACCGCTTCTAAAGGCTGCTGATTTCCATGACCTCTGTTGCAACAATACAGTTAGACCTTTATTAATTTTTTTTTTTTAATTTAAGTTCCAGTATATTATTGACCAACACAGTCTTATGGCAGTTCCTCAAACAAAACACACAGATTTATAACCTGAGACACAACTCTCTCCTTTCTTCACACACAATAACAATGAAATAACTTTTAATAGGTATAAAGTCTCAGCAGCAATGATCAGTTTTAGCAGATGAAAAAAACAACAAAAACCTGTATTTAGACACTGGAGTGCTTTGGAGAAGTGATGGTGGGTTATCACACATTGATGGTGGCAGAAATTGCGAAGGAAAAGAGGGTCCGAAAAAAGAAAGAACAGTGTGTAAATGGTACCATCCTTCTTTTGATTACACTCCAGTAGGAATGTCTATTCACATTCACAAACAATGTTGGGAACTCAAACTCCAGTATAAATGTTTTGCCAGTGGACCTATTCTTGGAGGGTGCAGAAAATGTTTTAAACACCCTTTTTGCATATGTAAAAGCTGCAACTTCTCAGCTGGTTTTAAATTCAAAATGTTCCCCCTAGTGACAATGCCAATAAGCATATTAAAACAAAACATCTACACTCTTAGTGTTGGGTTATTGGTTCATTGTTGCAGTTGCATGGCTGTTTTTAACCATTTTATTTAGAAATTATTACTGTCTTATGTTTTCATTATCTTACCCTTCCCTCAGTTCTAGTTGATGACCTTGTTAACAGTTTCAGTTCCAATGTTATGACTGTTATTGATTCTATCGCCCCAATTAAGACCAAAGTTCTGTCCGGGAGGAAAAAGTCACCCTGGAGAAACGCCACACTGGTTAAAGCACAGAGAAGGATATGTAGACAAGCAGAACGCAGGTGGCGCAAAAACAAACTTCAGCTATATAACAACATTTATAAAGAGAGTCTTCGCAACTATAATCAGAAACTGAAGAATGCAAGGCAATCATATTTTTCAGAGATTATCGATAGAAACAGTAATAATGCTCGCACACTGTTTTCTGTGGTAGACAGACTGACAAACCCCACAATCTCAATTCCCCCTGAACTGCTGTCTGAAAAGGCCTGCAATAACTTTGCTGCCTTTTTCACAAACAAAATATTACAAATAAGACTGTGCAGCTCCAGCGCAGGAATGATAACACTCTGACCTTCCTGTCTAGTAAAGCTGGGACAGTTCTGCCCCTTAGATTACACAACCCTAACGGAAACAGTTTCAAAATTAAAGCCCACAACATGCTGTTTTGATATTCTGCCTTCAAACTTTTTTAAAACAGTTTTTAACTGCATAGCTCCGGATGTATTGCAGATAATAAATACTTCTCTTCAAACAGGCCAGTTTCCCCAGGCCTTGAAAACTGCAGTAATAAAACCTCTTCTAAAAAAATCAAATCTGGATGCTACAACACTTAGCAACTATAGGCCAATATCAAATCTGCCATTTTTGGGGAAAATCATTGAAAAGGTTGTTTTCCAGCAAATCCATGCTTTTATGATGCAAAACAACCTTTTTAACGCATTTCAGTCTGGATTTCGGCCACACCACAGCACTGAGACTGTACTCATCAAACTCTTAAATGATATTCATCTGAATAATGATGCAGGCAAATCCTCTGTTCTGGTATTACTGGATCTCAGTGCTGCATTGGAAACAGTTGATCATAACATTCTTCTCAGCAGACTGGAAAAGTGGGTGGGACTTACCGGCACTGTGCTTCAATGGTTTAAATCTTACTTGCAAGATAGGGCCTTTTTTGTGTCAATTGGAAACCATGAGTCTAAAAGAACCAAGATCACATGTGGGGTCCATTCTCGGAACGCTTCCATTCAACATCTATATGCTACCCCTAGCTCAGATTATGGAACATCACAACATTTCCTACCATACTTATGCCGATGACACACAGCTCTATATTTCAGTGTCACCACATGACTACAGTTCCCTACTCTCATTGAGTAACTGTATTCACCAAATCAATGAGTGGATGTGCCAGAATTTTCTCCAGCTAAATGCAGAAAAGACAGAGGTGATCATTTTTGGGACCTAAAAATGAAAGGGAAAAGATCAGCGCTCACCTTGGCTCCATGTCATTGACAGCTACGAATCAAGCCAGAAACCTGGGTGTAATTATTGACTCAGACTTGAACTTCAACAGCCATCTAAAGTTTAACACTAAATCTGCCTATTATCACCTGAAAAACATTGCTAGAAATAAGGGCTTTCTGTCTAAACAAGACATGGAAAAACTTATTCATGCATTCATTTTCAGTAGGTTGGATTATGGCATTGGCATCTTTACAGGCCTTAACAAGAAATCTATCAGGCAACTGCTGTTGATCCAGAACGCTGCCACCAGAGTCCTTACAAACACCAGGAAACTGGACCATATTACACCGGTCATGAAATCACTACACTGGCTTCCAGTGAGTCAAAGGATAGAGTTTAAAATCTTACTGCTGGTCTACAAAGACCTGAATGGTCTTGGACCAAAATACATGCTGGATCTGTTAGTTCCCTATGAAGCTCCCAGACCCCTGAAGTTCATCTGGATCTGGTTTGTTGCGTTTCCCAAGAACCAGAACCAAGCAAGGTGAGGCAGCGTTCAGTTATTCTGCTCCTCACCGGTGGAACAAACTTCCTGTAGACCTGAGGTCTGCTCCAACTGTAGTTCCTTTAAATCAGGGTTAAAAACATTACTGTTTATTCAAGCGTACTCCTAAATTAAATACTTACCTGCTGGACTCTACTGCCCTTATTTTTTACAGCTTGTGCTTTTTATTATTTTACTTATTTTCTTATCTTATTCATAATTTTATTCAATCTTATTTGTTATTTATTGTCTAATTATGTCTTGCCGCTTTTAATGTCAATGTAAAGCACTTTGAATTACCTTGTGTTGAATTGTGCTATATAAATAAACTTGCCTTGCCTTGCTTTATACTCAGTGTTGGACAGTCGTGTGTGAGTCCGTAATAATCTAACTTCTTTCTTTCCAAATATTACTGGTAAAGAGCACCGAGAGAAGTAACACGTCTGATTGGAAGATACAGACATAAACACTCACATTCATTAACTGGAAATATGCCCATTGCTTAAAAATTGTCGGGAAGAAAAATAACGAGATAATTTTTTTTTCAAATGTAAGTCCATGACTTGGAAGTGTTACATATGTCTCTAAAAGTGTAGAGGTCTTTTACAGACATAACTATCAGAATAAAACTTGTTTCAAGCCTTAATTTGCTTGAGACCAGTATAACAGCTGTGTCATAATACTAAGTGTAACTATGAGGAGCAATTCTCTTAAGTATTGCAAGTTACAGAATTTCATAAGTTACACTAATCCTGTGCGAACAAGACTTTCACAGGCGAACATGTAGTCCTTAATTTTTGAAGCGAAAGTATGCAATAACAAAGTTTATGTGATGCAACAGAAAGTAATGTAGCCTACCATTCAATATAACAAATAGCTTATGGCATAACATTACTTTTGCAAAGAGTTAAAAGTAATGAGGAATACATTCCTCTGTAATCTTTTTTTTTTTTTGGTAACAAGATTGCTTCCAAGAGCATATGTGACATGCCTGAAGCAAGAAAGGCAGCAGCAAAGACCCTTCAGAGTAGCCAACAGATCAGTATTGGTGACAGACATGGCACTGATGAAGTGAGACAGAGTTTGATAGGAAAGAGAGGGGCTGCTTAAACAGCTTTAATTGAAGTGGTAAGGTTAGACTGGAAAAGTCAGCCTAAATAGAAAAGACTTGCCAGATTAATCAGTAGATGACAATAAGCTGATGGATGAACTTGAAGTCGCCTGTTTGAATAAAACCAGTGCTACATTAAATTGTTCTTATGGACAGCATGCCAGGGTGAAAATAAAATTGTGTACACATCAGTTGGCACTGAGAGAGAAAAAAAATACAAATAACCAGAAGAGAAATGGCACAGCATAATCCTTTTTGTGTGCAGCCCTGAGCAAACACTTCTGATTTTGTTTATACGAGAGGTAGAAAGAAGTTAATGTGCGAAACACGTAGCGTTCCATGATTTGAAAGTGTTACATATGTTTAAAAGGCAGTAGCAATAACGTACACAGCACCCCCAGGTTCTGCAAGGGTTTATTTGAAAGCCTATGAGACATTGTAAACATTACATTCTGGGGATTCCTTTTTTTTTTCCCCTAAAGGAAAAATAGAGCTGTGAAACTTTCATACACACCCAGCCACAAAAAAAAACAAAAAACATTTTGATCACAAGTTCATAAAACCCAAGGTAGCAATGTTTTAGCTCTGAATTAGAAATCGGTTTGACCATGTGTGCTGGCGTCTGTTCAGTGTGAAAGATCAAAAAGTAGCATTCTTTGATAGACCTATTTATGACCACATTTTATATCGACAGAAACAATAAGACATAATAGCAAAAGCATGAAATGGTAATTCATGAAATATCCTGCTGAATTAAATTTATTCCGCACAGCTTGGATGCTCAGTATGTTCACCTCTGCTCTAAGAAATAGAACGAAAATTTGAAAAGAGTTTTGCAACAGCTTTTACCCCCTGTATAAAATTACACATGCTGTGTCTCACACAGATGTGCTGAATTGCCTTCTTTCACGCAGGTGAATATATTGTCAGATTGTGTTCATTTAAAAGTGCAGAAGGAATCCACGTAAGGCTTGTGGCTGCCAGTGGTCTTTTCATTCACACTCTGCTTCTGAGAAAATTTGGTTCTTCCATGTAAATGGCTGCAAATAGTATAAGAACATTAATGCTTCTAAATCAAATTCTATTCATATGACCTTATTAGCTGTGTAAATGCTGAAATGTCCTTCCACTCACAAAGTATCTGTAGAAACATCATTAGCCTTCAAAGATGTCCTTTCCAGCTTTTTTTTCTTGACATAAAGTCTCCAGAGATCTGTTTTTTTGGGTTTGAAAAAGAAAGCTTGGTTGAGCATGTGAGCGGAGTGGAGCGGCGAGAATTTCCGCTCCTCGCTCACAAAGGTTGTCACCGCTCTGCTCCTCCCTCAAAGTCGCAAAACGCCGCTCCACCCATAACCGCTCAGCGCTCCAGTAACACTGCACCCCGCTCCGCTCCACGCATCGCTCCAAAAATGTTTGCATGCATATAAAATAGAGAGAGAGAGAGAGAGAGAGAAAGAGAGAGAAAGAGAGAGAGAGAGAGAGAGAGAGAGAGAGAGAGAGAGAGAGAGAGAGAGAGAGATTTTTTTTGATTTTTACAAAAACACTTTATTTACATTCGGAAACTTACAGACGTTTCACATTAAAGTGTTAATGCATAAAACGTTTAAAATAGATTAAAATAAATTAGTCCCTTAAAAACTGTGCAAGTAGCAGCTCATTGTTCTTCACAGAACATAAAACATCCTCCCAACACCAACAATCTCTAAAATCATCCAAATTACCAATGTTTTTGCAATATCTAAATTCTAAAAAGAGCCTGGCTCTGACATTGGTTAAAAACACTTCTCTGGCCTCCTGCCCTCCTTTGTTCTCAACCCTGTTCTTCCTGCTTATGTATATGGCCATCTTTGATTCACCAATTAAAAAGTTTAGGAGCTGCCACTTCTGCCTTTCCTTCCGCCTGTAGCCAGCTCCCATGATAAAAACCTCTTTACTAAAAGCCACATTAAAAAGACTAAAAACCATGGTTAAAAGAGAGAAGAAACTAGTAAGTCTCAAACACTCTGTAAAAACATGGAAAACAGTCTCTTTAAAATCACAGAAAGAACACTTGTTAGAAACAGTAGGGTTAAGAACAGAGATAAAAGCATTGGAAGCAACAGCACCATGTAAAATCCTCCACTGGAGATCACCAGCTCGTTTTTTGAGGGGAGGTTTGTATAAGACCCTCCACTGTGCATCTCTGTCCATTTTTTGTGTCCATATAGTGGAGGGTCTGTTGCTCAGTCCGACCTTGTGGATGCTTTTCACACAGTTTGCATATATTGCTTTCTTGTCAGCCCTGTGCAGCGTCATCTTCTTTTCGTTGGTTGTCTTTAGTAGGGGGCCGGTCAGCTCCCCCAGCCCCGGGCTCAGGATGATGTCAGGGAAGGGGTCTGCAGGGTCAGGTTTCTCCTTTTCGGCACAGTAGTCCACCAGGAGACGCCTCTCTTCTCCCGAAAACCTTTTGGCCCACAGCTCCAGGATCCTCTGGGCCACCCGACCAGACTGCAGCCCCAGCAAAGAGCCCAGGGCTCGGGCATCGCTCAGCGCCGGCCCCACTGCATCCACCAGCTGCCTCAGAGTGCGGGTTCCAGACTGGACCAGCGCCGCCGTCAATCCAGGCGTCGCGACGTTGCTGACGTCCAGTCTGGCTCCGTGGATCAGTGGTTCTCTCAACAACCAGTGCAGAGAGTCGGCTGCGGGACATCTGTTCTTAATAAAAAGAGCCCAAGACTTAAAAACACCTTGATAAAACGGAGGTAACCCATTTAATTTTAAAAATTTAGAATCAGTTAAAAACAGAACATCATCCAACCCCAGGTTATTGGCACGTCTGAGGATGCAGCTGGTCACATCTCTCCACACCAGATCCGCCGGACCTGTGAGGTATCTCTGTATAAACTGGATTCTAAAAGTGGCGGTCCGGCTGGCCAGGTGGACGAGGCCCTGTCCCCCCTCCTCCCTGGCTAAAAACAGCACCCCCTGTGGCACCCAGTGCAGACCCCCCCAGAAGAAATCCACCATCTTCCTCTGGATTTCAGTCAGCAGGCCAGAGGGGGGGTCTATACAGTTTAACCTGTGCCACAGCTGGGATGCCACAAGGTTGTTTAAAACCAACACTCTTCCTCTAAAAGACATGTGAGGGAGTAGCCATTTCCATTTGGCCATTTTTCCTTCTATCTTTTCAGTGACGGTCTCCCAGTTTTTTTTCACATTGTTCTCATCCCCCAAAAACACTCCCAGGTATTTTAAACCTCCTCTCTTCCATTGGAGGTTCTGGGGGAGAGCCGGGAGACCGCCACACCATTCACCTACAGCGAGGGCTTCACTTTTCTTCCAGTTTACCCTCGCTGCAGAAGCTGTACTAAAATCCCTCACAATGTCGGCTAAAAGGTCTGTGTCTCTCCGGCTTCCAATAAAAACAATAAGATCATCTGCATATGCAGATAAAATCATGTTCTCATTAAAACCCGGTAAAACCAAACCCTGCAGGCTAGAGCGTAACTTATGGAGGAGAGGTTCCAGGGAGAGTGCATAGAGCATCCCAGACAGAGCACAGCCCTGTCTGACACCTCTACACACCCTAAAAGGAGCACACAGACCGCCGTTCAGCTTCAGCACACCCTCAGCATCACTGTACAGCACCTTGACCTTAGCTATGAAACCAGCGCTGAACCCAAACTTCTCCATTACTGTCCAGAGGAAGCTGTGTTCAACGCGGTCAAAAGCCTTCTCCTGATCCAGAGAAATCAGACCAGTATCTAAACCCAATGAACTGGAGACATCCAAAACATCCCGAATCAGGTGGACATTGTCCACCATGGACCTGCCGGGTACACAGTAGGTCTGGTCCCGGTGGATGACCTGCTCCATAGCCCTCCCCAGCCTGGAGGCCAGTACTTTGGACAGAATCTTGTAATCCACACAGAGCAACGACACGGGGCGCCAGTTCCGGATGTCCCGCAGGTTCCCCTTCTTTGGCAGCAGTGTGAGGACTGCTCTTCTGCAGGACACCGGCATGGAGCCAGAGGCCAGACACTCGTTAAAAACAGCTAGGTCCCAGTACGCCCTGTAGAACTCCGTGGTGAGTCCATCAATGCCTGGAGCCCGCCGTCCCTGCATTCCCTGCAGGGCGGCGGTTAGCTCTTTCATTTCCAGGGGGGCTTCCAGCTGTGAGTTGGTCCTTTCGGGGACCTGAGGCAGTCCGTTGCAGAACCCCTCTAGGAGAGCTCGCTCTTCCTTGTACTCACTTCTGTACAGACTGGAGTAAAAACTCACAGCGTGGCGTTTTATCTGGCTTGGCTCCATGAGTTCCTGCCCCGCGTCAGATAGCAGTGTGTGGATTACCTTCTTCTGTCCGTTCCTTTTCTCCAGGCTGAAGAAAAAGCTAGAGGGAGCATCCATCTCCCTGATGTTCTGAAACCGGGACCTGACCAGTGCACCCTGTACTTTCCTGTCTAACAGGTCCGCTAACGCCATTTTTTTTACTTTGAGGTTTTCAATATAACCTCGATTTCCTGTGGACTCACTTAAGCGTTCTAGGTCCACTATGTCGGTCTCCAGATCCCTCATAGATCTGGTGATGTCTCTTGTGACATTGAGGGTGTGCTGCTGACACAGGAGTCTGATTTGAGTCTTACCATGGTCCCACCACTGCTTAAGACTACTAAAATCACCCTTCCTCTGTCTAAAACCATCCCAGAAAAAAATAAAAGCCTCCCTAAAACTCTTATCAAGTGTTAAAACTGAATTAAAATGCCAATATGCACTTTTGGGTGAAATGTTTCCTATAAAAACATTACATAAAAGCAGTGAGTGATCAGTAAAACCAACAGGTAAAATATCACACTGTTTAAACACATTAAAATGATGTTTAAAACAATAAATACGATCTAACCTGGCTAAAGAAACCCTGCCCTCTCTGAGGTGGGACCAGGTGTACTGCCTGCAGTCTGCATGGGTCCTTCTCCAAACGTCCACCAGGCCATGAGAGTGGATCAGCCGCTTTAAGACGTGCTGTGAGACTGGATGAGGTTCTGCATGGTTGCGATCTAAAGTCGCGTCTTCCGTGCAGTTAAAATCCCCACCCAAGAATAAAAAATCCTCCGACGCACAGTTATCTAAAACACCATCGATGTGTTGTAAAAACTGCTTCCTCTCTGCACCGGTTGTTGGAGCATACACATTAATAAAAACAGCTTTAAAATGGTCGAACTGAGCTTTAAGTAAAAGCAATCTCCCCTCAACGAGCTGCTGGACCTCCAGTGAGTTGGGTTTAAAAGCCCTGGAGAGGAGGAAACCCACTCCTCCACTTAAAGAAGTGTTATGACTTAAAATGGCCTCCCCCTCCCACTCCCTCCTCCAATCCGTCTCATTTCTAAAATCACTATGTGTTTCTTGTAAAAAGAGGACATCGACTTTCTTTGCTCTAGCTGTTTCATATATTACTGCTCTTTTTTTCGCTTGTCTTGCACCATTAACATTTAAAACCCCCACTTTAAAAACATCCATGTTAAATGAGATGATAAAAACAAGTGTAAAAACCAATAAATTAATTAAAACACTTATTCCTTTCATCATCATTTATTTGTTTTTTTGCTTTCAGCACTAGTTTTTTTAACCTAAAAATTGAGTTGTAAGGCCAGACTTATCTTTGTTAGTCATGTGAAGCCTGGCCGAAGAACAAAACAATTTAAGGTCAGGAAACCCATCTTCAACTTTTACGTTGTGCTGGTTTTTTGTTTGTTGCAGGAATGTTTTTATTTTCCCTGCCGAGTACATCTTCTTACGTTGACTGAGTGTTATTGCTTCACTGTCTGTACTCCATTCCTCGCTGTCCTCATCATCATCATCATCACTACATGTTTTCTGGGATTCTGTTTTTCCCACCTTACTTGTTTTTGTCTCAATTGTATGTTTTGTCTTTCTCCTTCGCTTTGCTGCTGCCCTTACATTCAGTCCTTCTGCCACTCCCTCCATTTCCTCTTCCACCTGTTCTGCCCATGACCCTTTGTTTTCACTGTGTCCACCCTCCAGTCTTTCACCTGCCTGCCCCTCCTCCTCACCAGTCGTCTTCACCTACTCACCCTTTTTTTCAGTTTTTTTTAAATTTTCACCACGCACACTTTCTCCATTCATCACTCTTTTCTTTTCTCCCACCTCTGTTCCTCCTGTCTCATCCACACTCTGTCCCGCTACTTCCTCCACCTCTCCTCCTCCCATTTCACCCATACTCTGTCCTCCTGCCTCCTCCACCTTTTTTTCTCCTGCTGTCTCCCTCTCACCTTGTGCTCCACACTCACTCACATCATTCACACAAACACCCGGTGTAACAGAACTCACCCCGTCGGGGTCGGACACAGCAGCGGATCCCCGCGTCATCATCCGCGGAGCTGTACTCGGCCGCTCGGTAGCCGCAGCCCCCGCGGGGTCCGCCGCCACGGGGGCCGCCCCCCAGGCAGCGGCTCCCCGCCGCTCCGGCCCCGGCCGAGCAGCGGGAGTCTCTCCCGGGCCAGGCGGAGTCGGATCACCCTTGTCTGGACCGTGTGTCCCCCTTTCCCGCAGCCGAAGCACTTCATTACTGACGTGGTGGCAAAAATCACGTCTATCATTTACTTTCACTTGGAAACGAAGGTTTAACTCTTCGTTTCTGTTGTGAAGTATCATATAAAGTTGTCGGCGGTGCGACACAACGTGTTTCAGCAACGGAGACTTACATCCAGACAGGATCTTTCTGACAGGTGAAACCACCTTGCCGTGTCTAGAAAGCTCTCGAATTATGAACTCGTCAGTAATGAATGGTGGGATGTTACTCAGGACCACCCTAGTTGCGGGCAGCGACAGCGGGAGCACCTGCACCAAACTCCCACACACCGTGATTCCCGTCTCAACGACTTGGTTCACCTTCTCCACCTGGTCCAGGAAGATGACCACCGCGCTGTTCATCCGAGCGGCCGATCTCACACTGCTGTGTCCGACTTTCTCCCCTACAGCCAACCCGATCTCCTCCACGCTGCAGGGGAACCCAGTGCTGATTTTAATCCCATGTTTCCGCGTCAGGGATTTAAAATCCGCGCCGGCCATGGCGTCAGCCACGCCGATGGCGAGACGCCGAAACAAGGGATCAAAAAAAGAAAAGAAAACCCCAAACCCCTCAAAAGAAACTAAATGTGAAACGGTGTGAAACTATACAAATAAACTATGTTAAATCAAAACCCATCACCATAAGAAAAAACGGAAAAAAGTCACTCAAACACTCGCACCTCCACCTGCTCACAGCTCACGCTCCCAGCATGCACCGAGAGAGAGAGAGAGAGAGAGAGAGAGAGAGAGAGAGAGACGTTCCTTGCAGCCAGTCACGGAGCCGAGAGGAACAATTACGCAGAGCCGACATACGTTTTAAAGTCCAAAAAATATTTACTGACAAGAAAAAATAAGAGAATATTTTCACCTAACGGAATTAGCTGGTTTAAAGTGCCTAAATCAAAGCCTGCATTAACTGAGCTGGATCGGGACATTTTTTTTAAAGTTCTTTTGAGTTCACTTTCAAAAACACCAGTTTGGCCAAAGTCGGGGGCTTCAGACTCATGCGGTGGTTTGTGGAGAGGAGACCAGCAGCAGAAAACACCCTCTCGACACTGGCAGAGCCACTTGGGATGCTGAATACAGTGCGTGCTACTTTTGCCAGGCGGGGGAAAGATTTGGTGTTTCAAAACCGAATAACATCTGCGTCGGGGTTCTGCCGGGGGGATGAGAGGTACATTTCCAACGGAGGGGTAACGGAGCGAAACTGGAGTGGGATGACGCCCCGCTCCACCCGAATCATCCTAGAAAAAAAACTCCCGCTCTGCGCTCCTTTCAAAATTCGCCGCTCCGCTCCGCGCTCGCTCACGCTCCGCTCACATGCTCTGGTTGACACTGGCTGTATGTCTTCGAAATATGAAGAATTGTAAATGTAGTTTTTTCCCCCTTGTTAGTGATGACAACAGGGAAAACTGAGTTTAGTTAAAGCACCCATATGAGCATTTATAATTTAACAAGGGGACCAGCAAACGTGTTTGAAGTTGTTCTGTCTGAACAATCTAATCTCTGAACTATATAATCCAGTGTTTCCTTTCTGTTTTAATCAGCACACCTGTTTGCATTGCTGCAAAACAAAAACCCAAGTGTGTTATCTTTATACGTGATAGTGTGACAACAAAATGTCTATTGCAATTAAATCTATTCAGAAATACGTGTTTGTTCAAGTTATCTGGGTTGTTCTTAAAAGTAGCTATGTGTCCAAAACTTTAAAAGATGTGTGAGTACTGCTGCTATGCTGTTGTTTCTTTTGTTTTCTTTAAAATTCCAAGATGAGCATCTTGGAAAAGGGAGTTGGGGAGATTTGAGAGAAGTGTGTGAGTCAGTTGAAGATGGAAGTTACTTGATGCAACAAAACCTTTTGGGAAGTCCTCCCTGGTAGCTGGAAGCAGACATGGACTTTAAAGCTGCCAATTTATCCTGTTCTGCATTTTTTTTTAATTTACCTACCTACAGTGTGTTCTTGGGCTAGACCATTTACACCACCAGTCTTAAATTGCTGTGAACACTGTCAATAAGCATGTTATAACATCTGTACAAAAACTAAAGCAACCTAAAGTAGGCACATGGTGGACTTAATTTTGAAGGAAGGTAAGACAGTGCAGGAGGATGCATTTGTTTTTGTTTTTTTTTCTGGGCCAGACACAGAGCTAATAAAATATTTTTTTCAAAATACTTTGCTATTTTATGGTAATCGGTTGTTGTTTTTTTTTAAAAAGTGCTTCATAAATAAAATGGGTTTGGGTGGAAAAACCAAAAGTGCGGTGCTGTCCAAGTTTGTGCCTCTGAAGTACAAATGGTAAGCTGTCTGTTTTGTGTCAGCGACCAGTGTGTGTGCGTGTGCATTTCAGTGCAAATATTGTGGGTACAGTGATCACAGATACCAAGTGCCACAGTTGTTTAAGTCTGTATCATGGTGGCAAGAAAAAAAATGTATTCACTTCAATCCAGTCCATTTTCAGATTTATTACACGAAACCGGTTCCTTAAAAAGCTGTCAGTTTCACTGATTATCACGCCGAGACAACCTCGATTATTGGCAACGTCATTAGCTTTTCTATTTCTTGAATGCGCTGAAAATCACATCCATCCACCATCTTTTAACATGGGTGTAGTACTGTAATACTGTAATCTGTGATGTTACACTATTGCAGGTAATGAGTATCATGTTTACTAGGGATGCCCCGATACCGATACTGGTATCTGGGCCAGTACTGCTCTCATATACTCGTACTTGTAAAAATTCCATGCACCGATACTTCATTGTTGTTGTAGTTACTGGTTAGCGCCTCTAGGGGGAGATGTTGAGCCACCCCGAGGCTCCCTGGCTGAGCAGCCACCGAGCCGCCGCTGCTCAGCGAGCTGTTCCGTGTTTCAGTTTGTTCTATCTTCCTTAATTATACAAACTGGACGGTTGAGTATTACCCTTACTCACAGGGAACTTTATTAAACACTCCATGTAACTAACAGTACAACATAAACAATCCCACTGTTACATTCCGGTTAGCCGCGTTAGCCAGTTAGCCGCTTAAGCCGCGCCGACAGCCCGCAGTCTGTCTTGCGTTTGTCGTCGTCCCTTATTTTGAAATATGTCCACACTGCTGACATCCCGCTTGCATTAATTGTTGCTATCTTGCTTGAAACGGCGCTGCCAGTCTCATGCACGGGCACAATCATTTTTGTCACCGAAATCAACTAAATTAATAATACAAGCTTTAAACTTGTCAAATCTTGACTACTGCCCATTGGTCTGGTCAAACGCCACAGCAGACATAATCAATAAACTTCAAATAGTACAAAATAGAGCAACTCGCATTGTCCTTGGTTGTGATTTCAGAACAAATGTATTTAAAATGCATAGAAATTTCAGCTGGTTAATGGTAAGGGAAAGATTACTTTATTCGTTATTAATATTTATAAGAAATGTAACCATATCCAAAACCCTGCAAGTTCTATACAAAAAAACTGTTACAGTTCAGAAAATCATAGCTATAGCACGAGACATGCTGCCAGAGGTCATTTCTCACTGCCAAAAACAAAGACAAACTATAAGAGAACGGTGATGTACCGAGCTATGTATGAATGGAACTTACTTCCCAAACACTTTGAGCGAACTACTAGCATAAAAGAATTCCAATTATTAGTAAAGAAACATCTCTTAAATAAATACATATAAAACTGTAAAAAATGTAACGCAGAACCTTAAAATCAGCCTTTAGGCTTTTAAAGTTATGATGGTAGCAAATCCACTTCAATCTTAGATTAAATAATCGAATATGAGCATGAGATAGCCACTTAAAAAAATGTTGGCTGGTATTTTGATTACCTATTTCCATTCGTCACGAAAGCAAACTCAAACCTAACCATAGCTATTATTATAGGACCCTGACTGGTTTAGATGAAGAAGGATCAGATAGAGATGCACCGATTGATCGGCAACTGATCGGTATCGGCCCGATAAAGCCCCTATCGGTTTTGATCGGAGATTGGAAAATAATAGTTCAAAGCAGGCCGATCAGATGATGTTTACAACAACACACGAAGGAGTATATTTAGTTTCCAAAGTTGGCTACAGCTAAGGCAGAGAAAGAACAGGAGGTGCAGCCACGCCGCTAACTCCGCTCAACGTAACAGAGACATATAAACGACAGCAGGAAAAATAAAGAACTGCATTGTAAGGTTGGATCCCTGTACGCGCTGCCGCGTCGTAAGTATTTCACTGATAAAAATCCGCCGGAGTTATACCAAACTATATACAGTCCAAAGCCTTATGCAGGACGACAGTTGTGTCAGTCGAGTGATATGTGGATTTCTAGTGTGAAGAGTTGTGCTTCACTCACAAGAGTTTCCTCTCACGTGGCGGATGCTACCGCTAAATCTTTCACAAAGCTTAATAATTCATAATAGGATTTAATTCCTCTTTCCACAGGAAAACTAAGGTTTATAGTTTACAACTTGTATCAACTTTTAGAGAGTGACATGTCTGCTGTTGTGTGTGTTGGTGCACATGTTGTACATAATTATTACCACAGGAAAGCTGAAGCTACTAAACTACACTTACTCTTTGTAAGCCGAGTCTAAGTCATCTCTAAGACTCTCTAGAGGGTGAAATATTGCTCATTGCCTCAGCATGCAATAAAACAGTCAATTCATGATACTTTCTCATCTCCTAATTTTTTATACCTAATAATACAATGTCAGTATTGTGTACATGAGACAACACTATTGAACGGATTTATGGATTTCTCGCTGTGATCGGTGATCTGCAAAATTGGGATCGGCAGATACCGGTTTTCGAGATTGGTGATCGGCCCTCAAAATCCTGATCGGTGCATCGCTAGGATCAGTCACAAATGGCTCGATGGCTGATATAATAGATTGTTTCATGAGCTCATGAATAGGAGGATGCTTTCTCACAACCGGCTTGTAAAATGAACTCATACACAAATTCTCTTGTTGCTCAAATGAAGTTCAACCTGTCATAAATACTACAAAAAAGAAAAAGAAATTTGACTTGAAGCCAGAGTGCTTTCAAGAACACTAATGACTATAGCCTATGTTTGTATTCAAGGAGTTTTTTGTCCTTTCTTTTTTTGTGTGTGGGGGGGGTCATCTGCACTCACAAATAACAGGCTGACCTGACTTATCTAGCAATCATCTCAAGGTTTTATCAGTTTTCTGAGATCTGTAGAGAGAAAGTAATATTTTGACTGAAGATTGTCACCACAAACTTTACACGCCACAATACCATGCCTGTGAATGGCACAGAAGATCTAGCTTTTAATTTTCTTTTTTTTTTTTTTTTTCAAATAATTATTTGTTGCTCCTCATCCCAACATCCTCTGTTTCTTTGGTTGGTGTCCAGCTGCACCTGTACTGTCCTCAAAGAGAGAGAAGATGGAAATCCTGGTCCAAACAAACAATAACTCACTGGTTAACTTTACACAGTTGATGTTTATGTACTATAAACATCTGTAAACAGAAATATAATATTCTAGTGTACTCTTGGCTGTATAAGCAACAGCCAGAATGAAGGCATTAAGTGTATGATGAAACTCAGTTTTCTCTTAAAGAATCATATACAAGCTAATAACAGTTTCATGTTGCTTTTTATTAAAAATGTGGTTTTGTTCTTCTAAAACTCTAAAATATGAATAAAATGTGATGTGTAATGATTATGACTAATGCCATTGACTTCCCAAATTTCCTTTGGGATCAATTAAGCATCCATCCATTCACCCATCTATCTATAATTTGCCATGATGACAAGACAAATTAAGGTTTTTAAACTCTTGGGTGAGCAACTCATCTTTTTAGCAATATGCTTCTGAGTTACTACTAAATATATGTGTTTACCTGATCTTGAGCATGCTGTCTTTGAACCTCTGTAGAATAGCTTTAATACAGACCATGTCGATGTTTCCCTACTCTACCTGAATGAACAGCATGTCCACATGAGGCATGATTTTGTGAAGCAGGGCTAGAAAAAATACAGAAAGCTTCTCTGACAGTTTGATGGTCAAAGTTTCCAGAGTCTGTAATGGTCTGGAAATATTGTAGAAGGCCATGCTTTTACTCTTACACTGTGGAAGTTCCACTGTGTTGTGCTCTGGGAAGTTTATGGAAAACCACTTGGTCAAGAACAGCAGTTCGCTTTGGTGACCTGGATAAGAAGACAGGAAGAAAAAAAAATATCTGCCAATCGTGGCGATGTGGGATGTGGCCTGCTACATAATAGGGTTCAGCTGATGTGTGTAGCACTGGACATAGTGAGAATTTTCAAACACATCTATGATTTTGTTCCCCCTCATTCCAACAGCTCGTCATAACCCTACGCGATAAGCTTGGCCTTCTGTTCCTCTGGGAGGATGGTGTGTAGTCTCCATTAGCACTGAGGTGAAAGTATCGGCACATGCGTTCTGGATGCTAATAAACTTGAAACACTGCTTCTGTATATTGCTGTTGCCCTCAATGAAGTGCAGGACAAGCACCAGCTGACAGCGAGTGGAGAGTTCAGTCATCTTGTCTACTTGAATGGTGACAAAATCAGCGCTCTTCATTTCATCCATAATATAATTCCTCACCGCAGACAACATGCAGTCCAGCAGCTCTTTCTGGACCGTTATTGACAAATCTCTAAACACAGTAGCTGTCTTCAGGTGCTTCTCCAGCACATTATCATGCCACACAACAAAGTCTACCAGCCCATGAAAAGTTCTGGGGTTTGCCTCATTGTGTCCACGCAAGGCCAACTCAAAAGCACAATACAACTTTGCAAAATTATTTTGGATCAAACCCACTGGTTTTTATCCAACTTCTCAATGTGTTTTCTCATTGGATGCCTGTCACTGTCAGCCAACTGTGTACCAATGTTCTCTTTCCCTAATATGCCTAGCTACATGGAATTATGCATGTGTGCTCTGGTGTTCTTTTGTTTATTTTGTTTCCCATACATGCTTTTTAAAACAACCGGAACAGATCATGTATGGGATGAAAAACATCCCTAGCAGAAAATACAAACAACATTAGCGACCTCCAGCAAGCCAAGCCTTTCTGGTGTACCACTTACGAGAGAGGCTTCACACATACTGCTTTCTCTACTTATTTGCCTGTTCTTTGATAACAGGGTCAGGTTGATCAGGACCCAGCTCTTTTACCTTATCTTTCTCAGTCAATGTCCTCCTCTCAAATGGTTCTTAAAGCAGCACTATGTAACTTTTCCACCTTAATATCATATTTCCAGAGTCATTGTGATGGTACATCAACTTACAACAGGTTTAATGACACCTCTGTCATGGGCCGAGGGGGTCTGTATCGCCTTCACTGGCACTATGTAACTTTGAGGAGCATGGTAGGAACCCTGCCACACTAAAAAACTACAAATTTTTACGGCTTTGACTGCTTTACGGCATACGTCACTTCCCCCTCCTTCCTGATTCGTAGTCGAGACGAAAATGGGCGGGGCGTGGAGCGCAGAGGTCAGGAGAAGCTGGTAACCCGTTGCTTTGTTGTAGCTGCAGCAGCTCCACATAACAGACGTGGGGAAAAGATCGCTAATGGTTTAACTTTTAACCGCTTTCCTGCTTGGAGGCAGAACCACGGAGGCCGAGTACCTGAGATAACAAAGAGTCGTCGGCTCGGTTGGATCGCGGCTGTAACGACGAAACATAACCTTCCACAGTAAACCAAAAACAAACACTCACACAGAACGTTTTTTTATATCTCAAGCCTTCTATTTTATTTTGATATATAATTTACTGTCCTTAATTTGTAACTGCATTTTGTAATAATAATAATAATAATAATAATAATAATAATAATAATAATCATAATAATAATACATTTTATTTGTCGGATCAAAACACAGGTTTTATTCCCCACTTCTCCAGCTAAACGCAGTTGCTGGCCAGCTCTCTGCGCTGCCATTAACCCCAATCTTCAGATAAAACTAGTTTGTTGAGGAAAAGATATTAACTCTATTTGTAGCTGCAGAGGAAAAAAATAATCTCACGAGGAAAACAAAAATATTGCTCACGCCTTGGAGCCTCTTCAACATAATATAGCAGTCAAAAAAAAAGAAAAGAGAAATAAGAGTGATACAAAACATGTACTGTATGTACTATTATACTAATTTATTGAAACACATGGCAAGTCAAACATTTACCAAAGCAGCTGCCAAACACTCCTAAACAAGGTAGCCGAAGACGTGGGTTGTGCAGAACTGCGGCAGTAAATCCTCATCGGAGCTCCACTCTTTGATAGGGATTTCATATGAACCCAAACCGTTAATAATCATTATTTTCTCCATATACCGCTCCCTGGCTTCCTTGTTTAAGGTATCCCTGTAAATTCCAGTTCCTTTCCAGCAGTTTAACATCTTTTTTTTTTGCGTTCCATCTGTTCACTTGGTGAAACAGAAAAGTAGTTTTGAAAGTCCGTCCCGTCTTCATTCGCTATCAAAACAAATGCACGCGACAGGAGTTTTCCGGCAGTACGCGCTGGTGCTCATGGGAAACGTAGTGTTCTTTCTGGTAAAGCACTACCGCTTTTGTCCAAAAGAACCGCCAAACTCAGAAAAGCTGAAAGTTACATTGTGCTGCTCTAAAAGAGAGATCTAACGGAGTTAGGATTCTGTCTTATTGGAGTTCTCATTTCACTTGCTGTGATGTAGAATAATGGTGCCTCTTCTTATCGGGGCACATCGCCATGGTAACTTATGCTGAACCGCTAACCTGCTCCGGAGCAGGTTATGTTCGAGATACAGATCGCCGGGTGTAAAAGCACCGCCCACTGACCAATCAGCTCTCTTGGAAAATGGCATGCCCTTTCGAAGAGAATCCAGTGGAGCTTGGTGCGCGGATCGTGAGAGGATCCCTCTGAAGAGAACGCGTATTCAGGGACCGCCAAAACCCCTTCGCTTTCCCTGATGAGTACCTGTATAAACGATCCAGAAAAAAAGAAAAAAGAGGTGGAGGAGAAAATAAAAAATAAATCAATCAATGAATAAATAAAACAAATCATCACCCAAAATCCGATGTACAGTCAATCCAAAACTAATACCAATTAAATAAATAAATCAAGAAGAAATCAAAAAGAAGATGCATTTGTAAGGGGATAGCAAAAAAGGGATTTTCAATTTCGTCCCTCAAACATTCTGAGAAGTCACTTTAAAATACTAAATACCCCCCTCCTGAAAAAATAAAAAATTAAATTAAATAAATAAAAAAACCCAATTCTTTGGTACAGCATCAGCACAAGTTATCGGTCAACAACAATAGTTATAGAACCAATATATACAGGACTGTCTCAGAAAATTTGAATATTGTGATTTTCTGTAATGCAAACACAAAAACAAAAAAATGTCATACATTCTGGATTCATTACAAATCAACTGAAATATTGCAAGCCTTTTATTATTTTAATATTGCTGATCATGGTTTACAGTTTAAGATTAAGATTCCCAGAATATTCAAATATATGTTTATATCCCTATGAATTTACGCATTTATACAGTCAGCGATCTTTTGCCAGCTGTCTTTCCTGCATTTTGCAGCTGCAACTGTGTTGCTTTTTGCCTGTATTATATGCCTATACTCATCATATTTCCGTAAAATTATTGTTTGCTCTTCGCTACTGAAATAAGCGGCTCTGACAGCGGACTTCTCCATGCTTGCGATTGGTCATGCGCTGAAAACACCGCCCCTTTTATGTGCACGCGCTCATATCCAGATTGGAGAAACCTGGGTTGATCTACCGAGTTGATAACCGCCGTCGTGTGACCGCTTAGCGTGATTGCAATTGTCCCGCTTAGTGAATCTGGATAAGGAAAAGATATCCTGGATATGTTGAACTTGCTTCGTAGTACAGGCCCCTGGCAAGGTAGAAATTGTCAACACTGACTATTTATCTGGTAGTTATCTATGGAGCCATATGGTATCAGGCCTCATGTTTTTTAGCCCATTTATGATGAGTAATTGGGCTTTAAGAACCAGCTAGTTGCCCAGAGATTGGAATTGAATGTTTCAGAATTGTATGCAAGTCTTTTTAAGCTCATTACATGCACCAGTCATTAAAGCTTAACACTTTTTTCTGCAGCTCTTGCTCTATTTAGGTGTTCTTGTACTTTCACAAATTTCAAGGATGCGAGTCGGACTATTGTCTGATGTATGAAATGGGGTTGTTGGTGTTCACGTGAGATGATGTTCAGGGGTTTCTAATATAGCCACATGCTAACTGACTCTGCACTGGGTTCATATAGTTAAGTACTTACAGTTAAGTACTGTGGTTGTGATGTCAGTAGGAGTAGCTCTTAGTTTGAGTGTCAGCTGCTGAGTGACATCTTTTTGAAACTTTCCAAGGTTGGATAAACAATCTGGAGTGAAATGTTAATGGCAGTGGGTGATGGACAGCTGCTCAGTGCTGGAGGATCCCTTCATGAGACTTCTGCTGCTAAGTGCAGGCTGGTCATTTCCTGATTGCAAAGCACCCCAACCAGTACTCCCCCGCCTGGACTTCGCCACTTCCCAGGGTTTAGAACCACCAGCAATCCCAGCTGTGTCACACCGCCAGGGCTGGGACTGGCGATACCAAGAAAATCTCCTGGGACCCGGGACGCAGGATTTTTTTTTTTTTTTTTTAAATGTAATTTTCTGTCCTTATGAAACTCAAATTTTCCTTCTTCCTATCCTTGTAGAAGTCAAATGTGCTGCAGCATTGGTGGTCTAAGGCTAAGTCTAAGGCATATGTGACTATCAGATTTTTTAATGACAGTCTGAACAGCGCAAATACGATATTTTCAAATCCGACCCATCCACTTTCATATATGGTCCTAAATCGGATCCATATCCGATCTGTGTCAAAGTGACCGCAGTCAGAGTAGTCACATGGCATTTCATCAGACTTTGTCGTCACCACTCGTGGTTCAGACTTGCATCCACACATCCCTCTGGACAGTGGTAGCAGCCACTGCATCACAAAAGGCCATTCTTGACATTTGTGGTCTCTTTTTTTCTCAATTTCCTTCTTTCCTCCATCAGATGGGCATAATACTTCCAACTTTCTAAACAAACATGTCGTGTTTTTTTCTCTGCACGTGTGTCACTTCAGGGCCTCGTACCGTTCACACTTCAGAGTGATGAAGGTTGCATTAAAATTATAATGTGACCATGCAAAACTAATTTAAAAAAAAAATAAAAATTGGATTTTGTTATACAATCGGATTTAAGCATTAAGACCTGCACTCTGAATGTGCCCTAATAATCCTGATCTCAGCAAAAGTTGGGCTGGTGTTTGAGTATGGAGGCATATCCAAACAAGTAAACATAATGTGTTTCATAAAACAATGCAGTTTTGGGGATTGGATTGTTTTTCAGCTGAATATCTAAATTGTGAAATCTGCATATGAAGGAAGTGACAGTAGGATATAAGTTTCACTGCATATCCATCCGACTTGCCAAACTGTTTCTTTACCTTGGTATACCAAGGTAAATCTGGTTTTACAATCAATGGAGCTTTTAAGGAAAATACATTTCTGTCAGTGCATCTTTTAGACCAGGCCTGCCTTTAGTTTTATAATGAAATTATCTCATTATTTTCTTGATGAACAGTCTGATTTTAAAAATCTCAGAAATTACTTTTTAAAAATCAATTTACCTAAGGGCCCTTACAGTACTTTTTATCTTGAAATGGCTTTTCTTCTCTTGACAGCAAATAAAAGCCATACATTGGTTAAATTGATGTTGATAATAAAAACACACATTTGTGTGTTTGTGTGTGTGTGTGTGTGTGTGTGTGTGTGTGTGTGTGTGTGTGTGTGTGTGTGTGTGTGTAATGATTTGGCTGAGAGGGTTCAGGCATATGCATAACAGCAGTGGAGAAAAATGATCTCAACTGAGAGGTCAGACTGCCGGAAGGGAACATATCAGAAGTTCAGAAAATCTACAAATACCTTGGGATCTCATCAGAAAACATCAATTGGGAGGTGGATGTGAGAAAGTCAGCGAAAGCAAAGTCGTGGAAGGGGGTAAGGCAGATCCTGGAGAGTTGAATTCCAGTTTAATCGGAGGAGCAAAGTCCAGGTCAGCAACACATATGCCCTTTCAGTAATTGGGTACTGTACAGGTATAGCAACCTGGCCACTGGAAGCTATGGAAGCCACTGATAAACAATGAAACTCCTCATGATGCATGAAGGATTTCACCTAGTCCAACACCATGAGACTCTACATGAGGGAGAAGCGGGTAGGCCAGAGATGAGTGAGCAGCAAAGCTACAGCTCAGGATGAAATAAAGATTCTGAAATACACCCAGAAAATGGGACCTAAAGATGTGCTGCTAAGTGAGTGTCTCAGACAGCAGAAATCTAGTGATGAAAAGGAAGATGGAAAAGAGGAACCATTATGAAAAGAGAAGCCATACATGGCTGTCACTGACAGACTGATGAAGTAGCTGACATTGAGAAATCTTACCACTGGCTGGAAAAGACTGATTTAAAGGAACTGAAACCTTAATCATAGCAGCACAAGAACAGCCCTTGAGCACAAGAGTGAAAAGATGCCAGGCTGTACCACACCTGACAAGATCCCAGCAGCAGAGACAGTCCACCAACTCAATTCATTTCAATTCAATTCAAATGTATTTATATAGCGCTAAATCATGACAAACAAAAATCAGATCAACATTTTCAAAAAATTCTGGTTCTTTCTGAGGTGGTTCTAGTTGTTTTGGGGGTGGTTCGGGGTGGTTTAATGGCGGTCAATGAACCACCCCCCCCTACTTCGCAGGGGCTGGTTGTGTTCGGGGTAGTTCTGTTTGTGTTTGGGGTGGTTAATAAAGAAGAAGGAAGGAAAAGAAGGAACACAGTTTAATATCAACAATTGTGTCAAAAATAGAGTTAGAGGAGAAGAGACCAGAGTGAGGAAAGTAAGACGTAAGATGCTGGCAAATGCTGTATTTTTGCCCAAATTCTTAAAAGATAAAAAATATTTTTAATTCAATTTTTTATTAGTTAAAGGAGCTTGAGGCTCCTTTTAAGAAATGAGACTCTCTAGCGCCACCCTTCACCACGACAGCCGTTGGGGGTACTGCAGCCAACAGTGAAGCCGGCACGGGAGAACGGGGAGAACGCACATGCAGCGTCATGTGACGTCACATCCGCAGCCCAGCGTGGGAAATTTGGGCCCGAATTGCAGCACATTTTGCAGCACACAGCCTGTTCAAGGCAACGGAGAGATACACTAGAGGGCTCATTCTTTTGGGTTTGGAACGCTTCATCTGACATTATTACTAGAAAACTTAAAACGTATACGAATTTTTTTCATAAATTCTGCCTCAATCCGGCCTCAAGCTCCTTTAAACAAAGCTAAATTCTGGTTTTAGTTCAGGTCTGCTCTGTGTCCCCAGAATCAGAACGAAACATGCAAAGCATTCAGTTTTTATGCTCCACAGATCTGGAACAAACCTCAATAAACTGCAGGAATGCTGAAACCCTCAGTTCCTTTAAATCAAAGTTAAAAACGAATTTGTTTACAGCTACCTTTGACTAAATGATTTTAACCATTCTGAATTAAAAATTTTAACAATGTTTATTTAAGAACACAATAACGCTAGTAATGTATGTCTATTTTCTCTTTATTATACTTTTGCACCGTAACTAAATCTATTTTTCCTTCCCTTTACTTTTCATGTTTTCATTATGTAAAGCACCTTGAACTGCTTTGTTGCTGAAATGTGTTATATAAATAAACTTGCCTTGCCTAAATAAAATGTGCTTGGGTATGACAGTGAACCTTACTTTGCACCTGATACGTTTCCTAATTAGCACTAGTACTGAAAATATACTGTAATTTCATAGAATTAGATGCTCTGTACGAGTATCTGTCAAAGTGTGTTTGAGAAACTACTTTTCAAACATATTGCTTTGAAGAACCGAGATAAGGTTAATAGGATTTATATACATCCAGACCACTTAGCATTTATATTTCTGTGGGTAGTCCAAGGCTCAGAATGTTCCGCTGTATGAAGTGCATGTTCAGAAAAGTCTGAAACTGTGTGCACTGTGGTTGGAATTAGCAGGAAGACCATCTCCAGATTACCACAGTTTAATGGTTCCCAAACTTTTTCTGGTGGGACCCCCTTTGGTTTATAAGATGGGGAAAGAAACTGTCTCGCCAATGAATCCTACATTCTTAGCTTAACATTTAAGTTTAAATGGACACAGCTTTGATTTGATGGCAAAATAACAAGTTTTGTCCAAGATAGCCATTTTATTCTCAGCCTGCTTGCTGAATAAACATGTTGATTTCAGGTGTGTTTACTGTGGCACTCAATATTAGCAGGGCAGACTGACATGCTCTGAGCTAAATTAGCTTATGTATTATCTGCACTACTTACCACTTTTTTGATGCTTTTTTTTCCTTTCATTTCTCACTTTCTCACAGATGGATAGCTTCTTTTAATTTTTATAGACCTGATTTCATTCAGTTTGATGCAGCATGAGCAAGAGGTAGAAGTGGGCTCCCTCCTTTAGGAAGGCCTTCACCGGCGGACAATTGTAATTGCAAATCCCCCTTTAAATAGCAAATTGTTGTGATTCAAAGTTGTCGGCCTTCGGGCTTGGTGCCCCAAGTATTTGCCTGGTATGCCCGATTGTACTAGCAGTTGTCTAAGTGTTCATTTAGCAATGGCTCTGTATGCGCACGCACTTTGAGAACCACTGCCATATTTAACAACTCTATTGTATAATGTAGTTAAAAAAATAAGGCTGCCTCCCTTGACATTAATCTTGTGCCTTAAAATTGTGGATCGGGAGGGTTAGAGCATGCTCTTCCTCCCTTTGAGGTGCAGGCCAAGGCCTTGTAAGTGCCAAAGGAGCTGGGCCAAATTGTTCAACTGGCAAATACCAACCATTCACCCAAGTAATTGAGAAAGTGAAGAGCTTCCCTCCATAAAAGGTCAGAGAGGCTATTTTGAACTTACAGGACTGGTAAATGGCACTTGTTTTTAAATTTGCCCTGGCTTGAATGAGAGGATGAAAAATGTCACACGGGGGAAAAGGTAACATTTTAAGGAGAATCTCAGCAGTTACAAGCTCCCTTCCGCCCACCACCAGAAAAAGGTGTCCTCATCAATGCGGGTGAACGCAGAAACTGAAAACCGTCAACCTGAGTGTATTGAAACCCACAAGGGACTGCCCCAAGTGTTACCCAGGAGATGAGCTGTCTTTATAAGAAACAGGGAGATGCAACAAGCTGACATGCTTTCACTGTGCTGGAGAGACATGAGTAATACAGAGAGCAACCTGTAGACTAGCTGTCTCTCTTACAAGGTAGGTGGAAAATGTTGATGTCAAATGCACACCCACACAGGTTTGTGACACACTGCACTAAATTAAACCCTCATGGAAGACAGCAACCAGACTCCATGAAAAACGTGAAATTGTACTGGCCTGACATGCCTGGTGCTTGCACAGTAGCAGGTGTGTTTGGCGGGGGGGGGGGGGGGGGGGATGGGGGGGTTGTCTCTGTGTTTGAGAGAGATCTGCTGAGACATCAACTCCTAAGAAAATGGACAACTGTCATAAATCATCTCTGCCTGTCAATAAATGTTTCACATTCCTAGGCTTTAAGTTGTTTGAAATTGACCTAAACCTTTTCCCAGCTTGATAAGCAACAATTTCTAAGATAAATGCATTTTTCTTCCTCCTTGGCATTGTGTTGACACAAACCAAAATGCTCCAGATCAGCAAACTGACACAATTTAAGCTCTGATAAAAGATGATGGTCAATTCATGAAGTGCATTGTTTTAACAGAGCCTGGCTGTCGCCTGCTCTCTCAATCCCCATGGAAGCAGTAGTCTGTATTTAGTTTTTCCACAAACATATCTGCATTTTGGTGAAGCTTTTGTTATTGTTCATCTTAAGGTGTATTTTTCACCTTGTTATAAACTAGATAGATAGATTAGATCATTAACATAGACAAATAAGTTACCTACCCTAAACAGGTATACCTACTTCAGACCACCTTAGACCATGTGATGCCCTGCCATTATCATCTTCTTGCCTCCCGATTTGACTGTCAATTTTTTCCAGCCAAAGAACAAGTATAACGAATTATAGAATATTACAAAGTAAATGTGTTATAACCATGGGGTGCTGAGATATTATTTCTTACACAGGCCCACATTTTTCACAATTCGTTACAAGTTTAAAGGTGCATGAGGCAGGATTGAGGCGGGATTTATGAAAAAAATGTGTATACGTTTTAAGTTTTCTAGTAATAATGTCAGATGAAGCGTTCCAAACCAAAAAGAATGAGCCCTCCAGCGTATCTCTCCGTTGCCTTGAACAGGCTGTGTGCTGCAAAATGTGCTGCAATTGTGGGCCCGAATTTCCCGCGCTGTCCTGCGGATGTGACATCAAATGATACTGCATGAGCGTTCTCCCCGTTCTCCCGTGCCGGCTTCGCTGTTGGCTGCAGTACCCCCGACGGCCGTCGTGGTGAAGGGTGGCGCTAATGAGTCTCATTTCTTAAAAAGGAGCCTCATGCTCCTTTTAAAAGGTAGCTAAGTATCGAGGGAAATGCACGCACAAATCTAAAAATACGCACAAATCAAATAATACGCACACACAAATCAAGTAGTAAACACACACAAATGTTTTAAGTCGATTTTTCTCTCAATAGAGAACAGAGAAACCCTACAACAAAACAAAAGAAAACCAAATGGATTTGACCCCTCAGTACACATTAGCGCTGAAGCAGTCCAGTACAGAGACATAAAGCAGTGACGTTGATCTCCACAACTAGTTCAGTAACAACGTGTGCCCACAACCAGTAAATCAGATTGATTAGTGTATTGGTGTTGGTGTCAAGCAACAGCTCTCCACCAGTGCACTGGATTTCCTCTCTCACCCATAAGGCGGCATCCAGCTCGGCCAGACCACCCACAGATACAGGTAAGCAAATCGATGGATCACCACTCCCCAGGTCGGACGGAAGGCAGACCAGCATATAATCTAGGGAGGGCACCAGCCAGCGGGGCCGCAACACAACTGCAGCACCCAATTTTGTTTTTAGCAGTTTTCCAATTTTGTTTTGTATCTCTATGAATACATTTGGGTAAATATTACGGGATAAATCATGTTACTGTCGTAAATCGACTTCTTCCCATCTGCGTTCAACTAATCTTGCCTGATGCGAGGACCCGGATGTGTGGCGCAAAAATGTTATAGAAAAACTGAATTTGAATAAAAAGAAATTAAACTGAAAAGTGAGAATGAATTAGGGAGCTGAACCAGTTTTGATTTTATGAGGATACACATTCAAGTCAATAGATTCAATTTCAAATTAGCCTATTCAGATTCAGATTTTAAAAGCAATTATTCAAATCAATCCATTCAGGTTCAAATCGAATGATTCACATTCAGATATAAAGAATTCAAATTCACTTTCTACTGGCACAAGATTTATCCCATAAAATCTTGGGGTTCTGACAAAAATCTTGAGACCTGAAAAAGGATACTTTCATTTCCAGACGACTGCAGATGCATTAGGTCCACTTTAAACATGTTTTTGATTGTAGCAATTGACTTGTGTCTGTGACAACACAGGACTTGAAGATCTACGAGATTCATTTAAGTGATCAGAGCACTCCTCTCTGGTAGGAGTTGATGCTGAAATTGACTTTGTATGAGAAAGAGGTGTTGGTTCTGCTCACTGAGCCCTTCTCAAGTGATATACCGGTATGTAGAGAAAATGAAAACCATTTCTCCCTTCTATCAGCCATGGCTAAAGCATATCTATCTCCGCAAAATTAGCATTGAGCGTGAATGCTTTTCCAACATAGCAGGAGACATTTTTAATACTGAAAGCAAAAAAAACCCCAACCAAAACAAAAAAAAAATGTCAGACATAGTTTGAGTGCAGAATCCTGTTGATGACCTAATGCTGTTTTCAAATGCACAATTAAACTGATATGAAATTTCCCATTTGGAGTTGGGAGCTTTACGAACCAACAAATAAGAATAAATGAAATACTTCCTGGGTGTTCCTGGTCCAGTAAATTCTGTCCTGTGAGCATATTACATTACTGCCTAAACTGCTTAAAACGCAGGAAGCATCCAGATATTTTTAACTGTAAATGTTTTAAGGTTATGAGCTTCTTCACCACTTGACCCTTTATGAGCTGAAAAGTAGTCATATGAACTTCACTTCTCAGTCCCTCAAGGTTTAAGGCGTTCTAATGCGTTCCCTTTGAAGGGCTAGAAATCGGTCAGTAGGTATAGTGGGAAGTATTCAAAATGTAGACGCAAGCCGTAGGATTACATATTTACTCTCCATACAACATACGTTCCATACAGCTTACTTTTACAAATAGTTTTTCCCATCATGGGAGTAGTGGAGGTGTTGCAGGAGTATAAATACATTGGTGTTCACCTGGACAACAGACTGGACTGGAATTACAGCACTGATGCTGTTTATAAGAAAAGACAGAGCAGAATTTACCTGTTAAGGAAGTTCAGGTCCTTCAGCCCTTGCAGATGTCATTGCCCTCTCCACAACAGACTTATAGAAGATACACAACATCTTGCTGCAGTCATCTGTCGGCAGAGCAGCATCAGAGTCAATGACTTAAAGAAAATGAACAAACTGATAAAGAAGGCTGACTCTGCTCTGGGGACTGTTCTGGATGGCGGACCCAAGTGCAGCACAATGGCACAGAGTGTTTAGTAAAATGTCTTTAGTAAAGGCAACCTCACAGCAGGCAATAGAGCAGAGTTCAGTCCTCAGGATCGGGGTAACGCTCAGAGTGGCCGGATTACCAAAAAACAGCTGGTGTGGGCGCTGAATAGATCTGGAAGCCGGAACACAGGAACTGAAACGCCGGTCAGTCAGAGGAATTGCCAGGCAGTCGGCAGAAAGAAACTAGAGACGCACAGGCAGAACTTGTGGTTGGGGACAGAAGGCTGAGGTGATTACCAGGACGGAGACAGGAGAACAGGTTGGGAACAGACAGAGTTGAAACCACGTGATCAGTGCAAGGGTGAGTGCTGGAAAGACTTTCATCACGCGAAGAACCATCTGGCAGTGACTGGCTGGGAGTGAAGTGCTTAAGTAGCAGCCCAGGGCTGATTGCAGATGCGGAGCAGGTGTGGAAGGCGGGAGAAACCATAGTGACATGAGGAGGCGGAGCTGGAAGGGGAGTGAGGCAGGTATGGAGCTGGAGTGGATGTGACAGTTCTGGAGCCTCTGGAGCTGATTGTGCGAAAGAGGATACTTCATAAAATGAAGATTAAAAACCCTGAGCATCGTTTTCACAACACATTTATTCAGCAACGGAGTGTCTTCAGTCAGAAGCTTCTTCAGATCTGTTGCAACACAGCCTACAGGAGGCCATTCCTGCCCGCAGGTATAAACTTGTTCAATGACTACAATTAATTTCCCTTTCAGGAATTAACAAAATATTTTCTGAATTGAATTAGATATTTGCCCATCAAGGTTTAAATGTTTTGGATGAATTTGTTTAATTCATTTAATAGTGGGAAAAATCAATACAGTATTTCTTACAGTATGTGTGCATTTGAATTTCAGTTCACTGGGTTAATTTCATAAAATATGCAAGAGCGTGCAGTCTGTGTAGTTCATGGTGGCTTACATATTTTTAGAGTTGTAAGTCAGACTCAGCAGTACAAAAACAGATACTTGGCAGAGTTACTCTGAACCGTAAACAGGAAAGGAGAAAATCTGTTGAACCATTTCAATCGTTGGAAAATGCATTCACTTCAGTCTTACCTAAAAGCAGCAGTAATCAGTGGTTTTATATTTATTTCATGCCAAATAGCTTCAATAATGCAAAAGGAATTGCCGGAATTGACAATTTCAGAGAAAACTGTCTTCCGCTGTGCCTCTACACAGCTTTCTTATCTCTCGTTTAAAATCTCATTGCTTCAGATTTATGGTACATTCATCTTATGGGCGAGTCCATTGTGCTTTTGGCAGAAAGCAACTCGATTTAATAAGTAAGCACTATTACCGTGGAATTAAGTCAGACATTTAAAAGCTAAAGGCCCAACCTATGATTGAGTAGAGTTAATTATTAGAAATTATCTGCAATGAATAAGTAGCACCTTACAAATTGAACGGCTTTTGTTACCTTAGATAACGTTAGACTCTTTTTTTCCCAATTTGGGTGTTTCTCTGAACTAAAATTTGGGTGTTTCCCCTGAACTATAAGTAAGTTCAATTTAAATGTCCCTGTTGTCTCTTAGTGCTCATATTTTTTGAGCTGCATCCGTCTCTTTTTTGTGTCCCTGGCTCAGTACAGTTAACCAATTATTTGTCCATAATGACTTGACAAAACAAATGTTCTGTTGACTCACTTTTTTTAATTCTATGTTCCTCAATATTTTGAACATCTGTATAAACAGTTTTTCTAAGAAATTCTCTTTCAGTTAATATTTTTAAGTCATTTGATTAGGAAGGTATCGGTGCAGTCTACTGTTTCAGGAAGTAAAACGTATCTTGCATCTACAAAACAGTAAAACCAATTGACCGGCAGCAGTGGACGTCCAGGCCAAGTTCATATCAGTCAAACCTGTATGTATGTTACACAGAGGTATCTAGCTGTATCTAACAAGACCTGCTGTCCTGCACTGCAGTTCAAGCCCTGTAAATATGTCCCTGATAGACCAGATTCAAATGGAAAAAATAAGGTAATTATCAAGCTTTTGTAGTGTTTGTTGACCAGCTGACCTCAGAACATGGATTGGAGAATGCTTCACTGCATAAGGCTGACAGAGCAATAAATTATCCACGGCTATCGGTATTTTGCAACACAAGCATGTGGCGAAAACCATATCTGTCCACTATCAGTGCAATACTAAAAGCACAGAATGCAGTTTTTACTGACATCTTCTATGTTAAGTGGAATTAACTGATTACCCAACAGGTAGGTGACGTTCATGATGGAACGCTTATTATTTTGCTGTGAAATTATGTGTCAATGTCTGAAATACAAAACCTGCTATCTGAAAAATTATCCAGGAAAATGAAAAAATCTCGTATTTGCACTTTGCGAGGAATTAATACCTATTCGGTATTATTGTTGTTTGATTGAGCCTTTTTTTTCCCCTCACAAATGTCTGCATATATATGGTGGGTAGTGCCAAGTTTGGCAAAGAGAAACCCTTTTTTTTTAATATACTGTATGTATATGCCACATGTTTATTTACTGTTTGCCACTTTTTAAATCTGGGTACAGTGAGCGAAATAACCGGAGTCAAATTCCTTGTCGGGCATGCTCAAACTTGGCCAATAAAGCTGATTCTGATTCTTCTGATGTATATGTAATTTGATCTTGGAGCAGATGTAAACGTTCTCTCGTGAGTATGAACGTGAAGGTGAACGGGCCCTACATGAAAGGGCCCTACACCAGTGCTCTTGATAGTCTAATCTAGCAAACTTTATTAGGACATGAGACAGATTTTGACAGAGGACTAAAATCACAGAAGTACAGAAAGAAAGACAAAAACAGAAGATTGGGATGGATGTTGCATGTTATTGATAGTGCATTAGTGTGTTTGTTTGTAGTGGGGTGTGATGAGCGTTTGATGTTTTGTGGTTTGATCAGATGTAGCCCAGAACGCTGTAACGATCAAAAGGAATGAAGAGCAGGGCTCCAGACTAACTTTTTTCACTAGGAGCACAGTAGCCCCTAACTGAAAATTTTTAGGGGCACAATCAGAAATTTTAGGAGCGCACATCGTTTATCGACACGCTAACCAAATTTTTACATTTCTACTACATTTCAGTGTATTTGTAATACGTATTTCATAATAGATTAATGAATTACCACAATGTGCTGTTTCAAATGCAGTGTTACATTTTATTGTGCACTTTTAAAGATGCCGGTGTCGATCACGTGACAAGTGAGGAATGGCGTGTTAGAGCCTCTCGTAAAATCAGACCCTAAATGCACTTAAATTGTGCCTATAATAAAACAGATTAACGTCAGTAACGCTGCAAACTGTTGCTAGATATACCAGGAAGGTATATTTTTGCATGGATGGCCAGTGAAATATCTCAGCGGAATACTAGACGGAGAAAACAAGACACTGAACGCGCTGCCTACAAACAAATGATGGGCGAGGAAGAGACGCCGGCCTGGGCGCAACAACTGTTGGCTGAAATTAACAGCATCAAAAACTCCTTTGAGCCCAGATTTGATGAATTAAGTGAATCTATCAAAGGACTAAAAAAAGACACCCGGGCTGTGCTGAATAGGATGAGTTATGCTGAAAAACGAATTGGAAGATTGGAGGATGAGCGCAGCGCTGACAGGAAAGTTATCAAAGATGTTTCCAAAGATGTGGACTACCTGAAAAATAAAGTGATGCTGATGGAGTCTCATAGTAAGAGGAATAATCTGGTTCTGATGGGCCTGGACGAGGGTCTGCTGGAGGCGAGTGACCAAAAAGAGGAGATGGCGGAGATCCTGCGGTATGTTTTGGATCGGAAACCGACTGACCCGGCACCAGAGGTGGAGAGACAGCACCGCAGCCTGCGTCCCCGACCCGACCCGGCCGAACCGCCGCGACCTTATCTTATACGGCTGTTAAGATGGGATGACAGGCAAAGCATCTTAAGAGCTGCAAGCAAGAAGAAGCTGATCTGGAAAGGAAAGCCGTTCTACATTCACCAGGATCTTCCTGTGGAGCTCCAGCGTAAACGAGCAGAGTACGCAGATATCAAGAAGAAACTCCGGGACACAGATCACCGCTATGGCATCCTCCACCCAGCAAGACTCATTGTTACCATTGATGAAAAAAAATACATCTTCAAAAGCCCAGAGGAAGCAAATAGAGAACTGAAAAGACATCTTCCAGATATATTTGGATAATTACGAGGCACTCTGGAAGCGCACCGGTAGATGTGAGTTATTATTCTTATCACTTTTATTTGGCTATATTAATGGGCTACCGAGTACGTAGAATATTTTAGTTTAATTAAATGAAACAGTCTCTGTTAAAAGATTAAGTAAAAAGGTTCAATCCATGTATTGTCACTGCATGACTGTTCTTCTTTCTCGGTGGCCCGAGTATGATTTATTTTACGCACAGAAGTGACTGTAATGCCGGCGCGTCTTTGTGGGTGGGTTTTGTGGGATATTGCTCATGTGGCCGGAGCTGAATCCCACCTACTTTTTCTTTCTGGGGTCTGAATTACGATGATGGCTTCGCCCATTTGCCTCTTCTTTGGTTCACGGATGGGAGACTGGATCTACGCCGGTCTCTTTTTTGTTATGTGTGTATTTGCCTTTTGGCATCTTACATGTTGTTTGTTATGTGTAATTCTTTTTTTAAATCCTTGTTTGGTACGGAAAAAAAATATTGTGCTTTTAGGCAAAGCTCCTACACTAATTAAATATATTCTGAAAATATATGGGTCCTAATACTATAAAGTTGATATCCTGGAACATAAATGGGGTCGCAAATAAAATTAAACGCTATAAGATCATTTCACATTTAAAATCATTAACATGTGACGTGGCAATGCTTCAAGAGGTACATCTAAAAGAGGCTGAAATGCCTAAATTAAAACAGAGATGGGTAGGACAGGTATTTTCTGCACCAGGTACTGGAGCAGCAAGGGGTGTCAGCATTCTGCTGGCAAAAAGAATCTCGTTTAAATTAATAGAACAAATTGCTGACAAAGATGGAAGATATATTATAATCTCAGGTCTCCTACAAAATCAGAAATACACAATTGTTAACATTTATGCACCCAATTCTAATCAAGCCATATTTTTATCATCACTCAGTGTACTTCTATCAAAGTTTGCTGGGGATCCCATTCTGTTGGGGGGAGACTTTAATTTGGCTAGTGACCCAACTATAGACCGTTCAAGTCGTCCCCTTCCATCAGATGGAGCTCTCTCAGCAGCTTTTACTGAATTAAAAAAATCACTGGCTTTGACGGATATCTGGCGCTTATCTAATCCCAATACTCGTGAATATACTTTTTACTCCACAGTTCATAATTCATATTCAAGAATAGATTATTTGCTTGTATCGAAAGCAGTAATGGAGAATGTATTAGACTCTCAGATTCATAGTATCATCATATCTGACCATGCACCTATATCAGTTATTTTCTCTCCACTGGTTAATATACATAAGACTAGACAATGGAGATTTAACAACTCTCTATTGAAAGATGAAGAATTTGTTGCAACAACCCGGGAAAAAATATGTGAATTTTTTGATATCAACTTAAATTCAGGCCCTTCTATTCAAACAATATGGGAAGCTTTTAAAGCTACGTGTAGAGGATGGATAATAAGTTACTCTACTGCAAAAAAGAGGAAAACACTGAACAAAAAAAGAAATTTAATGACTGAATTGAAGAATTTAGAAACACAACACATGCTTGACCCAAACAATTCCACACTTAGAAACTCATTATTATTGATAAGATCTGACTTGCAAGCAATTATACATGAAGAGACATCATTTGCTTTATTTCAATTACGAAAGAAATACTTTGAATCGGGTGAAAAGGCTGGAAAAATGTTAGCACTCAGATTAAAACAAATAGAAAATCAACATTTTATACCAGCAATATATGATTGTAAGGGGTCTTTAGTGTGTGAGCAAAAACAAATTAATGTAGCCTTTCAGGAATTCTATTCTAATTTGTACAAATCTGAATATCATGCCAATAATGAGGATATGGATAACTTTTTGAACGATATATCATTACCCACCCTAAAGATTAATGAGAAGGAGATATTGGAGACATGTGTTCTGGAGACAGAAGTCAAATCTGCCATTAAAATGCTTTCAAATGGGAAAACACCAGGTAGTGATGGATTTAGTATAGAGTTCTATAAAAGTTTCCAGGACATATTAGCCCCATTTCTCACCATGCTTTTTAATGATATTATCTTTAATCAGTCAATGCCAATGACCATGCGATCTGCTATTATTTCTCTTATTCCAAAACGGGGCAAGGACCATATGCAGATGAGTAATTATAGACCATTAAGTCTTTTAAATAATGATTATAAATTGTTCACCAAGATTCTTGCAATGCGTCTGGAGAAGGTAATACCATCACTAGTGCATTTAGACCAGGTCGGCTTCATTCGAGGCCGTCTTTCTTCTAATAATATGAGGAGACTCTTTCACATCATGGCAAGAGCATCTACTTTTCAGCATCCAGCGGTAGCAATATCTCTGGATGCTGAAAAAGCTTTTGATAGAATAGAGTGGCCTTTTTTATTTTATGTATTCTCCAAGTACGGTTTTGGACCAAAATGTATACAGTGGATTAAGGCGTTATATTTTGAACCGACTGCTTGTGTTAAAACAAATGGTATAGTATCTCATCCCTTTCAACTTTTCAGATCCACACGGCAGGGTTGTCCAGTCTCTCCACTTATTTTTATTCTGGTATTAGAACCACTGGCATGTGCCATTCAAGCTAACCAAAATATAACTGGCATTAATCTGAGTGGCTACGATTTTAAAGCGAGCCTTTATGCTGATGATATTTTATTAACATTATCTCACCCTCTTCAATCAATACCGCATTTGCTTAAACTTGTTGAAAAATTTGGTCAATTTACAGGATACAAAATTAATTGCAGTAAAAGTGAGGCTATTCCTCTTAACCATTATACCTTTGTAACCCACCTCGGCTCAGCACCCTTTGTTTGGAAACCACAAGGCATGAAATATCTTGGCATAAATATCATATCACCGATTAACAAGATATTTGATATAAATGGCCCTAATATTTTAAAAGGTATTAGAGAAGATCTAAAAAGATGGACTGTCCTGCCGTTATCACTGTGGGGCAGAGTGGAAATAATAAAGATGAATATTTTATCCAGATTATCCTTTGTTATATCAGCCATACCATTAAAGTTCCCACAGCAATGGTTTAAAGAAATTGATAAAATAATCTCAAGCTTTCTCTGGTGTGACAAGAAGCCTAGAATTAATCGTAAAAAAATGTCAATGTCTAGAAACAAGGGAGGATTGGCTGTACCTGATGTATATCGTTATTATTTAGCTTTTAATGTAAGATTTCCACTGTCATGGGCATATAAAAATAAAAATCAATATATTGAGGGTAGTTGGGAGTGGCTGGAGGAAAGGACCATATTTGAATACAACAAATCAATTTCTATTTCATCTTTATGGTACTATCCCAAATATAATGTCAAAATAGATAATTCACTTATTGATTTTTCCTGTGAAATCGCAAAGACAGTACACAAACAAATACTAATAGATGGATTGTCTTTACCATCTTGCCCTATTTGGAATAACCCACTGTTAACAGCAGGCGGCAGGACACTGACTAATAAAACCTGGCAACGACACAATATTACCCAGGTGGGTCAGGTTGTAAGAGATGGAGATATGATGCCATTTAATGAGATTAAAGCACAGTTTGGTCTGGATGATTCTGCGTCTTTTCAATATTTTCAGTTAAAATCTATTCTTAAAAAATTTAATTTGAAAGGAATCAAGATGGGAACTAATACTGTCCTTGATAGTAAATTAAGAGCTGCTTCCACTGGACGAGGAACCGTTTCAGTTATTTATAAATTACTATGCTCATCTCTGCCTGACAGCACTACCTCCACCAAATCACAATGGGAACGGGACATTGGTTCATCTCTCACTTCAGATCAGTGGAACTTAATATTAAAGAATTCAATATCTATGTGTAGTTGTGTGAGATATAAAATTATACAATTTAAAATTATACATCGAGCTTATATCACACCATACAAGTTAAAAAAAATGGACCCAAATGTCTCTGAACTGTGCTGGCATGGCTGTGGTGAGCTTGGTACATTAATACATCTGCTATGGTTCTGCCCAGTAGTCCAACAATTCTGGTCTGAAGTTATTGAAATTTTGGAAGCTATGTTGAATATTCGTGTTCCTCAATGTCCTGTTGTGTGTTTATTGGGGAGTGCAGTGGAGAACGTGCATGGGAAGATTATACAACGTATCATTGCTCTCGCCTTCCTGTGTGTAAAGAGGTCAATACTCATGAACTGGAAGATTCGCAAACCAAACTGCTTTGACAAACACAACTGGCTGAATGACTTTCTGGACTTATTATCAATGGAAAAGGCAACCGCAATCCTCAAAGATAACGAAAATGACCAATTTGCCCCATGGGCTGTTATTAGACAACACTTGACAATAATGTGATAATGATATGACCTGATGTGTTAGTCACATGCTTCTTATTTTATTTGACTTAGTCTTCTTTTAGAGCTGGACCTGATCTGACGCTAGAGGCACCATCATTTTTAAAGTTCATCTGTACCAACCCTTCCCCCCACCCTCTTTTTTTTTTTTTTTTTTTTTTTTTTTTTTATTTTATTGTTATTGTAATGTCTCTTTTTTTATTTATTGTCTTTGTCTTCACTTTGAAAAATAAAAAATTATAAATATAAAAAAAAAAAAAAGATGCCGCAACATAAAGTAAACTGACAGCACCATTGCTGTCATTATATATATAAAAAAACATACATTCACATGATAAAAAAGTGCTTGGTAACAAAGTGCTTAGTAACCTTTCAGCCATGAATTTAACTGTTAAACACAGTACTTAACAAATGTACAAATATTGGGGGTACTGGCCAATAACATTTCCCTACTTGTGTCTTTACTAAAACCCTGAACTTACACCAGTTGACCAAATTCACTGCCTTCACTCAAATAACTAAGGATCTTACCAAGAAATATTCTGATTTCTAACCTAAAAATGCCATTACACCTGATAACACACATCACTTAAAAGGTTAGGTGTTTTTCCCACGTGTTAAAATTTAACTTTCATTTGTGTCAAGCAAATTTTAAGTTCTAGTTACGTTTTAAGTTAGAGTTTTGGCAGTGTTCAAAATAAAATGAGACCTGCTGTATTGGAGCACATTTTCTTTTAGTTAAAACTGTAGCGGGAACAGATGTTTAGAGGAACCTATGTATGTACCGGGTGAAGGCTGATTTATGGTTCTGCGTTACAACAACGCAGAGCCTACGCCGTAGGCTACGGCGTAGGCTCTGTGTCGATTTAAGGCGGAACCATAATTCAGGCTTTAGGGGAACATATCGGAGAACAACCAGAAGAATATAGAGTGGATTAAAAATAAAAGTTAAGCACTGAGCTACATGTGTCTCCCGTCTGGGCCATTGCAGACTCATGGCCTGAGCATGATGTTACTAAAACCAAACATCTCTTTCTTCTAACTTTATGTGCGCGGCGCGGCGGCAGCGCGTTGTGTCGCATTAAATGTAGTCCGGGCGTAATACCTGCTTTGAGCTGGTGAAATTAAACGAAAAAAATAAATAAATAAATAAATAGATCCACCGACTCATTCCCTTTCACACTCATTGGCCTGCAAATATGTGGGTTCATTGACGCACCCCTTTCACGTTTAACGTGTAAAAAAAAACAGGCAAATTTACTGGTCGCACGTGTGCGAGTGGACATGAAATTCAGTCGCACATACTCAAATTTTGGTCGCAAAATGCAAGCATTTGGTCGCAGTCTGGAGCCCTGAAGAGACACATAAAGCAGTGATGTTGACCAACACGAGTTCAGCAGACAAACTGAAACACAGCTGGTACTGGTGTGTTTAGTCAGTGCGGTTACATGCACATTTAAATCAAGCTATTGGCAACATTCTAGCTAAAGATTAAACTGGAGTTTCCAAGTATACATGTGCGAAAAAACAATCGATTACTGAGTGAGGTGCATTCGACTCTGCAATGCTAGGTGGCGCCACACGCACTTTTGCATTGGCGTTATTTCAGTTAGTTGTAGTAGTACTTCTTCTCCTACTGTGTTGATATTCTGGCTTTCGTGGTGTCATCACTTCCGGAAGGGCAGTAGCTAGCTCGGCTAAGCGTGGGTTGCGTAGACATGCCGGAATAACTCGAATTAGGACCGTTTTATCTGGCACTAACAGCTCTGTCTCAACAGCTTCAGTTCCACTACAGCCCGGCTAAGGTGTATACATGGCTGTTAAAAATTCGATATTGGTCGGATTAAAGCATCAATTCAACTTTCTGTTAGTGCATGTAAACGTACAAGTGTCACGCAGCAGACCTCCCCCAGTGCACTAGATTCACTGTCCAGCCCATTGTTTTTTTGATACTATGTTTTTAGTTTATGCATGGTTGTTTTTTTGCTTCTTTGTTGTTGAAAAACATTGAAAACCATCTACTCATGGTGGATCTGAATATTAGTGAATTTAAACCTTATCCAACATAAAACTTCTTTCCATTGTGCTTATATTCATTAAACAAAACTGAAACAAAAAAGAAAAATCACATGAACAATACTACCTACATAGTCATGCCTTTATAAAATTTAAGAATGTAAGCTGCAGCTGGAGCTGTTAGCGTCGTCGAAAAATATTGTCACCATGTGCGGTAGCATTTTGTCACATTGCTGGTCTGGAACAATAAGATACACGTTAGCACAATGCCAAAAGGGAAAAACATAAGCAATGGCCTTTAAAGAAATTGGCTTTCAAAGTTCAAAGCGAAACAAAAGAAAAACTGCTTCACTGTTAACTGATAGTAGGGGTGTAACAATACATCGTGCCACGAAATTTCGCGATACAAAAATGCCACGATACATGTCGTGGAGGTGACAAACTGTATCGCAATATTGGATTATTAATATTAATCTATTGTGTTGACTAGTAACGTGCAGTGTATTGGTGATGACCGCGCCTCGACCCGAGGACGGAAATCTTACTCCGCTCAGAAGAAACTAGTACCGTTTTGCGGTCCCGATCACGGGACTCTTGCAGGGTTTTGAGCTCTGAACCTTTACTTATGTAAGGCTGGTGTAGAGTTAAGCCTTACCTTATTAAATTAAACATTTTTCGGGTCCTGAGTAGGATAAACACGGGGACAACTTCTTCCAAGTTCGAGTGTACTTTAATGTCCGCTCAACAGTGTAGGATTTTAGAACATCAACACAGCACCTAGTGCCGTACTGTGGCGTATCACTCCGCTCAATCTAAAACATACTAAGCACTACAGATAAAATGACTAGTGTAATTATAGTCCCTGATTTACATCAGAATATAAAGAATATATTTATAAAATAATGAACCCTGAAATAACCAAAATAACCTTCTTAACAAAAATAAATCTCCTCTTACACTTATAAGGTGAGCATGAATCAATCTTTTTTATGATGTAAAATTGTATGTATTTATTTACTTTTATTTATTTATTTAATTTTAGTTGTTACATTTCTGGAAAGGAAAAAAGTCAAATCATACATGAGAGAAACTATTCAGTTTGTGGCAAAATAGTTTTACTTGTATGAAACTGAAGATGCATAATGCAAACCTGACATTTACTTTTAGTTCAGTTTGTGGAAAATGGTTGGCCTGGCTTGCTCTTTAAAACTTGAACAGTTATAAAGCATTACAAACTGAAACAATAAATGCACAGCATTGTTTTGTATTTTGTGTCTTTCAAATAAAAGACAATTTTTTCCAGTCATATGTTCCTCATTCAAGGTTGTTAAAAAAATACTGCTATAATATTGTATCGTTATCGTGACCTCAATATCGTGTATCGTACCGTATCGTGAGATTAGTGTATCGTTACACCCCTAACTGATAGTGTCTAAGACAGGACAATTTCAGTTTGTTTGTTAAGAAGCGTTTCCAGAAGAAAGCCCATCTTGGTTCCCTCTGAAATTAACATGGGTAAACACGAACATCTGATGTCCTATCGACAGTTCAATGGCCTCAATGCCCAAGTAGGCTAAAAATCAAACAGCATTTCAACAGAAAACGCATCACATGCTCAAGCATTGTGGTGAAGGAGTACAAAGATGTAGAGGGGTGTTCTGTGTTAAATACATTTTGCTTTGGGAGAGTGAAGGATTTATTTGACCATAACGGCACTTTGCTCTGTATCAGACCAGTGAGAGGGTTGAAGTTGTCACACTTGCTGCAGGATGCACTTTTATGACACTGGCATTAGCGAGAGAGTTGACAGTTTTTATAAGTTGGCCACAGCTGTAGGCCATAATGAACATTTTTACTGCATGCAAGATCGAGGTGCACAATTTTCTACAAAGTCTAGTTTATGCAACTTCTAAATTATTCAAAGAGTGGTGTTTTAGCAAGAGCCTGTTTTTGAATTCAGTCTTTTGTTCATAAAACATGGAATTCATTGAAACTTTAATGGTGCCCAGTTGCTCACTTAAAATATTCAGACTGCTCCCAAGAAGTGGCTAATTGTGTAACAGTTTTACTGAGAGATGGACTTTTGTACTCTTTTGAGGGCATGGTCTACAAATCTGACAGTAGTTTGCAGTAGATAAATTATAGTACAGAAATGCTGAGAAGGTATTTGCACATAAACTTTTATTCAAAGATGCAAAAAAACGGGTGATACATTTTGTGGATAATCAGAAAATTAGTTGGAAATCTGCTTTTTTGTCTCATGTGTATTTGTTATACATATAAGAACAAATTTGATATTTTAGATCCAAGGCTGTTAATCCAATACTAAATTCTGATAATATCTGTAATATTTCCATGCAATTCTGACACTGTATACAAAATATTGATTGTTTGATCATTCAAAAAGACCTGTATGAAATTGACCGATAATTACGCTACAGCAAATAAAGGCCATGAGCATCAGTGTAAAGACCTGAAAATGAGTTTTGTCAACCAGAAATCTTACTCATCTCATTGATATTGATCAGCTGTCCCCCTCCTGGGCAGATAGATTAAGGTCATTTTTTAATATGAGGCAGTAAAACCTTGAAAGAGGTTAGTTAATGCAATGTGTATCAGAGCCCTGTCAGTGATGTTGCAGGTCTTTGGCCATTACATGATGGGAGTTGTCTGCAACATGGGAATATTTAATCTTAAAGACAAACATCCAGAAATAATTTTCATTAAAATGTATTAAATGTAATTTCTCTAAACATGTTTCTTTAATATTTCATTTTTTTATTGAAAAGGTTGTGAAAGCAACATGCAGTGATGAATGCATTTAATTCAAAGTCCAGCTTAGAAAATATATCAGAAGTGTAATGTGAGTTATTTTACAGTTACAAATAATGGATAATTTAAAAATTTGCTGGTTGCAACACTTCTCAAAACATTGGGAGCCAGGCAACAAAAGGATGGTGGAGTTAGCGGTACTAAAAAGATAGGTGGCGGTTTACTGGTCTGCTATTTCTACAAATTGTGAGATTCAATAGAATTCAATAATGCTTCTCTGTGTAAAATTTTGAAGACTGTATTTTATTGTATTTTATTTTATTATTATTGAGAAGTCCCTGTGTGTTTGGGACAGTTCTAAATATCAACACTTGATGTCAATGATGTTCAGGCCCCCAGATGGCACTGGAGAGTAAAGGTATTTATCCTCATTATCATATTCAAATTGATCTACTTGAGGGAGGAGACCGGGCAGAGTTTTGTGCTCCCGCATGTACGCTCACTTCCACGTTGATTTTGATGTTCAAAGAAACGTAAATGGATTTGGGTGTACGCAGTTTTGAACATCCTAATTTTATGCGTACGGCATATTTCCAAGCAAGCATTCAAGCAAGCATGTACTCTTTGTACATGAGGCCACTGATTTTTCTCCAAATTAACATTTAGCACATCAAGAAACCAAAAAATATAACCGTGAAGACCACGTCAGTTGAGCAACCATCCAATATTAAGTCAAAAATGGGACAACATTTCTTTCTCAAAGTAACTTTTGACTTATCAGTTTCTAGGCAAAAAGTGGATTATTCTGAGAAGAGGAGAATTTGCACAGAGGTAAACATTAGGCAATTAAAAATGTTGATAAATGGTGGCGCCATCAAATAAAAAATGACTATTCTTTTTTTGAGAGGATATAATTCCTTTGTTTCTACATTTGATGCTTTCTGTGCTCTGAAGTCAGTAGTTTCTGAAATTTGTAAATCATGGTATTTTTACACGTAATCCCAACTTTTTAATAACTATGATTACAAGAACAGAAATAAATACATCCACCCATAACCACTTCTTCCTATTCAGGGTCCTAGGACTGGGACATACCAAGAACTTAAAGTAACTCCAGACTGCTCAACAAAAATCAAACTGACCTGCCACACAAACAAAAAAAGGAACTACTGGCTGATCAGATCATTCTGACACACACGGAAACTAATACTGACAGATGATCCAAACAATATACAAACCATTAGTTTAACAGTTAAACCACATCAAATTAAAGATAAAATAATTGCAGGTGAGGCCATGGCCATACCACTCACCACACAAGACAATACACAAGGTGAAAAAGCTATTGCAGGGTTAAAGTCTACCAGCAGTAAAAGGCACTTTTCTGAGAAATCACAGCATACTTTCCTCAGTTATGGAAATAGTTTGTAGCAAAGTCTTTATCTAAATGAAGAAACTGAATATTTAAGTCTGATACATACTGCTGAAACTGTAATTTCAGGTCCAGTAATTCTTATGATGGCTCATTTGGAAGAATCATATTTGCTTCAGCGGTGGAAACTGCTTGCAGTGGTTGAGTAAGACTTCCTCAAGCCTAAAAATTTGGATTTTGTTTGTTTTCCATCTCATGTCTTCAAAATGAATATGTGCACTAAAAAAGGCAGGGGAAAAAAAAGACAACCGGGGAACCAATTAAAGGAAATAAATGACTTCAGACTGCAGAAATGAGTGCGGACGTTTTTGTACTGCCCAACTTTAAAAAGACTCAAACTGGTTGAAAATGCATAATTAAAATAATTTGAAGAAAAAAAAGTGCATTGGATGGAGTAAAGTGGGCAGGATGTCAGTAATTTAGTGTAGGATATTATGAATCTTAACGTGTCCACCGTATAACTTCTCGAATATTTTTTGCTCAATCAGGCAGGTGCAAAGATGAGAGAGGAAAAAAAGGACGGAAGACACACATGGATGGTGCTTTTCCAACCAGGCATGGATTGACATTTATTGGAATTGGCAATATGAGACTTTTGGTCTGATGGTGGTTTCTGTGGTAACACAGGTGGACCACATCTTTGACATTTAAACCCATCAGCACCAACACACCATAATTGAACTGTTCCACAAAAGGGTAAGTGTTGCTACTTCATGTCCGTTCACCTGATGACTGAAGCTGAATTTGTGAAGTTGTCAGAATAGGCTGAGTCTTCTCTGGTTCATTCTGGATTTCAAAACCTCCCAAAAACCATCCTTACACTCACCACAAATCTAAAACAACTGGGTGGGGAAAAGCCTGATCTTGAGTCACACAGAAATCAGACAGAACATCCCATTAAAGGGAACCCTGCATATTAAGACATGTAGTCCCTAATTAGCCACAATTGTTCTCTTGTACTAAAATATGTTGTTAGAAACACATAAAATAATCTAATTGCTTTAAAAATCTACAATGTTTATTACATATTTTGACCTGCGGGAGGCGCCATGTTTTACCTGCGCAATGTATTCTGGGGGCGATGACGTACGACGGTGGCTCTGGGAAGATAAGCCCCATTAGTTTAACTGGGACAGGTATCTAAAACATAGTTGAGCAGCACTCTCCCGGCCGTGGAGGCTGACGAGGGAGCCCATAAGACGTCTCGGTTGAGGCAAACTGGATCAAAGTTCTGTGATGCACGGGAGATCTGCAAAAATGATCAATGTTGTGCGCATCTTACCAGTGCATTAGGCTCCTGCGTAGACGGCGTAGACGGCGGAGGCTACGCCGTAGCCTGCGTAGCCGGGGCTCTACAGCCCGCAGCGCTCCGCCACCCGCTCTCCGCTCTCGCTACCGCCGCCGGGATGGAGACGCCGGTGGGCAATATGCACGTTTGAGTGGGCATAGCCCCCCCCTCTCCCCCCTAAAACCGGCCTCGGTGCTGTGTGATGACAGACCAGAGGCTGAGGGGACTGGCCCGGGACTTTGACGAAACGGGAGGCGCAGACTTCGCTTCAAATAGGCAAGAACATCTTTATTTAATTTAATGACGCCAGATCCGGCTGGGGTTTTTATTGTAGCATCGGTTATCTGCTAATTGAAACGTGTGGTCTGTTAGTCTATCTGAGTTTTATGGTGTTTTTATAGTTCATGCTGTATGGGGCTGCACTTTTTTTTTAATTTTATTTAACTTTTTTGTAGGTGCGCCGTCACCTTAATGTTCAGCTGTGTTTTCATCTGTGTTTCTGGTGCGCCGTCACCTGTTTAGCTGTGTTTTGATCTGTTTCTGGGTGTCAGAACAGTGGACGGGGGCCAGCAGGTGCCACCGTGTGACGTACTACCCAGAATGTAAAAAACAATGGCGACCTACATGTTAAATTATATTTTCAAATTTTATAAAAACGAAGACATCAACAAGGTTTTTTATATCACATTGTTATAATTGATACCAACATTTATCTTTTAAGACCTACATGTCTTAATATGCAGGGTTCCTTTTAAGATCCAATCCGTCACTCTTATCCAGAATTTTGATTATAAAAACAAGGTTCTAGAGGACGCAGACAAGTTATTGTAGAACTTGCAACAGCTACTTTTAAAAATATTTTTAAAGCTTTTAGTGTGGAATGTTTGATTGCGGATTATTATTATTTTATTTGAAAAGCACAAAATAATGACAGAAAAGAAGCTGGTTCAACTAAAAAAATGCTACAAAAGCTTCAACCTTGAATTAAAATGAAGTTTTATGTTAGAAGAGTAGGCTGGACCGCAGCTGCTTGAACAACTACTCCCTGTAGACAGAAACAGACCTTCCCTGTTTGGCTGATTTCAGTATGAGATTAAAGTGGATTCTAACCCAGAGGTGGGCAAACTTTTTGACTCACAGGCCACAATGGGGTCTAAAATTTGACAGAGGGGTTGGGTCAGGAGCATTTAGATGGAGTGTTTGGGCTGGATATACCAAAGCATTGCATGTAGTTTGAGCAAACCTCAGCACAGGAAGAACATTCAAAAATAAATGTACAACCCGGTTTATTAACAGATTTGCACTGAGGACTGTCTTTCAAATATGCAAAATAGCCCTTATTAGTTAATAAGTTTGTCAAGGAATATGCAAGATATGGCGTTTAGACACTATTTTGCACAATACTGGCAGGAAGAAAATATAAATAGATTAAAATAGCATAGCCTACGCACTGTGATTTATCAAACCTGGAGATTACTTCTGTTTTTAAATAAGTTTCAATCGTAGGAACAAAGTTAAAGAAATAAACATTTGTTAAAAGGAACCCCGGTTATTAAGACTTGTAGGCCCTTATAAGCCACAAAAGTTCTCTTATACTAAAATATGTTGTTAGAAACACATAAAATAATGTAATTTCTTTAAAAATCTACAATGTTTATTACATATTTTGACCTGCGGGAGGCGCCATGAGAGCAGCACTCTCCCGGTCGTGGAGGCTGACGAGGGCAGCCCATAAGACGTCTCGGTTGAGGCAAACTGGCTCAAAGTTCTTGTGTGCTGTAATGCACGGGAGATCTGTAAAAATGATCAAAGTCGTGCGCATCTTATCAGTGCATTAAATGTGTATATCCTAATGCAGTGGCGCCGTCAGCCGGAATCCTGTACGCACTGTGCGTACCCTTTTTTTGAAGGATTTATGTTTTTTTTTTTTGGTACGTGCTGGGTCCACCGTTTGATGTTACCATGACAGACCAGAGGTTTGACGAAACGAGGAGGTGCAGACTTCGCTTCAAATAGACAAGAATAGAGCTGGGTATCAATTCAAATGTCAAGAATCGATTTGATTCCGATTCTTAAGATTCAGAATCGATTATCACCATTTGATTCGATCCGATCCGATATTGATTTGGGTTAGTGTTGCCTGGATTATATGACTGTAAAATAACAATTGAAATAATAATTTCACAATAATTATTGTGAAATAACTAAGAAATAAATAACTTAAATAGGCATTTCAATATCCATTTAATGTGCAAAAAAAGAAAGAAATTGCAACAGCTCAAGCAGTAAACAAATTATTTTAGCTTGTCTGATTTATTCTGTCACCAGACACACAGCTTGCCATGAAGCACCTGGCATTATTCAGGTACTTCATGACAAACCGTGTCCGATAACAGAAGAAACCAAACAAGCTATAGTAAATATAGATACTATGAACTTCATTGAACTAATATAACATTTAGAAACTGAACCAACGGCAGAATTCTCTGTGCAGGTCATCCAGTGATTTGCAGTATTTCTTCGCATTTCGGGCGGCCTCTTTCTGCACGGCTAGAGTGGGAAAATGTGCGAAAAATTTCCTTGACATTTGCCTGGAAAATAAAACCAGCTTGGATTCAGCTCGTTCATGTGTGAAACTATGTCCACAGCAAACGCAAAGTCACAAATCCGGTCCGAGTCGCTCATCTCGGGATGCGTTGGGTTTCCCCATTAGCTCCTAAAAAATTAATGGATCTCCTCTTTAGTGCGCATGCGCCATCTATTGGGGAAACGTGGGCATTGCAGGGAAAGGGGAATATGAACGAGGTTTTTACTATAATATGGACGAGTCCGGCGGTATGTGGTCCGGGGGCCGTAGTTTGCCCATGTCTGTTCTAACCAGTAAAACATCACACAAAGAATCTGGCTTAAAAGCTTGTTGAGTCACAATGAAAAGAATTTTCAGTGTTGCAAGAAAATGAACACATACACCCAGACAATATCTTATATGTCTCACATTTAAAAAAAAGTATAAAAATACATTTTCATTTGGTCAGGGAGTTCAGGGAGTCCAGGGAGTTGGAAAATGCAGATGTTTGCTGAAACGGGAGACTGAAATGTCATTATGTAGTCTTGGGGAAAAAAGGAAACGTCCTGTCAGCAAGAAAAGGAATTGCAGGGTGATTGGTTTAATTAGCTTTTAAAACTTTGGTTTATTTTTGCAAGATGCTGACCTCATCTGTCATTACAACCTTGTTCTAGCAGGACCAACTTCTTCTGCCTTTTCACATGGTAGGTCTTTACGTGTATTTATTTTTAAATTGAAGTATAATTCTACCTTTATATTAAAAAAAGCATGTTTGGCAAAAGTTATCACAGTTGTTTGGCTGACTTTCTAGATGCCAGTACTGAAATCTCTACAGCATTCACATCAGACCAAAGTTTACTGCAAACTATCTAGTACTGAGCTTGTTCTTTGGAGTAGTTTCAGTTGTTTGTCTTTAAAGGTCTTAAATGTAGAAAATATCCCACTGTCAGCTAATATTTTTAACAAGAACATTCTATTAAAAAGAAAAAAAAAAATCCCCTATAGCTTTATTCATGATCCAGTGCTGTATTCATTTTTCTTGATACCCACCCAACCAAAGCAGAGCAACTGTGTTCCCCAAATTGGCTAGCTGTTGATTAATTGTTGAAAAATTAAGGGAATGAGTGCATATTAAACCGCTCGGGGTACAAAGATGTACAAGACATTTGTATTAGGAAACCTGTTTCCTTACGCTGCTAGTCTAATTAGCTGTCAAGTGTGTAGTGTTTGCCAAAATGGAGTCCAGCTTAAAAGAGCCAGAGATTCACTCGATGATGTTTAAAGTCACGTCAACGCTTACCTGCAACATTAACTATTCACCACAGGCCCTGTGTGGTCTTTATTTTAGTGTTCAAAACATCTTTAAAGTAATTCTTCAGAAACAAACATGCACGGGCCGTTTGACCCTGGTTGGCTTTCCACACTGCTTAGAATTGATGCGTGTATAAAGCAACTCTTCCATCACAACAATCCATCTCATTAAAATAATTTACTCTCCCAGCACATTAACAAGCTGAGCTTAAAGAGCTGTGGATAGAAGAGCAGATGAAGTGGGCAGTTTTGAGACACTTGTGCATGCTCGATAATGATTTTGCAGTCATTCACGTGTGTCTCAATGCGATATCACCCCAACAGCAGAAGTTGAAAAGGGAAGAAGTGGCTTCAGGCTGCGTAATTAGAGTGAGTGCCTAATTAGGTTTGTGTATTAAGTAGTACGGGCCATTCCCTGTCATAACACAGCTGACCTTTGTAGCCTTAAAAATTGGCTACAGATACATGTTTCCTCATTTATAAGTGTATAAGGAGGACACCCTTTAATATGCCACTAATTAGTCAGGTTGGACACTCTCTTTGTGCATAAGAAATAAATCGTATGACAGTTTTCTGTTCCACCGTGTCCTCACTGGTGATATAACAACGACACACCACCTGGTACTAGATCCTTCCTACTGGAGCACATACCCCAAGCTGACTGGATCATTTGAGAGTCTGGGTCTTAACAACATATGGTTGTTCACAAACTGTGCACACACGCACACACACACACACACACACACACACACACACACACACACACACACACACACACACACACACACACACACACACACACACACACACACACACACACACACACACACACACACACACACACACACACACACACACACACACACACACACACACACACACACACACACACACACACACACACACACACACACACACACACACAACAGTGTAGTGTTTCAGCAGAAACACATATGGAATGCAGCAAATAAATATGGTCAACATGAAGTTTGGGATCAAGCACCTTTGAATGTGGCAAAATAACATAACTAAAAATCAGTCTCAAGCTAATAGTTAAATCCAGAAGATGGCTATGGAAGGTTAACATTGACTCTCTGGCCCTTTCTGAGCTGCTAAGACATTACCTAGTGAAGCTAAATAATGCCTTTTATTTCCATAAAAGTTGTCAGTGTTTGGCTTTGCTTTATATATATACACACTGTACTGTACTGTACTGACTGTTGGGTCGTGCAGATTTTTTTAATCCAATAATTCTGTGGTCAGTGAAATATGAAGTTCTATTTGAGTTTGTTTTTTTAAGATGGATTTTCCTCTTTATTATGAATTATTAGTGCATAAGTAGTGATAATAAATTAAAAAAATATTATTTTTCTTTGTTGTTCATCAACAACCCTAAACCATGGTTGTATCATTGACCACCATTCAGCCCTTGCACTAGGGCTGGGCGATTATACGATCTCGATTTGTGATCGCGATCAAATTAAGTTCGATCACGGTGATCAGCTGTGGGTATACTTTCTCGATCACGTGCAAAACATGCTGCAGCAAAGTGCACGACAACCAATCACAACCCGCTTTCCTGGCACCGCGCTGTCTGCATTAATTGATCATGCATGACATGCCGCGGCAAGTTGCATGACCATAGGCAGTAAAGTAGTCACATCTGCCTCCCCTGCACTGGTGGGAGCAAGCGTGACCAGAGAGAATAAAACTACAAGACAACAACCGCAGGCTAGCGTTAGCTTAGCTTCGAGCCGACCGGGACTCACGGTTAGCGGTTATTTATTTATTTATTTCGCCGGACAACTTCTTCCGAGCGTACAGGAGGAGGGTGTGATGGATTCACAAAATGCCCTTCGTGATGGATGTATTGTGTATTCGAACCGCACTCATTAAAGTTGTGATTCGCTCTGCTTGTACCACAAATTACTCATCACCGCCGACTTCAGAAACTCCGCGGCCCCGACATGGGTGTGTGTGCGCGCTCAGCGGAGTGATTGTGTCGGAACGCGGAGGCAACAAGCAGAGCTCAGCATGATGACGCCGTAGGCTCTGCGTTGGTGTAACGCGGGACCATAAATCAGCCTTAAGTCCCTTTAGGCTAATACTGTGAGAAATAACCTCTCATAATAGCGGTACTACAGTTAATAAATGTAATAAAACTGCCGTTTCTGCTGACTACTGAGTCCCGTAAGTGGCGAGTGAGTTTTAACTCCTTAATTACCAACCAGCGTCAGAGTCACGCACAGTACACAATCTGTGATGTTAGAGAGCCACCTTTTGGTCAATTTAAGCAACCGCATCGCCAGCTGCTTGACAGTGGCTCAACTCATATTAGTTTACTGTTTTTGTTTTTAATAATGTCATTTCAATTTTATCTATGCAATTGTGAAAAAAATGGCAAAATAAATGAAAAACTGTGAACAACCGCATTCCGTAGGCTATTCAGTACTCAGTATTCAGCCAAGTCTTTAAATTTTATTCTGCTTCAGTTTCGGCCTCAAATTTTCATTTTGGTGCATCCCTAGTTTTTTCGGTGGGTACCACTGGTAGCATTCTGGATTCTTGTTAAAACATGCTATTTGCTTTATTTGTTAATAAAAAAAACAACTAATCTCTGGTTTCTTTCTATTTTATTCCAGAAGGGAGGGGGGATCTTCTGATTTAAAAAAAATTGTGATTAAAAATCGAGATCGTTCAATATGGGAAAAAAAATCGTGATCACTTTTTTTGCCATATCGCCCAGCCCTACCTTGCACCACCCAAAACATAACCAGAACCAACTCAGACAGAAACAGAACACACCCACATACATTCAGAACCACCCAGAACTCAACGAGAACCACCCAGAACACAAGCAGCAGCAAGAGGCAACAAATGGGAAGTTGGGCATGCACAGATCAAAATCTCCCTGAATGTTCTACTTGAATATTGCTGTATATTGTCACCAGTGGTGGAGCTTGGGTCTCAGTACAGAGCATTCTCATTGGGCCCTTATGATAGTAATTTTACCATTCAACACCTCATCCGACCCATCAAACAACACTATTCAAACTTTTATTGAGCCAAGCAAGCCTATATGTCTCAGAAAGCAGAGTAAACTTGAACAGAAAAAGAAAAAAGAACACACACATACACATACACATTCAGCATGACAGCTGTCAATCTCTGAGCATCAGCTGCACATGGCGCTGAAAACTCAGTCAGTCACTGTCTGAGTCAGTTCCATCTTTGGTACAGCTTAAATATAAAATGAAAACGTGGAACAAATATCAATGCAGATATATAGATGTTGCTATGTTGGCAGCCAGGAAATGTATAACTTTAAATTGGAAAGAATCTAAACCCTCAGTATTAGTCCACTGGTGGAATCAGACTTTAAAGGTATTGTGACATCATTTTTAACATGCTTTTAACACTATTAAAAGTCTTGGCCAACATCCCTCAAATGTGTCTAAAAGAGTGTAACAAGAAAAACTTCACTCTAGTACTCTATTCCTGGCTTTTTATTACAGTGTTTTTTTGCGCCGTGAAAAACACTTCCTTTCCCCCCTTTCCTGTCAATCATTGCTCCGCTCCTCCTCCAAACCTCCTCCTCCTCCAGCCATACGCTCACAGCGGCGTCGGAGAGTTAAGCCGGGAGCGACAGGCGAAGTTTGCACGGAAAAGCAGGAGGGCGAACCACAGCAAACAATCATAAAAATAAAGGCATGCAAGCAGCACTGTCCCCTTATCTTAAGTCCAGTCAGTGGCCGCAGGTCTTCTTAGCAGTTTTCCGCCGGTGATTAGAACAAAAGAGGCGTGTTAAGCCTCATTTATGGTTCCGCGTTAAATCGACGCAGAGCCTACGCCGTGGGTTCAGCGTACGGTGCGCGTCGCCGCGTAACCCTACGCCGTAGGCTCTGCGTCGGTGTAACGCGGAACCATAAATCAGCCTTTATGGTGCACTGGAGAGGAGAGGAGGCAGGGAGCTGGGTGGAGAGGGGGGTGATTTAGCGGGCCGTTACGTAACGACCCGCCACCAAACCAGGTGCGCCGTTTTTGCATAGTTATGCGGAAAATCCCAGAAAGCACACAATACACTGAATGTTAAAAGTTCGTTGTTTTTTGGGTGTAATTGATGTCAAGACACCCAACAAAACACAAAAAATCAAGAAAAATTTGTTTTTCATGTCACAATCCCTTTAATGACAGGGTTTGATTGAACTCTCAAGCTACCTTACACTTGACGATTATTTATTATTACAAGAGTAAAGGCAGATCCTCAGACTTTTTAAAAATATGGCAATCTCATATAGAATTTGACTTTAAGAATTCCGTTTGTCATAGTGACAATGATAAGATCTGAGTGCAATGGTTTGTGTTGTTTTGTTGTCTTATTTGTTTTAAGTGGGGTTTTCCCACCGTTTATGTCTGTTTGTTTTGTTAGGTTTTTTTTTTTTTTTAGGGTATATGTTTGGATATCATTTTGGTTCTTTAACGGACCAGCCCCAACTTAGGATAGGAAAATTATGACATGATGTGTTTCCTACTTTTTTTTTTTAAAGTTCCCTTCACCATGAAGTATGGTAGGAAGACTATTTAATTATTATTTCAGAGTCATTGATATGGTAGTAATATCTGGTATTTTCAATTAGTAGAATTTTTGGTTAGAATATTTGGCATTATTATAGCACTATGAAATATGTCTTGGTGTGTATGGACTTTGACTGACTTAATTTTTTATTGGAAGTTGAGATGTGGGGGTTTTGTGTTCTATGTATTTACAGTACCTCTCTTGTTGTGATCGAAAATATAAAAATACAATGAAAAAAATAAAAAATAAAATAAAAAAAAAATATATATATATATATATATATACACATACATACATATATAAAAATGAAAACAACTGGTCTAAAATTACACAATCTTCAGAGATATATATAGACACAGCGGTCTATAACATAATTTTTGGGCTCTTTAATAGCGAATAGACTCGGCGGTCTGATATAGACGAATCCGGCGACCGGTTTGTGTGCGCCGCCATCTTGCGGCGGCGCCATTGCTGCGGTGGCAGGTGTCAATCTGCCACCGCAGCGCTGTTATTGTAACCTGACGCTCTACAGCATCATTATAGCTGGATTGATGATGTTAGACAGTGGCCTTCCATAAATAATGAAGGTATCTTAAATTAATGCTGATGTTAATTTATAAATAATGATTTGTTTGAGCGATAAGCAGGAAAGAATAGAGGAATAGGGAGATAAGGGAGTGTATGATTAAACACTGTAATATAGCTCTCTCTACCTCCTCTCCTTACGAGGCACGTCTGCACAATTAAATATTACCTGTGTATGTTTTGTTTAATTTTAGGTATCCAATAATATTTTATTGATCGCCTGGCGTCCGATGACGAAAAAAAACGCAATTACAGGTCTCTAATTGAAGGGCAGAACTATCTCAGCTCCGGATGATACAGAATACATACATACATTCATAACCCCAATCTGCAGATAAAACTAGTTTGTTGAGGAAAAAATATTAACTCTATTTGTAGCTGCAGAAGAAAAAAATAATCTCACGAGGAAAACAAAAATATTGCTCATGTCTCGGAGCCTCTTCAGCATAAAAAAAAAGAAAAGAGAAGTAAGAGTAATAAAAAAGATGTACTGTATGTTGTACTATTATACTAATTTATTGAAACACATGGCGAGTCAAACATCTACCAAAGCAGCTGTCAAACACTAAACAAGGTAGTAAGACGTGGGTTGTGCAGAACTGCGGCAGTAAATCCTCATCGGAGCTCCACTAGTAGTGATTTCATATGGATCAAACCGTTAATAATCATTATTTTCTCCATATACCGCTCCCTGGCTTCCTTGTTTAAGGTATCCAGGTAAATTCCAGTTCCTTTCCAGCAGTTTAACATCTTTTTTTTGCGTTCCGTCTGTTCACTTGGTGAAACAGAAAAGTGGTTTTGACAGTCCGTCCCGTCTTCATTCACTATCAAAACAAATGCACGTGACGGGACAGGAGTTTTCCGATGATACAAATACATTAAGAGAGCCTGGCAGGGAGCGGAGTAATAGATCCATACGTATATATGTCTATGGGCTGGAGCGGAGGAGCGGAGCCGCCACCGCAGTAATGGCGGCCCGCTCGACTTCCGGGTTTCGCCGGATTCGTCTATAGTTAACAACAACACAAGGCCTATTCAAATAGGCAGTTGGTCAAAGCTACCACAACATGCAGATAAAGAGATTATTTATTTATGAAGGTTACACTGACTCACCAATGGCTGCCGCACTTTACAGTCGACTCCTCCACAATCCTTGGCCCGAACAAAATAATCAAAGTAACGTGGAAAACGAGGTAACGTTCAAAACGTTGTACTGTACACGCTTAATCCTCTTTTAAAGTGTTGCCCTCCTCTCCTTAATTGCAGCAACCTCGCCAACCACTGTTTCCTTATCAATATTAATGTCCGGCTCATGGCGGGTTTTGAGAGGGGCCGCCAGCAGCGACCATAGACTCCTCTTCATTAAGGCTGATTTATGGTTCCGCGTTACACCAACGCAGACTCCGACGTACCCTACGGCGTAACTCTGCGTCGATTTAACGCGGACCATAATTCAGGCTTTACCTGAGTTGTTGGGCTCCGGCGGCCATGGTGGTGTGATGTCGATGAAAAGGAGGAATTAAGTGGATGACAAGAAGCAACCAGCTTCACTTTCAACTCTTTCACCTTTCGTTTGAATTAGTCAGATTGATGTTTTTTCTTCTCAATTTTCCTCCTTTGCTTCCCCCTCCAAAGAGTTGGGTTCTCTACAAGTTAATGCCGCACAGCCATTCAGCGCTGGCTCACAGCGGCGATGATGCGTTCAAGGACAGTCGTAATGTAAGTGTTGGACCACGCATAAACGTATTGACACACTTCACACTGCATATTCTTATTTTAAAATATTTACGATTATACATGAACACATCACACGAACATTTTCGTCCATTCTCGTCTAGTCAAACGAAATCATCAAATAGCCATGTTTATCTCGTCCCGGTCTCATTATCGTCATGAAAAAAAGTGGCGTCAACGAGATGATTTCCTCATCTTCATCGCTGACGGAAATACTGAATCAGTATTCAGAAAATAAATACATTTAAAAAAGGTAAATTCATGCCTCTAATTAAATTGTCATTTTGTTGGCATGCTTTCAGCCTTTCGTGACAGCAAGGACAATGTGGCTTCAATTCAAACACCAAAAGTATTGCGATTCAAAACCCAAAATCTGAGAATCAAAATTCAGAATTTAAGAACCAAAACTCTGTAACCAGAGAATCTGTAACCAGGAAATCAGAATCTGTGACAAAGAATATGTGATCAAGAGCAATCTTCTTACCTACATTTTCCCTTCTCACAATGACTTCTGAAACCATCTCCGTTTTTAACCATATTTTTCAGTTTCACAAGTGTAAAAATCAGCGTTGCATCGATCAACCACGGGGTGCACGACATAGCCGAGATCTGGAAGCTCATTGCCTGGGGGGGGCAGAATTTCATAAACATGTGCTTGATATGCCTTTCCTTTGTTTCATCAAAAACAAATACTAGAGCTGGTATGGACTCCACACATTTTCTGAAAAGCTCCAGTTCCTTTATCTTTTTAGTCTTCAATAAGTTCTCCATAGCTTTGCCTTTGGTGTGGGCTCATTACTTGCTGCAGCAAGACTCTTCTTTTTTCACACACACATGAAAATCAGGTGCAGCATGTCTCTGAGGAATTGAGCACTACTTTTCCTGTCAGGGTGGAGTTGCTTCAAAGCAGGTGTCCAACTCCACAGCAGCAAAACACAGACTTGACTTTCCTGCCACCTTGTTTTGAACAGTGTGTACCACTTTCTCTCCCCGTTTTTTCATTCTCAATTACACCTGTTTGTTGCTACTACCACACATTGCAGCTTTGATTCATTAGTTTAAAAAGATGTTCCACTCATCTACTGTGAAATTCTACAGCGTTTTAACCCATCAGAAGGATGTGGCCTTGTTTTCCTTCCTGAGTGGTTCTGGCCTCTTGCTTTGCTAATCAGAGTCCTTCTTCAGTTAACTAAGTCTTTGTGGATCTGTGAAATTGCCTCTTTTTCTTTGAATGAACACATTTTGATGTATTGGCCTTCCCATCAATCTTTTCCACCACTGTTTGAGTTTCCAAACTCATCCCCCATGCATTCTAAGTTGCTAGGAGAGGCGACTGTCTTCACAGGGAGTGGCCGTGATGTAGTGCTGGTGTTTGTGTGTTTTTTTCCCTCTTTCTTTTGGTATTTATTTCTTTAAATACTTTTTCTTCTAATTTTAGGTACCATACAAGTAAATTTTGCATTCAGCATAACTCCAAAGGCTATTCATTTTAAGGAGACTGAGAATAAAAGGGAGACATCATTGGTCAGGAAACACAACCCGACTGGTGGCAGGAGTTTGAAAAAAACCATTGGTTTTGATTAAGAAAAAATGCTCAAACAAGCAGGAAATTTTACAGTAGAAACTCAAACAAAGCATCAGAGATGAAGAGACACAACAATCAAACAGAAACCAGGACATGCCAGAACAGACTTATCAGAGAAGAAGCAAAAGTCAAGACAATTTTCACAGACAAACTCATACGGGTTGATGAGACACAAGTGCAAATGATCAGGCAAGATTAGATAAGGGAAGTGAAATAGGTCAAAACAAACTATAACAGATTTTCAAAATAAAGCAGGAACTAACCAAACCCAAAACCATGACAGTTAGGCCTTCTTTGTGAAAACCAGCACTCTTCACTCAAGTCTTTTTCAAATGACCTCAATACCTCACATTTTTCCACACATCCTTCCAATGTTTCTAACATAACAGTTTCAAAGTTTTTACTTACCACTTGGGGTTCAGACATATGAATTTCTAGAAATGGAAAAGCATCAACTTTTGGTTTAGTCTTTCTGCAAATCCAGCAGTATATTGGACCTTTGATCATAAAAATGTCCTATTTTAACGGTTGCACAAAAACCCCATTTGTTCCAGAAAAGCAAACTGCGTGCAACCTTTTTTCATCAAAACATTTTTTTATTTTTTTTTAAACATCTTATAAAACAAGAGAAAGCGTTAGTAAGAATTACTAGCAGGTCTCCTGGTGAGGAAAATATACTTGATGCTTCTGTTCACTTTTAAAATGATTACTGAAGCTCTTGCTGTTGTGGACTTTCACTAACTGAAGAATGTAAACATATGAGGAAATTCGGCCCACTATGACATCATCAAGAGCCTAAAGAACTCTCCAGAGGGAAGTATTCTCAGCACCCTGAAAACCAAATACTTCAATAGTACATTTAGATTCTCCTAATTTTTTGAGCATCTTGTCCCATCTTTTATTTTAATTTAATTTTTTTGATTTTAATTTTTTAATTTTTAATTTTATTTTTATTTCCAGTCGAATTGATTATTGTAATGCCCTTTCTGGTCTTCCTAAAAAGAGCATTTCTAGTCTCCAATTACTACAAAACTCAGCTGCATGTGTGCTGATGAAGACCAGAAGGCGGGTTCACATTACACCAGTTTTAGAATCACTGCTTTGGCTCCTCGAGCGCTTCAGGATTGATTTTAAGGTTCTCTTATTAGTTTTTAAATCTCTTAACGGTCTCGGGCCTTCTTATCTGTCTGATCTGCTTTTACCCTATAAACCCTCCCTGAGGTCCTCCGGCACCGGCCTTTTAATCATTCCCAAAGTTAGAACCATAACCCACACTAAGGCATCATTTCATTAATACGGCCCACGTCATTATACAAATAAAGATTGATTAGATTTGATCTAATTCTCTATTTACATTGGACTAAATTATACCTGAACCTGAAGTAATTCTAAAATTACACCCCGACACCTGTGTTTCTTCTAGCGCATTGGATATAGACTTATATAAATTTATAAGCTCAGTCTATATCTTGATATAATTTACAGGCATCAATTCTTGAAGTGATATCAAAGCTTCGTTTTCACATCCCAGATAGCAAAAGATGTTAATTCACTGTTGAATTGTGGTCAAAAAGGTTGATTTTTGGCTAAGGTTGACGATTGATGGTGGATCAACCATCAAACAATCATGTAATTCTAGTCAATAAACCAATGTTGAAAAGATGTCATTGAATCAATGTTGTTTTGTGGTTGAATTTTAATGCTAACATCTAATCAATGTTGACTCAACGTATTCTGTTTGTCAGTGGCCAGGCTTCAACATGGATTCAATATTTCTGCCTAACCATATTTCATTATTGATTCACTCATATTTTGCTATAATATTGTATGTAAGTATGTAGTAAGTATAATATCCTCTACTTTAACCAAACGAGCAATAGTCGCGAAAAAGAAAAATAGACAATGGATGTGAGAGGAAACCTTGAATCTAATCACAGCGTGGGGCAAACCTCGTTACCAAAAACGATTTGAAGGAATGGTGCACAACCACACTTTTGGGAAAATATATAATATCAATATATATATATATATATATATATATATATATATATATATATATATATATATATATATATATAAGGATATATCCATAAGGATTTTTGAGACTGGACCAAGTGTAAGGAGAGGTTGGACTACTTCTGAAGAAGTGCTGCCCTCAGAAGTGATAAAAAAAATGGGAGCAAAGCCAATTGAGTTTCTTTATCTTGACAAACTGGTATGAGAATGGGACATAAGACAGTAATTCATCATAAGACTGTAGATAAGTCAGAAAACATGGAAAAGCACAATATGACAAAGAAAATAAATACAAACACTGCACATGTATATTGTCCAGAAAAAACAAGTTTGAAAAGGAAGTTTTAAGTCCAGAGTTGTAGGTCAGAAGAGTTTAGGCATTACATACAGTACATAACTGTCCATCTACAGAGCTGAGTATGACTTTCGTGTCCTGTTTTAAATTTATTTTACTTTGAAATATAATTTTGGTTTTCCAGTTGCTATGCCCTTGCTCTTTCAGTCACTGATTGGTAGTTTGAATTAAAATTATGCGCGTAAAGGTTAGGCATTAAAAACGACTTTATTATAATTAATTTCCTTTCTTATATCACTGTCATAATAAAAGGTGATGAGGACAAGGCTGAGGGCTGATTAAGCTTTTATATAGAGTCATCATTTGATTTTTATAAAATTCACCATCAATTACAATCTCCATGAATGATTCAAGTTGAATTTTACTGATAGCCTATAGTAGAAAATGATCAAAACATTATTTTCAGAGTTTGCTGTTTAAATTAAATATTTCAGGTAAAATTAATAATCTTAAAATTAGAAGCATAACCTTAATAGGCAATTTTCCCTTTAAAGCTACACGCTACTAATAATCCAATTCAAAATGTTAATTAGTTTTTTCTCTGTGAGATCAGTTGGAATTTATGGATGACAATACTGCAGTATGTTTCATTTACAACAGTTCACATCTCATTACACAGTAAAATGCCACTCTCTAAAAGAATTAATGGTCTTCCTTATTTCTAAGTAAACTAAATAGTGCTTTTTTTCATTTCATGAATCACTAAATCGGTGGCTGTATCTATGCCATGGGGCAGAGAGAACAGCATATTGGTAAAACAAGTAACAGCTTACTTATTTTCTTAGCCCATCATACTGAGGCCCACGTCTCCTGTTTTCTTAAAGTTTGAATAGGACTTTGTAGTCAATGCAACTTTTCTTCAAATGTCATCCTTTCTCAGCTAATTGCACCAGTAAACCCATGTCATATTTTGTCATCTGTCTGTTTTTTCTGTTCTCTTGATGGCTTGTACTGGAATGTAATTTCGTTGTGTCAGGACGCTGGGTCAATGACAAATAAAGCTATATCAATTTCAATTTCGTTTAAAGAAAATAGAGAGAGATACATTTATGATATATTTCAATCTCAATCTCGGCACACCGCATTATAAGGCGCAATATCAATGATCGGGTCTATTTTCATACATAAGATCCACCGGGTTATAAGGCGCATGATAAGCGAAACAAAACAGTCTGGTAAGTTGAACTTTATTCAACTCCTTCACAATAACTCAGAATATCGTTCAATTGTAACAAATTCAGAAAAATACACTCACATTTTAAAGGTATTGTGACATAATTTTTAACATGCTTTTAACACTAGTAAAAGTCTTGGCCAATATCCCTCAAATGTGTCTAAAAAGGTGTAACAAGAAAAACTTCACTCCAGTACTCCATGCCTGGCTTTTTTATGACGGTGTTTTTCGCCTGTGAAAAACACGTCCCTTTCCCCCTTTCCTGTCAATCATTGCCCCGCTCCTCCTCCCAACCCCCCCATCCTCCACTCCTCTCCCCCAAACTGGTATGTGATTTTGTCTTGCACACCGTCCACGGGCTGAGCCTCGATCAGAAGGACTCAGGCCCCCGACCGACACCGGGCAAGCGGTCTTCCGTACGCCACATTTCCCACGCCCGCCGCTCGGACGGGGATTCGGCGCTGAGCCTCTTCGCTCGCCACTACTGAGGGAATCCTTGTTAGTTTCTTTTCCTCCGCTTAGTAATATGCTTAAATTCAGCGGGTTGTCTCGTCTGATCTGAGGTCGTAGGCGGAAAAAAAAGGAGAGCGCGGGTGGAGAGGAGAGACTTAGACGTCTCTCTCCCTCCAGCCACTACTCAGTGCTCGGGTGATTTGTCTTGTGGGCGGAGAGAGGATAGGTGATGGGCAGGGAGCTGGGTGGAGGGGGCGGTGATTTAGCGGACCTATACGTAACGGTCCGCCACCCAACCAGATGCGCCGTTTTTGCATAATTATGCGGAAACTCCCAGAAACCACACAATACACTGAATGTTAAAAGTTCGGTTTTTTTTGGGTATAATTGATGTCAAGTCACCCAACAAAACACAAAAAATCAAGAAAAATTTGTTTTTCATGTCACAATCCCTTTAAATGATTCCTCTCCCACAAATCCACAAATAAAAAGTGGCAGAGGTAAGTGTAGTACTACATCCTGTTCTCTGATTGGTTCATCGTTGCCAGCGATATCTGACACCTGAAGTTAGTGTGAGGTTGGAACAACGTTGTATTCCAACATTTGATTATAATTTGATTATAATACAGATTTGAAAATTGGGTTTACGCTAAAAACCCAACGTTGGCTTGAAGTATAATTATAGTAAAGTAACATTGACTAGATGTTGGATGAGCTAATTAGTCAGCTAATTAGCTGACTTTGCTTCCCATATCCAACCAAGGAACGACTTTAATGTGTCAACAATCAATCAAGCGGAGTGGCTTCTCACCTACCAAAGTCGCACTAAAACATTTTAACAGATTATTGAGGGCAGTGTACCACAATCAGGCGCACCTGATTATAGGGCCCACTGCCGACTTTTGAGAAATATAAAGGATTTTAAGTTCGCCTTATAGTGTAGAAACTAGAAAATGATATTTTCTTATTCAAAATAGGATCAGAATAGAAAACACTTGCAGTACAAGCTCTTGATCTGTGAGGTTTAAATCTGTGAAATCTTAAAGCAAAGAACAATACCAGCAAAAAGTACAAGCTTACTTATCTCAGAGAATAACATGAGGACCCTCAACATGTTAGTGTTGTTTTGAAGGTTTGTTTGTGTCACTGTAGGCATGACCCCAATCATCCTCCAGCTTGTGTCTGCATTTACCCAACTCAGAATGAATAACACTCTAAAACTAATCAGCAGGTCCCTTGTGATGGGTGATCGAGCTGAAAACAAGATGATTCCAGTTACTGCGAGATCGATTGGCGCATTTCTACTCAATACTGCTCCCCTGACAATCATCAGCAGCTCAGTGTCAGCTGTGTAGTGCTTTAAGTGTCTGGGAGCTATCATTTCCCAAGGCTTAAAGTGGGACACGAGCATCAACAACCATCACATTATGTACTTGTGTGCCAGTTAAGACCTACAGTTGACCAAAGGAGCTGTTGAGACAGCAGTCACTGCGTGTTTCCTGTCTACATTCGTCTCAATTTGTTTTCAACAACCAAAGAGGCATGTTACAGCTTGTGTTTTTGTGTATATCTGTATCTCTATCACTCTATATACATATATGTTACAGCTTCTGGCCTGTTTATATTTTTGTAATGCGGTTCTTCCAGGTTGCTGGCCTGCATTTCAACTGTGTCGTTGCTGGACCAGGATTGGTTGCCTGACCCTGTCTCCCTCCACCCGCCTGGTACCTGGCTGCTCGGCGGTTTTCCTGTTCCTGGACTGGCTGTTTGCTGTTGTGGTCATTCTTCTTCTCAACCAATCCACTACGAGGGATCTTCATTTAAACCCCGCCTCTCCAGTTGCAGCTGGTCATGCTCAACAGCTTGCCACTTTGTCTCTGAGGTTTATGGTGATTCTGTTAGCAGAACTTTTGTTTAGGCACTGTGTTGTACTGGATTTAATTTCTTTTTTTTTTTTTTTTTACCATTTGATTTCTTTTTTGGGGTCCCTGCTTTTGTATACTCTTGAGTTTTTTTGTTCTTTTGATTTGGCTGTCAACAAATGGCCTTGACTTCAGCAGACTCTGTGTAGAGCCTTAATATTACTTTCCATGTGCATGGATTGTGTGTGTGTGTGTGTGTGTGTGTGTGTGTGTGTGTGTGTGTGTGTGTGTGTGTGTGTGTGTGTGTGTGTGTGTGTGTGTGTGTGTGTGTGTGTGTGTGTGTGTGCACTCTTCAAAATTGTTCCCTTTTAAAGGAGAGCAAGTGCAAAAAAAACAACTTAATTTAATATAGCCACATATTTTCCTTGCACCAAACTCAGTTCTTTAAACATGATGTTTAGCCCACATTTTCGAACATTATCGGCAGGAGTTTTTGGTCATGAAATAGAAAATCACCATGTTGAACTTACAATAAATATGGAAATCAAGGAAGAATGACTGGAAGGCTTGATTATAAAGCATGCGCGCAACATGGCAAGGAACAGAGAAAATTGCAGATTTGAAAGGAAAGGTGATAACACAGGACATAGGGAATGACAAAAAACTAAAAGCACGTCTTCACGCCTGCTTCATCCTGTTCAAGGTTTTGAGATGTAAGAATCCATGAGATGACTCAAGGGCAGAAAATTAGGAATAATGATAATTCACCTTTTAGTCACAGAGTTAAGACTTCTGCACACTTGCATGACATAAGACAAAAATATGAATACATTTTATTTATAGGTGCCTTTCTCAGCACTTTAGGACACCTTACAGAAAACGTCAATTATACCAATAAAAAAAAGAGCAATAGAACACTACCAATAAATAAATAAATAAATAAAATAAACAGAAGACATGGAACAGTATCAAACATAGGAATGTGTCCCAATTCAAGCAGGAGTTTTTTTTCTACCAACTGTGGAAATGTTCTCAAATGTTGAAAGTGCTTATAAAATTGTTAAGCATGTGGTCATTGCCCACTTTTTCCCTATATATATGTATATATATATATATATGTATGTATATATATATATATATATATATATATATATATATATATATGTATGTATATATATATATATATATATATATATATATATATATATGTGTATATATATATATATATATATATATATATATATATATATATATGTATATATATATATATGTGTATATATATATATATATATAAATATATATAAATATATATATATATATAAACTGCACCCGTATATAAGCCGCATCCGCTCTATTTAGAAAAAAAGATATGCAAGCCGCAGATATTTATGTGGTTAGATTAGATATTTACTACATGTACAGAAGGATTTTGAGCTGTAAATGATGTACATGTTTGTACCTAAATAGATCCTTTCCTAACAGTGTCTTTTAACACGGCAGCAACTTTGCTGATTAAAACGGGACAGAACCAAGAGAAAATAACCGGTATTTATTCATCTATTTATCTGTTTGAAATCTGCTTCTACCTACTTCTATCTGCTAAAGAAGTAGTAGCGTATTCTTCTTTGCATTTATTTTGTCTTAGTTTTTATTCTAATTCCGGTTAGCACTCCCCCTAGCGGTGGAAGAAAAAACCACAGAATAGCCGCACCTTTGTATAAGCCGCATGGCTCAAAACCTATGAAAAAAGTAGCGGCTTATAGTCCAGAAAATACGGTATATATATATATATATATATATATATATATATATATATATATATAATTTAATTTTATAAAAGGATGAGTTGAATTACCCAGATTAAAAGTGGTTTAAAGATTCTGTTCAGGTTCTGTATCTATCCAAAGCACATTCATAAATTGTACTTCCTCTGAAAAAAGCAGTGTGAACTCCTGTCGTATTCACCCATGCTCTTTTGTTACCTCCTTCTTCCATCAGTGTGATAAATGATACAAAATGTACAAACATGTTTTGCAGTCTCGTCAGGAGACATGTTTTATAAGGCTGAATAAAAGTGTGATCATTCTCCAAAGAAAAATGTGCGCTTCATTTGCGTTGCCAAAAATTATAATCAAACCAGGCTTGATCTGAAACACCCATTCAGATTAATTGAAATGTTACAAATGATGGTTTAAAGTAAAAGTTGTTAAATCAGGCATGATAAGCATCAAGTATTCACCATTGCCAGTGTGCACGACAATGTCATTAGTCAATTTAAATTATGCAGTCTAGGTACTTTGCTTGAAATGACAACCAGAGAGGAATTTATTAAAGTTTTTAACCTTCAACCATCTTAATAATTAATGGTAATCTATTTTTAAAGGATGTTGGATTAAAAAGAGAAACATGGAGTTAAATGTCATTTAGTGAATCGCTTTGATTTCACTTTGGCTTTTGAAGAGCAGGCTAAACATTGCCAAGTTTTAAAATAACACAGTATGGAATTGGATGTGTGAACAAAGTATATCTGCCTGGTCCTAGTCCAATTTAGGAGTTTGAGGGAAATGTCACACCAGGATAAAAGACCTTCTGTACTTCTGTGTGGGATGAACATCTAATGCAGTTTCAAACACGTTTGTCTTGAAATGTTAATTTGTACCAGGTTTTTTTTTATTTTATATGAATAATTAAAGTGAATCAACAGTGAGGGATTCTGATCTGACGGTGAAGTGTGGGGTCTGTCTCATCTGAGACAATCGCAAACAATGGCCTGCATCTCCCAGACGGAATACGGTGACAAAGTGAAATATTTACACATTTTAGTTTTAGGAACAGCAGCAGTGGCACTTGAATGCAAACCACCAGATCTACAACAACATAGTTGGGTGATCAATAAAGACCAATAAAAATCGGAATGCAACAAAGGAGGGGAAAAAAAAACAAGGACAGGCTTTCAAATATTTTCGCAGAATTCAAAATTAATTTCACTTAATTCCATACAGTACATTTATATGAATTATCAATTTTGGTATTGATAGTTAGACAAGGACACTGACAACTTTTGTAAATTATTGACTTGACCTGTGAAACTATGCACATTTGTCTTTGTCTCAGTATTTTCACTAAAAGCTTCAGGACCTAAAACAGACCAAACGGCCAAAACCGGACGTCATCCTCTTTTAAAACCGTTGTGTAAGAGAAGAACCACTTTGGATTTATGTTTCTTTTAGGATCTCTCTCTCTCTATCTCACAAAGGCTGAAATATGAAGAGCAAATGTCCTCAAAAAGAGCATGGTATTGTGAACAGCAGTGACGAATACAAAAGCCACACTGTATGATCGTATCAAGCAGGTGTATTGGACAGCAAACTCAGCCATCTTTCCTGTCTCCTAAGGCTTTAGCTGCCAGTGACCCTGAGCTGCAAGTTACTTGATCCTCCATGGGTTTCCAAATCCTGGCAACAAGCCCCTTTGTTTTCTTCACAGCAAGAGAGAGAACCGACCTGGAGTACGCTCTTAATCTTGCAAAAAAAGATGGATTATGATTCCAAAAATGGAGAGCCCACCTGTTGGTTAACATTTACCAGCATGGGAACTGGAATCTGGAGATTTACCAAAATGTCACCTGAAGGGAGGGTGTGACCACAGAGCGGCTTAAAGCCGTTGGTGGTGTCCTCAGCTCTAAAGGGTGCCTGTTTTTTTGTTTTGTTTGTTTTTGTTTCCTTGCCCTGCAATGGTTAGAAATAGGCATGTTCCTTCGGGTTGAAATTTACAAGTAAACTGAGAGCTTTGGATTTGCTCCCATGAAATATATATATTTCCAATGTTTATTTACATACTCTTTTCTTCAACTTTAAACCTTTTTTGTAGCTTGTTCTTGGGAACTCCAGCTATTTCTGTTTCAACATTGCCATCAACACAAAATCCCACAAAACTCTGCAGGGATTTCGAGATGCTGTGCTGTTTTTATTTTTGATCCCTAAAACTAAGTGTATAAGCTACAGGGATAAGATTATAGAAAGCGTAATACTTTTTGGGTTCACAATTAAACCACAAAAATATAAACGGCTGCATACATACATACATACATTTATTAACTTTGGTTTCTTTTTATAATCGTGGTCAGGTTTCAAACCAAGAATCTGAACATCTTATCTCTGCAGCCTCATAAATATTTTGCTTCTACCAGATTGTACAGTTTGGATTTTGGTCACTCAAAACATTAAAGTAAAGACATTACATTGGACTCAGAGTCACTTTTCATTGATCCATCCATCCCATCTTCTACCCACTTTATCCTGTACAGGGTTTGCTAGAGCCTAGTGATCAGGGGGAGTAATGTTATAGAAGCTATATAGACATTAAAATCACATGTTGCTTGTTATGTCGAAGAAAAAAAAGAAAAAAGAGAACCCTTGAATAAACCAAAAAAATTCATGCCCTTAAAAATAAACAAGTAAAAGGCAGGAGGCTTTAGTTGCCCAGTTGCAGTTTGCAACCAGAATATAAATACTGTCTTTATTAAGCTATTTTTAAATATTTTTTTTTATATCAATCTTTTTCATCAATATCCTTATTTGCATGACATCACTACTGTTCTCTTGTGAAATAATACACTTGTTGTTGTCTATTTAATTCAATTTACCCAGCACATTACATAAATGTCAGACAGAAGCGTGTTTGATAGACAAGGTGGACTTGGATGAAGAAGACCTACCACATCTGTAGGTGTAACCGGCTTGTTCCAAGGTCATAAAACACTATTTTTAGCTTGATTTGATTCCATTAATGAAAAAATTGGATTCTGCATATCTAAAAAAAAAAACAGATAACTTTAAAGTTAAAAACTCTGGAGCTATAAAATTACCAGAGGAACCATTTATCTTTGTCACAGATGTCAGCACCTTCCCAGAAACCTCTGCAGCGGCGTCTAGAAATATAAATCATGCAGTTAATATACAAGAAGTCGTTACACAAACATGCTCACTCGTCTCTTTCCCACAAATAACCATTTATTTTTCACACATTTACTGAAAATTACAGTTTATTTAAAGGACACAGAAAGGTCAGATAACACAGAAACATGTAGCTAGGAGTTACTACTCAGTGCATGGCACATTCTCAGGGAGACGACCCATTGTGAGTCTTTGGCTCTTTGCCTCCAGAGTGTTAAAGGCAGAAAGAGTGCTGAAGTATTAAATGTTGAACAGTTGGCCAGCCAACTTGAGCCTCTATATTTCAAAAGGAGGAGTAAATTAACCTTGCTACAATGAGTGACAAACAATATTCTAAGTTGGGTAATAGTAATAATAATGTAGTAGTAGGAGTACTTTTTTATTTGTCAATTGATATATTTATCACAGGAAACAGTGTCAGACCTCACCAGTGCAAAGTTTTTGTTTTTTTTTTGCTTTTGTTTTACTTTTATAGAAAGATCAAACATTTAGAAAGCAGTGTCCTCACTCAGAATAAAACTTAGATAAGTAAACAACAAATGAACAATCATGAAACAAGTTACCAGTGCCATTGCTACCTTTTGAAAAGAATTTTTAAATGCATGCCATTTTACTATGGATGTTTTCAGATGACAGTTTGAGATTTGTAGACAGTTCCAGTATCTCAGTTTCTGCTCACAATGCCGGTGCATATGTGCAGCTGTGTGTGTGTGTGTGTGTGTGTGTTTTGAAAGTGAGTGTGTGTTAATGTGTGTGGGCGCACAAATCTTGTGAGAGTGTGCAAGTGTGTGCTCTTTAGAAAGATCCTTCAGGCGATGCAGGGGCTCTGCTTTCCAACGATACACCATCATCTCACTTGTCTTCATGTGGCTTTGTCTTTTTGCTGCTGCCTCCCTCTGCCTCCTCGCTGTTGTCTGTGAGCTTTGTGTTGAATTTTCCAGTCTGCACTTGACTCCTTTGCTGTTAGGTTAAAAAAAAAAACATTCACAATGAGCTAGACTGACACAATGATTCTGCAGTAGACACACAGTAGTTAGAAATCTGAGCTGGAAAGGCTCCTGGAGGTTTATGAGACAAAAGAAAGCAGGAAAATGTTTTCCCTTATCCAAAGCTGATATTGATGGCAATCCTCTGATTGTTTTCCCCACGGATTTCGTAATCAATTCTGTCTCTGTCCTGATTTTTTAACACATGAATCCTCCCCTCTTTAGAAGATGTTACTGTCAATGGAGCCAAATTAACAAGTTGCTAAATTTCTGTGCTATTTTAACATTTTGACTTTTTTAAAGGTCTAACCTGCCGATACCAGTTTTGGCCAATTCCAGTTTTCTTTCTGAATGCATTAACTTAATCAAAAAAGGAAGATAGCAGAGGCTGCAGACTGTGTGCGATCCCTGTACGAGCATCAGCGTAAGTGTGTGATAATGTTTTAAGTAAAAGAGTTATTTAACCATACCTTGTATGTAAATGACTTTTAATATTTAACACAACTTCATTGTTGTTTTTAGGTTTATTTATTTAGTTTCTGAACATATATTAAGGTCAGATCGTTATTTTTTAAATATTAAGCAGACATTATATTTCGTGCTTTTATTTTGAAAGCGACTCGTCGAGACCCTGAACAAAAAAATCTGTTGCCTCGGATTTTACCCACAGTTAGTCTGTAGGCTAAGAGTGTCATCAATACTAAAGGTTTGCCCATGAAAACACACTAGCACTTGGCTAATAAGAGCCACAAGGTTTGTTTTTGTTAATTTTATGTAACGTTATGTCTGGCTCAAGTTTGGTTGCCATTGACAGTTTTGGTTAAAAGCTGTTTATTTCATAGTAACATAGCACTTCATTGGAGATTGACTTAATTACAATACATAAAACAAGAGTAAATGTACATGTTTGTTTATTTGTTAAAATCAGTTAATAATAATTTCATTTAAGCAAAAAAGAGTAACTGTATCCAGAAAAACCTCAACATATTATAGATATAAGCACCACTTTTTGAAAGATTCAATTTTATTAAAACATAACCCGAATGAATCCATAATTCACAAACGTATTTGTAACCTCTTGCTCAATTTTTACCTGGAAAATTCAACACTGTTCGTAATAAAACATTGAATCCACTGGTATTTTCTCAAGGGCGGTTGTAGTAAAGGCTGAACAAAGGATAAAAGGTACACATGATAAAATACCCACGGTACCATGAGCAGAAAGTAAAATTAATCAGTCAATGACAAACAATCTACCAAGTGGTATAATTAAAGTTCGCATTATACAGGAGCCCGAGCATAGCAGCAGGTGCAACTTAATTGACTGGCGCAAAATGAGCTTTGAAAGAGATTGTGAAAATGAGTGCTAGAGTTGCAAATTACAGCAACGCCCACGAGCTGCAGTGTCCTCCAGAGTACCACGGCTACATGAAGAGACACCACGCTCAAGACAAGTCTGGATTTGCATGTTTCCACACTGAGTAACGATCCAGCTGAATAAGTAATGTACTACAAATATGTATTTCTGCTGATCTTTAATTTGAAACAGCATCCTGAATGGGCCTAAATGACAGTAAATATTTACAAAGCTGGTATTTGGGGTGAGATAAATGTCTATAGGAAATTCCTCTAGTGTTAAAACCTAGCTGTTGTAACATTATTTTGACGCCACAGCAATTGAGATCAAACGAAACGAACGTTCAGCAGCAGGTTAAAGCACATTAACAAACAACAAGGCAGTGGGGTTTATGTGCTTTAACACTGGGTCAAAGTCTAAACTTCAGCTGAGCTGGTCACATTGCAACTCTTCTTATGTGTTGCATGTTGCAAGAGCTCTTTTTTTTCTCACCTATTCCTTCCACTGTGTGTAGACAAAATTGGTCAACTTTAATGCAGCTTTCTCTGCTGTTTCGAGTAATGTAGGTCTCTGGAAATGGCATGGTAAAGAATGAAGCACCACCAGTTTTCTAAGCAAATCATCTGTTAAGTGTTTACCAATGTCACCGTGGAGAATGCCTTAAGGTTGGCTGGCTGTTCACAAATTCAGTTCACATATCACTCCTCGTGGAAGTGGGCTATAGTTTTATCATCTGGCTTGAATCGAAACACACAAATGCACAGCAGAATTAATCCCTTATCACTGCCAGAGGAGCACGCAATCTTTGAATTTGACAATTTACTTTACATATATATGATGAATATTTAATGAAATAATAATGAGAAATGCTGCACGTATTACAGAAAAAACTATCCTGAAGAGACTAATCTTTAATAACTGCACTTGGAGGGAAACCTGTGGAACCTGATGCTCAAATGTGGCTTCTTGTCCACCTTCAACATTGTGACTCATATTGACTGGAAGAAATAGATAATTCAAGCATATAATGCATTTTAATTACTACAGGTGTCATTTGGAATACACAGAAAAGTATTCCAGTCATGGCAAAAAACAAGGTTTTGCAGGAATCTGCAGGAATCTGAGGGAGAAGTCAATATTTCTCAGTTTTATACTGTATTTTTCTGTACCTACAGAAAGACGGAGGTTTAACACCCACATTTTTATATATATATATTTTTTTATTTTCTTTATATATACTGTATATATGATATGAACACAGCGTTTTTAAAACATCCAAAAAATAAATCATAAAACAAGAAATACAGTTTTTTCTCTGTTCTGTCATTACAGAAAACATCATTGAAAAGCTCTGTTTGTCTCTCCAGGATGAAACAGGATGAAAGCCTTTATTGATTTGTCTGATCAAATCAATGAGAGCGTGATGCATTCACTTTAAGCATCAATTTTCCTTTGTTGTTGTTGAATCCTTTTGTTTGACAAAAGCACAAGATTGCAGAACCTTTTTTTTCTCAATACATCTGTGTATCAGGGAAGACGTCCCTCAGGCTTGTAGTCTCATAAATCGAGCATGAGGACACATAATGAAGGGAGGGTGACAGAAACGGGGAGCGCGTTAATGCAGATTGATCCACAGACACTGGAATGCAAATCGCTACTAATCAAATTGTTTACCACACCATGAATGGCAAGAGCTGTGCATGAGGGATACCAACAGACAGCAGGAAAAGAGTCAAATGTAGATTTGATGTGACAGCCCACCGTGGAAGGGAAAACAGATAACCCTGGAAAGGTTTAAAACCAATCAGATATTACAATTAACCTTTGCAAAACAAGCAGGAACTCACTCGCTGCCATTATTTATATTGTTAAATTAGCTTGTTGTGTTAATATAAAATAGAATAAAAACCGTTGGACTACTTTTGTCCTTTCCATACATTGAAATAAGTCAGTATGCTTTTGCTTCTTGTGCTGCTGTGAATCAGTGACATGATCCACTGTCCAATCCCGTAACTACTGCCAGAACTTAGCTGGATATATTTCTGGCAGAAAAACAAAACAGTGTCAAATGCACATTTGTCAACATCTGGTTTAGAAAAAGTCTGGTATTCTTGTGCAAATAGTTTGTGTATCGAAAATATGGATCTCTGCCACTTGGAATGCATGACAGTGGCTGAGTTACAGAGTACTGAACTGCATTGAAATCAGGTCCATTGTTTTGATGTTGCATCTGCCAACACCAAACAGGTGTGACTCAAATCAGGAACGCCATGACTGAGGCAGCTACGCACCGACTATGTCGGGGCATTGAATTTCACACATGAAGGTGACATGGGAAAGCAGAATATTACATTTTAGTGGACTAGCGTCCTTTTTGGGACAGCCATTCCACTTTGTTGCCTGATTTCATTTGGTTTGGCCAGTTTTTGACAGGAATTATGCATTTGTACTGTCAGGTACATCTACATTTATGTAGCCTTTCTTCACTCAAAAAGCTTTAAAACAGACTTAGAATGTGTTTTGTGGTGTTTGTGCCTTAATTATTGTCCTGTCAAAGTTGTTTCAAAAGAAAAGCAGCTTTATAAAGGTCCAATTTATATAGCTGAGATGAATGAGGTGAATAATATTGTCTACCGTTCTTGTTTTTCTGGTAACACAGAAAAAAATACCAATTCTCATGCCTTGTTATTAAAACACACAAATTAAACATTCAAGAATCATGTTGGAAAAAGTAAGAGTCATAAGCAAGTTAATGATATTTTGTACACAATATTTTGCATATTTTTACTCAGTTAAGAGATGTGGTCCAGGACTTGAAGCCAAAAAGCAAGCACAAATCATGATGCTCACTCTTCCATACTTCATTGTTTGGGATGATGTTTTGATGTTGGTAGGCAGTTCTCTTTTTGTGGCACAATGTACTAATCCATTTAACTTTCAGTCCTCAAAATGTTGGTATCCTGAGAACAAATAAAGTCTTTTAAATGCGTTTTCATAGTATCACTGTGCGTTACCATGATGCTCTTTGGTAAGGACGTTTTGGAGACCACCGGCTTCCTCCATGGTGTTCTGCCATGGAAACCCTGTTTGTTCCGTGTTTGTTTAGTAAACCCCTGAACACAGATGTTTGCCAGTTTCAGCGATGTCTTCAACCTTTTAGCTATTACTTGTCTGTTGTTTACCTCACTTAGCATTCTGCATTGTGCCTTTTGGAGTCATCTTGGCTGGCCATTCACTTCTAGGAAGAGGAACTGCAGTAATAAACAGTCTCCTTTTATATGCGGCTTGTTTAACGCTGCACTGATAGATGGTTAAAGACTATGAAGTGACTTTGCCTCTTTTCAGTCTAATGCAAATCAACCACTCTTGATCATATGTCTCAGAGATCTTGTTTTTGCGAGGCATGTCTGAGTTCATCAGACGTATCTTATGAACATCAAGCGTAGCAACGTTGTATGAGAATCTTTTTTCAATATAGTTCTAAACAAAAGCATCAGACTTATTTCACTGATGTATATCCAGGTGTATTAATCACTGATTCCAATTAGCTTTCATTGAATTAATTAGTGTTTGGGTTGACTTATTTTTTTTTAACACCAAAAGAGAAAAGATAAATGCTTTCATTTTCCTTTATAGTATAGCCGACATAGACGCTGCAGTAAAACCTCAGTAATGCAGACAAAAATGAATTCTCCGCAGAAAGCAGTGCCAGAGTGAAATGAAGAAAAAAAAAATCCTGTTTAAGTACTGTTTCCTTAAAAAACATTTTGTCAGTTTTTCTAAAATAACGTGTATTTTTTCAATAATGTGACCCAGTATCTGACCCTTTTTTTTTTTGCAAGAGGTTTGTTTTTGTTGTGAAATATACGGTATTGGAGTCACATGTGAGAGACGGGAGAAAGTCCACTGAGAAAAAGTGAATGAAAGAAAACATTTTACCTGGTTGATATATAATTTCTTGTGAAGTCGAAGAAGAACAGCCCTTTATGGCAGTAATGTGTGACATGCCTGCACCTGTTGTTGTTTTCTTATAAATGTAGGTGAAGCATACCTGCTGGAGCTCCGGTAGTGTTTTGCTTTCTGGGGCCGAGTCGTCCGTCTGATTCTGGGAGCATTCAGCAGGGGTCTACAGGGAAAACAGGAAAACATGACAGTGAAACAAACAGAGTACATGTTTCAACTTACCAACTGTGTTCAATCTGTAAAATGAAGTGAAGAGGGTCCATATTAACTGGAATATGTCAGTGAGTATTATCATTAAGTTGCTGCATAATTAGAATATTAGAATTCAATGACCTTCATAATTCTGTTTATGACGGCAAGGCCTTTTAATTAATTATTCAATTATTTACTCTGCCCTGTTTGCTTCAGGATATTGACTGCTACTGCAGTTTTCTTAAAATATGCTAGCCTTTTATATAGAAGTCAATTAAGAGTGTTATCATCAATAATAAAACTGATGATTTAATCATTTCATGACACGTTTGGAAAAATACTGCATTAATATTGAGGTTAAATTAATACCCTTGGGTTTGGACTGTTGTGTAAAATGTGGTTGATAAATTATCCAGTCAATATTCTCTGCCAAATGGCCTTGCACAAACACAGAACTATGGGTATACGTAGCAAGACACAGAATGAAAAGATGTGTTTTTCAGTTTTAGTCCACAAAGCAAAAAGAAGACTTTTTGACGTGGTTTTTAAATTATAAAAAAAAATAAATAAAGACTGAAATGTTTATCAGACTCTTTTTATAAAGTCTGTTTGGTAATGGTGGAAGCCTCAAGTGTTCATGGCAATGAGGTGTTACCTCTGGGGTGGACGTTTTGCCAATTTTTGGGCAGAAACATTCAAGCACAATGAGCTTAGATTTGGGGCATCATTATAAAGCCTTTGTCAGGTCCCTCTGGGTTCAGGTCCACACACTGTTTTGGACACTGCAAGACTTCTGTAGATTTTTCTAAAGCTGCTTCTGCAATTTTTTGGTGGTGTGCTGTGAGCTTATTTGAATGCATACCTTTGCCTAAGCCTGCCATCTTAAGCACTCCAGAAAACAAGTTCTCACATGAGTACTTTGCAACTCCCTGCATTTGTCTTTCCTCTAATAGTTTCCTCATCCCTATCACAGAAAACCATCCCCTGCAGCTCCGCTTTTCACTATGGGGAGTGCATTAAAGAGCTGATACTTAGCGCCTGATTTCCTCCACATTTGCTGTGGGAAAAATATAGTTCAATTGTTGCTCCATCAGATGAGAGGATTTTGTCGCTTACAATCTGAGGGTTGTTCAGGTACCTCTTGGCAAAACTCCCAGTGGGCTGTCAAGCAGATTTTTATTGAGGAATAACTCCTGTCTGGCTAGTCTACCATTTAAAAAAACGGCAACACTCGAAGTATATAGATCAACTTTAATACTGTTTGACCAAGGCATTTCAATTCGGGCTATTCTACTGGAAAATACTGTCAATCTGTGGACTTCTCACATCTACAGTATGTGAAGGAGCTATTCATTTTGTTAATTCTACCATTGACTTACTAACTCTATACCTAACAAACATCCTTTGCAGCCAATTATTCAGTTTGGACGATCTAGGAAATATGTTCTGACCTTGTTTTATTTCAGAAAGATGGGGGGGCTAACGGGTTTCTACTGCAGATCGGTCCCCTGATACAATCCTTTTTTGCAGGTTTCTGAAGAGTTCTCTCAACATCTGGGCTTGATTGTTCATGCTGACATACACTACCAAGGTTCAGACCTGACAGACAGGTGTTTGTGTGTGTGTGTTTAATTACAATGGTAATTAAAAATAAAACAAAAAAACTTGGGCATGTTTGACACTGTAAGACATCAACAAAAACTAACTGAATGCAGTGCACAAATCTCATAAGCCCATATTTTTTTCAAAACTGAACATATAAACATCAAATGTTTAATCTCATGAAATATTCAGATTTATAAGCAATTTTGAATTTGATAGCAACACATCTTTAAAATATACATGTTGCTCCAAAGCCTGACTTTATCTTTCAGCATTTTTGTTACTTCCCCAGATTTGCTAGCTGCCCTTTATGGAGGCACCAAGTTATGTGAAGTCTGGTCTTGCCATTAAATGTAAAACACTTTTCATTAAATTATAAAGTATCTGACTTTTGTTCTTTATGTGTTTTCCTTGTTTTATTGTAAATTAAATTTAAGTTTTTGAAACTTTAAAATCATTGTACTGTTTCTTTTATTTGAATATTCCCCAGCATCTTGACATATTTTAGTAGTGGCATTTCATGATAGGAGACAATAAGAAACGGTTGTTTAATAGCTTAGCATTAACATTAAATGCAATATTTCAAGGCAAGTTCTCACTGATTTTGAGATCCGTTGTTACAGTTTTGTCCCACGTTCAAAATTTGACAAAAGTTATAGTTTCCCCAATTATTCATAAAAACAGCAAGGTCTTGAAAAAATTGCACCATGACAAAGCATTTACAATTTTTGCCTTAATACACTACTGCAATGGATATGAATGAAATAATGAAAATGTCATCAAAGTGTAAACATCAGCTTGTATATAAAGTATATTTCACAAAAATATGGCTTTAAACACTTAGGAAACAGTCATTTTGAGCAATGGACCTTTTGTTTTCAAGGGCTCAAAGGTATTTGGATAAAGTGACATAATTATAAATGCAACCATCGTTTTTAACACTTGAATGAAAATCTTTAGCAGTCAATGAGTGCCTGAAGCCCAAAGCCCAAAGAGTTTCCTCCCTGGGTATGCTTGCCAGGCCTGAACTGTGGCCTCCTTCAGTTGCCTTTTGTTCATTTGTGGGCTTTTCCGTCTACAGAAGCTAAAAAAAGCAGCTCTGTTAAGTTGAGTTCAGGTGTCTGAGTTGACCATAAAAGAATATTCAATTCCAAAAAGTCTTGACATTTGACACGGTGCTGTCAAACACCGTGAGGCTGCACCTTGAACAGCCATCCCACCAGTTTTGTAGCATTTGGCTGAATGTGATTAGAAAATAAACTCCTTAACACCTGAGAATTCAGTTGCATTGAGATGTCCTTGGACTTGGTAGCTCCAGTCAAATAGCTGCCAAATGCCAATTCAATACCCAATATCAACTGTAGACCTTTTATCCACTTCATTTGTCTTGAAATAACACAGGAATGGACCACACCTGGCAAATAACTGCCTTTTCTAGTCAATTAACCTTGAGCCCTTGAAAATGTAGGCACTATGTTCCAGAGAGTTGTGACTCTGAAGTGGTGAGTGCCACACGTTTTCAAACCTCCTAAGGTAAAGATGAAAGTTTTCACTTTTTGCATATATTGATTGTTTTATTTCAACTCCATTGTGGTGGTCTATAAAGACTAAATCATTGATTCTGTTGCTGTCCAAATACCTACTTGCATTCTGAAGGAAAAAAGAACGAAAGAAAGCGGTGAAAGATTAATGTCCAAAGAGAGACTGAAGGGAAAAAAAGGGATGAACGCAGGAGGAAGGATAAGAGAAACCCATGAGAGAGAAGGAAGGAATTTTTTTTAGAAATTCCAAATGAAAAAGACAGAATTGCAGTACATTTGACATTTTGTTAAAGGCTGTGAGGCAGGTGAAGCTGCAAAACTAATCAATGAAGAGTCCAGAAACTGAGCATAAATTGCACAACCTTTCCTATTCCCATGCTAGATCCCGGCCTCAACCCCACCCTTCCCAACTTAAACTCAGATGAACACTTGTGCAGGTCATGTTTTAGGATCTGTTCACCTTTTCACAGCTATTTGTGTTGCCCCAAATTTACCTACTGTTGAGACTGTGTGGCTCTATCCAAAAGCTGGTCCTCCAATAAAAAAATAAAAAAAACTTGCAAAAGAAGAAAGAAGTGCAAACCAGCAATTCTAACTGACGCATCAGTGAAGCAGGTACTGGAAATTGAAAATAAAAAAAGGTGCACCTCAGCAAAAATGTGTATCAAAGGAAAAGAAAGCAAAGTCAAAATGTGGATCTGCAAAGAATAATAAAAGAAACAAACAAAAAGAAAACGTTAGACATGCTGCCGGATGAACAGCGGTGCTTCTCCCTGGTATGCTTGGAGTCGTACAAAAACAAGCTCCCACAGGACAAGTAGGTGGAGTGTGAGATGCAATAAATGAGGCCATAACGCCTGCAGCCCAGGCCAAGCAGTTTACCTTTGCCAGAACTTTAACTCTGAATATAAGTACTAAGAGAAGGATGTTGTTTCTGTGTATTCAGAATTGTCTTTTTGATTAACCTGGTTTAGACTATGCAAAAGTAACTATGTTTAATATTCATAATTAAGTCAGGTGTATTTGCAAATAATTCTTCGTCTCAACATACCCCCACTGTGTGATAACTGCAAACTATCTATAACTCTGCACTGAAATGCAATATAAAGATCTAATTAATACAACATTTAATATGCAATAAAAGCATAATTATTTCATTTAGTGTGATGTATTTACATCACTGTAAATACTGTCTTCAGACAGTATATTAATCCAAATGTCCAAATGGCTCTAATGTTGGCTTTATTGATACTACATGTTTAAAAATGACTCCAGATTTTATTACATTAGTAAATAGAGAAGTTCCTGTTTGGAGCACCTGCTCTACACAGCATTCGGATTAATTTAATTACGTAAACAGAAGGGACGACACCAGATGCTTCACACCCCCGTGACACCCAACTCTAATGAAATCCTGTCCATTTAAAAAGAAATAATTCTTCCAATACCAGCACACCTATCACATTTTATTCTGAAATTGAAGCGTAGGCTGCAAGCTATGGATGCTCAAGCAAACTGTCTTCCCTGATTTCCAGCCTGCCGACAGACGGGGAACAGGAGGTGTGGTGGAGCTCGTGAGCAGATGCAATATCTAGTCCCTGTTTCAAGTATGTCTCCTCTTATCTGTGTCAGCATGTGCATCTTTCTCACAGCAGGTTTCTTATGTCACAACATTTTGTATAATCAGTTACAGGGCACCACTGTACGTTGTCTTTGTCACAAATTCATTACGGAATAATCTTTTTGACGGAGCGTCCACACTGAGCCGTTTCATCTCTTGGTGACGTCCCACTTATATATCTGTAATAGATCTTTTGACAACCACTTGTCAAATGTTCTTCTGGATCACATTTGCTTCTGATTTCTTCAGATCCTCTTGATATTGGTGGATGAGATTTCTTTTAGTATCCTTAATAACTGATTCCTTTCGATCGCGTATATCAAGAGTGAAGCTATAAGATACACGAGTCCTTCCAGAAGGATCTGAAAAGTAAAGGTCAGCGGCTGCTTCTCTCGCTCTTCCCTCAATAGCAGCTTTTAAAGTGTCAGCGAAGGCCTTTGAAGTGCGGTAAGTGTGAATGTGGACATTTTATGTTCCCCGCAACGGCAGTGTCCACAGTTTTAAGTCAATGCTGGAATCATTCTCTGTGACAATGGCTGTCACAGAAAATGCTCTCAACTGAAGAATGTATCACCAAGTTGAAACTAGCTGTAAATCTTGTTTTTTTTTTCCCTTCCAGTATTTATGAACTTAATGGAGACACTTTGAGTAAAAGTGGCTAATCTGACTCCTGCTGAGGGACTTGACCATGAATTTAGTGAACAGATGAAGCTCATGAATATGAACCCTCAGGTCACATAGGCGATTACACTTTAATTACTCCAAACGCTCACCTTTTCCATCTGGCACTCTTTAACTCCACCGCTCTCTCTCCTCATTACTTCAGTGTTCATGGGTGATTTACTGGCCGTGGCAATTCTCTGAACTTTGGAGATGTCCTGCACAAAAAAAGAGCCGTGTTTAGTTTGAATTTGAAAATAAGAAGGTATAAAAGACTTGAGCAGTTCTTGAAAAGTCAACATTTGTTACTCTAAGATTTTAGACTTTAATCCATAATTATGGATTAATTCAATTTGGCTTGAAATTATTTGATTTATTTGTATCAAATGCATGACTTATATTGTAACCAAACAAACATATCTGGACATTATTTGTTTAACTTGAACATTAATAGTAATAATACAAAATTTGTAGAACAAATATATAAATAAATAAAAATATAAATAAATATAAATATTAAAAAAATAAAAAAATAAAAAATAAAACAAAGACCTACTTTTAAAATGATTAAATCGCTGCATTTCAGTCAATTATTTTACATTTCCACTTTTATTCAACATCAAACACTTTGTTATGATGGCAGGCATTAGTTCCATATTCCTCTTGGTATCGTTAAGATTTTTGAAGTTTTTTCTGTGATACCATCATGCATATAAAACTAATGGAAGGATTTTTCTTTTTACAGAGGAATTTGAAACCCTGCACACAAACTGCTCCTGGGCAGGTTAAATATGTTCAGTGTTTTGTTACCATGGTGATCTATCTCGGTAACCTTGGTGACACTGGACATGTAGTTTGTAATCTAACTCATTGCTATCTCGTTAATTTTGCTTCTTAATCTGCTCTTACAATCAACGCTGGCTGAATTCATGAAATCGCACACTCCAGAGGCAGACTGTGATTAAGTTGAGTCATTTCATGGTGAAGGATATATGGTATTCCTGCACCATGATGATCAAGAAAGCTGAATAAACACGGCAAACATGGAACTAAATGGAAAAGTGATAACGTCCGTTTCATGTTCAAGAATGATCAATTAATTATTAAAGCTAAGTGTGAGCTCTTTCTTCCCATTTTATAAATGAAAAGCAAGGATTTTCTTGATTTTTTTATTTTTTATTTTCATGATGATGCATTTAGTTCTTTTAAAAGGGTCTCTGTGTGCTTCAGTCTCTTGTGTCCACATGTAAGGTTAAACTGGGTCAGTAGTGAACTCCTGGGAGCACAAAAGTAAGATGAACAGAGGCAGTGTTAACCTGTCACTGTCAAGCCCCATTCCCACTGTGTCGGCTGAAGTCACGTCTTTCTGGCAGGGCCAGTGGCGTTGCTTTGACCTAAACCAACAGCTATTACTTTTTTGTTTGTTCATAGCTCACACAAAAAAATAAAATAAAAAAATAATGAAGAAAATAATGTTTTGCTTGTGATATTTCTGTACAAGACCAGATGTGATCTAATATTGGAGACATTGGAGAGTTTAAGAAAATTGTATTCCATCCAACAAATGGTGTTGATACAATAATGGGTTTCATAACTAAAAATTAATGTCATATCCCAGTTCATGATTAACTCACGAATAACGCAAGCTGTAAATGTGTACGTTATTTGACACATTTTAACTTCTACATAAACTGAGGTTTTTTTTTTTTTTTTAGGAAATAACAATTATTGAGACTCTCCTGATAAATACCCACTAACTATTTTTGAATATCCCATTATTTGCCTGTAGAAGGAAACAATGATAATAAGTGCTGAGACCAGGGCAATGAAGCGCCTGAGCTCCCCTCTGGCACGCTGCACTGAGCATATAAGACATCATCTTCCATTACTTTGATGAGAATTGCTACTATTGGACCACAGAAATTGGTTATCTCTCTAAGACTGGTAAAAATGAAGCAACTTCCACTCCAATGTTGCTGATCTCTGCATCCTCACATTAATGAATCTTCCACCAGCAGGGCGATTTTTATGCATGTGTGTGTGTGTGTGTGTGTGTGTGTGTGTGTGTGTGTGTGTGTGTGTGTGTGTGTGTGTGTGTGTGTGTGTGTGTGTGTGTGTGTCAGAGAGAGAGAGGGGGGGAGAGGGAGACTCTGGGCGAGTCTTATCTACGGCGTCTACCACAGCTTAAAGCCTATTATTCTAACTCAAAATATGAGCCTGAATTGCAGAGCGGTGTCACCGAGAGTTTGAAGAAACATCCCAGCACTTAAAAACTTTGGATTTCAAAGCAGATTTGACTTTCAGTATGCTCATGAAAGATGAATATATGTTTGTTTGTTTTGTTTTTTCTCTTATAACACAGTTCCCGCATAAAGACTTCCTCCATATTTTAAAAGCACTGGAGCAGTTGTTACATTGGCGGTTAGTTCTGCTGCACCCTGCTGCGTGAACAATAAGCCTTTTGATCATCAACAATAATTAGCATATTAGCCGTCTATTAATAGCACACAAGTCCCATGCCTTTTGCTGCAAGGAGGTCTAACAACAAGTTCTGTTTGGTTGATTTATTTTTTTTAATTTAAAGCATGGTCAAAATGATTCATCTCATGTTTAAACTGAACAGCAAAAAAACTAAGTAGAGAATCTAATGACAACTCACGTGTCCACAGACACAGCTTTCATGCCGTATTATGAACATGTCATCAGGAATTCCAGCCATTTGTCACCTCAGCTGTGGGTTGTCTGAATCTTTTATGCTCATTAAGTGTCTCTGTGTCATGTTTTTTTTTTTTAACTGTTTAATTGGAGATACATTTGGCAGTGATTTAAATGAGATCTGACCCACCCCCACATGCACAGGCAGAGTGGACAGATGGAGCACCACAGTCACTTTTACAGAGAGGGCTTGCTCAAATTTAACAGACAAACTGCCAAAGAAGCAACTGCTCACTAGCGTAGTGCTATTTGTATGCTAATGAAGTGAAAAGTAATGATCCTGTTGGTATAGAAAAAAAAAATCATGCCTTTCTTGACTTTCCTTCGCTCGCCCCTTCTTTTGTAAGACGTTTGCTTTGCTTTATTTGGCATGAGCAGTGAAAAGAAGATGCTACAGTGCGATGGGATCATCCCCGACAAGAATATAAATGTGAGCAGAGAGTTTTAGATGATTGTTTTTTTTGTATGTCGCCATGGCAGAGGGACGGGGAAGGCATTAGCGCGGAAGGGGGGGGTTGCAGCATGATAAAAACAAAAACGCACACAGAAAACTCAGAGAAAGAAAACCAGAAATGTGGCATGCTCCAAGGGGCATGTCAAATTTTAGCCACCACGAAAGAGACACGCAGTAGATTGTTGCTGCTTTGAGGGGACAAGAGCCTCTTAGAGCCTAAATTGCTCACCGTCATCGCGGTGGATAAGACACGGCACAGCTCGGTGTGGCTCGGCCAGCTCGCCGATTTAAAAGATTTAAAAGAAATTGCTTTTCAGAATTTACAGCCAACGCAGTCTTTGATTGAAGCTGACATGACTGCTTTGTAGATGGAAAAATAAACACCACTATGGACTCAATTTTCTTGAAACAAAAGTGACGAGTACATCCTGCTTCATTCGTTTTTTTCAGGTGGAGTCATTGAAATACTTTCAGATATGTTGCTCTAAATCAGTCAGGACTGGTTGTCCTTGATGAGCAAAGCTGGATCGTATGGGTAGAACGCTGACACTTGATATTAAGTTGAAATGTCAAAGAGTTTTACTGGGAAAACAAAAAGCAAAATCTGCAATGAATACATAATCCTACTTCTGTGATGAATCTTCTTGGCAGTCACCTTCTTTTACTCGTAAAAGGGATTAAATCCTGAGCCCTCAGTCGAGTCTGCCGCGACCTTGACTTCTAATAAGTTCCCAACAAAAACTGTCACATTAGGTTAATAGTTTTCATATGGCAAAAACAGACCAAAACTCCCATGATTCCCAACAATACACTGCAAAAACTCAAAATCTTAACAAGAATATTTGTCTTATTTCTAGTTAAAATGTCTCATTTTTAGTCAGAAAATCTCATTACACTTAAAACAAGACTCGTCACTGGAAAAAACAACAATTTTCACCTGTTTCAAGTAGATTTTCACTTAAAATAGGTAGAAAAATCTGCCAGTGGAACAAGATTTTTTTGCTTGTAATGAGAAGATAAATCTTGTCCCACTGGCAGATTTTTCTACTTATTTCAAGTGAAAATTGTCAAGTAACAAGTTATTAAGTTATTTTTCTGGTGATGACTCTTGTTTTAAGTGTAATGAGATTTTTTGACTAAAAATTAGACATTTTAACTAGAAATAAGACAAATATTCCTGGTAAGATTTTGAGTTTTTGCAGTGTAACCAAAGTTACAGCATCAGAGACTACGCAAACCATCACAAATTTCTAGACTGAAATGCTGGAAATGCTGTAATTCTGAACAAACCCTGCAGTCATGTTTTTTTTTTTGTGGTAATTCTTTTTTTGGGCTGCTTGACAAACAGACACTTGAACAAGAGGGAATAATGGGCTAACGCCCAAATCCACGAGGCTGATCTAGTTGTGGGCTCTGAAGTGCAGTAAGGTGAAGACTTTGGCACCAAGTTGTATCCCAAGACGTCACCAAGCTGGGAGTTACAGTCTGTAGTGAATATCAGTTTGAAGTTCGAAAAGCCACTTCCTTTATTTTATCTGGAAAATTTTAAGTAACATTTTATTAAACTAAAACAGCGCCATATCCCAAAATCCTACTTGTCTTTCTTTTACTTGGAACAGAGCGAGCTTATCTTTTTGTAATGCGAGGACATGAATACTGGAGTTTTAGAGGAAGCCAAGCTCACTTTATTTACGAGGCACTTTGGTCAAAGGCTGCTTTTTTTTTTTTTTTTTAAGTGCTACAGTCAATACTTGGACACATGAGAGCAGGAAAAACACATCAATAATAAACTCCCTGTATATTTACCTGCATATGTCTTAGGGAAATACTCTTGCATGTTTGTGTCTTTGATGTAGCCTAATGACTTACTTAAATGCATCAGAATCATTGCTAATGGTATTACTGACATGTTTTCGCAGTGGCACGTCAAAATGTGACATGAAAGCTTGTAGTGACATGAAAGGGCTATGGAATTTTTGTGCAAATTTATTCCGAAATATTCTTTAAAGCCCGGTATGAATGAACAACTGTGATTACCACAACGATATTCCTCTGAATCAAAAGGGTGCCGGATTGATGCCCAGCTCATGCGCATCATGTGCATAGATATCTTTTTTGCATGAAACTGAGGCCTAAATCGCCCCAATATAAAAAAACTTCCACACTTTTAGGGAGTCACAAGCCAGCGCTCTCAGTACCAAGCGTGGATGTATGGGAGGGAGTTGTGTCAGGGGAGGGTATCCGATGCCAAATAAGTTTGTAGAACTGTGTGTCTGTGACTGGAGGCAGAGCAGTTGTCTGCCAGCAGGAGGGCCAGCTGTTGGATTCCTGGCCTCTCGGTCCATATGTCAGTGTCCTCGCCTCTAATGTTTTCATTGCTGTATGATTTTGTGTATGATTGAAAAAGCCCTGTATAGACTCCATAGAACAAGATATGTGTATATCTCACTATGCTGAGACGGTTCTGTATGAACATGTGGGGGGTGAGTACATGTAGCTTGTTGAGTAAAGTGGTTTGTGTGGTGAACACTGTCAGAGAAGTGCTACATAAATACGGTATTTTTACACAATCATCCACTGTGGCAACATCCAAAAACAAAAACAGCTAGTCTTGAACAAAAAACCCCCAGCTGTACTTCTATTATGTACAATAGGACGATTCATGTGTGTTGACTAGTCCAGACTCAGCCATTTTCTAAGTAATATTTAATATTTGTGCTTTTGCTTCTTGCAACATTAACTGAAACATGGTGTTTTCTTTAAAGGTACTTTTGTAAGTTTATTTAGCCTCCCTGTAGATGAAGTTAGAGGTTAAAGCCTGGTTTATGCTTCTCCATCAACTCGATGCAAAGGGAACGCTGTCGGCTACACGGTGTCCCTTTTTGAAGTTCTACAGTGACTACGTTTGCATGCAGTCAAAATTCGGGTTATTGCTAATATTCCGGTTACTGAAACATTCGGAATATTCCATTTACATGGGTGAGCAAACAGGTTTATCCCTGTATACATGGTAATTAATCATTCGGGATATCCTGATCAAACCAGCGACGCGCGGAGAACGTAATGACGCAATTACCATCATTTCCGCTTCTTCTTCCTGTATCCAAATTCAAAACAAATGCTGCTTTACGCAACTTTTCACTCACCTTCTTTTAAATCTCGCTATCCCCATACTTTCTACCGTCTACAAATGCCAAAATGTTCATATCCTTCATTAAATTTATGAAGTGATTAGTCTCCTCCTCACTCCAAAAGTGTGGCGTGGTCTTGCGTTTCTCCGCGTTTATAAGAACTTCCTGGACTCAAAAGACCAAGATTCCTTGTGAAAAGAGCATGCGCAGAAAACAAATTCCTGTTCCGTTTGATCGGGATATCCCGTTAGGCGTTTACATGACCAAATATTCGGGTTTTAAAAGGAGTAACCCAGGGGTCATATTCGGGTTTTTAAAAACCCGAATATGAGCAAATTCGGGTTGTTCAAAAGGGTTATTGGTGTTTACATGGCCGTGAAAATTCGGGTTATTGCCAATATTCGGGTTTTAAAAGGGTTATTGATTGCATGTAAACGCAGTCACAGAGATGGAAACAATTCTTTGGAAAGCTCTGTTTCAGAAGGATTTTTCACAACATCGTATGACAGTCGTCGGTTTTGTTTTTTTATGAGAAAGGGCGATGTTGGAGTTGGAGCTCAGCTGACCAGTCAGGAACATCATTTGTATGGCATCAATTCAACGCCAAATGTATGTAAAAAAACTCTATCTTTCTCAGTTGCAGTCTTTTCTTTTTTGCTGTATTTGAATGTCTTCAATTTATTTATTTTTCTGGTCAAAGTACTGAGTGTCTCAAATCACCCTCTGCAGTATATCCTTATGAGCACGTCCTTATATATATATATATCTGGTTGGGGAAGTTATAATAAATAAGAGATATGTTTTTCTAGACCTCTTTAGCAGTACATTTTTCTGTTCTTTGTTTTTGTGTGTTTTTACTCATTGTGTCTTTGCAGTTTTGCTCACTGTTTACTTAAAGGCATCACAGTTTGGTTTAAGCAACATTTCCTAGAATCGGGTACAATTTGGATTTTAAAATGACTCTCTCACTGTAACTATTTCCAGCATTTAAATTAAGCGCTTATATGTTCCCATAAGTTGAACTGCGATGACAGGTGGACAGTTTGATTTTTATCTCATTTATCCCTCCAGACTGTGTCGCTTGAGTAGTTGTCTGTCTATGAGACATCTGGGCTCGATAAAAATTTACATCTTGGAGTGCTACCTCTCTGTTAGTACAAGGACAAGAATATTTCATCTAGAATAGATTTATCATGTATTCAAAAACTGTAAACGTGTTTCTTTATGCACACTTTTTTTCTAACGATTCAGGTTATCTTTAAAAAAAATAAACAAAGAAAAAAAAGATGAAATCAGATGAAAGTGTGTTGACTGCAGAATTACCTTGGCATGTGGCTGTTGAAAGGTGACTCTGGAGTTGTTGATGAGTGATGAGTATCTGAACAAGTGGGCGGGGGATACTGGAAATCTGTGACTGCTGCTGGGCTGGTTGTGCAGGACGGCTGAAAAGCAGATGTGAACCGTGTCCTTCAGTGCCTTCATCTGAGACTCCTGCCCCCCCCACCCAAAGAAAAAAATAAAAAAGTTACACACAAGGGGGTCATTTCTGAATCCTTCCAACCGAGAAACGTACGTAAGCATTACAGTGAGAGGAGGCCATCAAGTGTCTGCAGAGCAACTACAAGGCATCTTTAAGCAAGGCATGAAGCAGAACTCGCCTGGGTTAATATGTTCAGAAAATAATTTACTTTTAATCAATAACAACATTATTGCTGTAATAATTTTTCAACAGTGCCTGATGTCAATACTCCTGAGATGAGCACCAGCATTAGATGCTTCAGCATTTTTCTCTCACCTATGTCAGAAAGCACATGCATAACTAACAAATCTCACAAATGAAATCACCTCAGCAACAAATGCAACAAATGAAATCTTATACGTCTTCGAATCAAAACACGAGTGTGAAAACGCCCCCTTATTAAAGAGAGAATTGCAATAAAAAACTTGTTGTTATACCGTTACATTTTCCTGCTCAGAACCTTCTCTCTGAAACACCAATTTCAGCTGCGACACATTCATTTATGGAGTTTCATTGCTGTTTCTCTTTTAGAATTTTGAAAAATCGTGGTTTAACGTGGGTCAGAAAAATAAATTCAAGCCCGCTTTACAAATAGAGAAATGTGCTGAAACAGGAATTAAACAGGAAAAATATTATCGTTATCATGTCACCTTATCCAGTGCAGTCTTCTCCAGTTCTTCCTTGGCGACGGTCAGCTTGTGCTCCAAGTCCAGAAGCTGCTGCCCCTGCAGAAACATGTGACCTTTGAGTGAGATGCATCCTCCTCTGTGTAGACAAAGTATTTCTTCATTCTCAGCTCCTTTCTTAAGGCAAAGTGAGGAATTGTATCTGTATAACACATTTATTCACAAAATCGACTCAAAAATTACTCAAGTACTGTCAACGCTAATAATGTATAGAACAAAAACAAAGGATCGAGGCCCTGAGGTGTAGCTGTCCTTTCTCATATCTGCATTACCCAAAACATGCAGGAACACAAATTGCTCATTCAAGACTTGGAGTACAACATCTCAAACACACTTAGTTTAAGAGAGTTTACAGTAATCTGGAGCACCAGTTGATAGGGCAGTTGTTGTATTGTATTCCTGTGTAGGGCTGCAACGATTCGTCGACGTTGTCGACAAAAATCGATAATCAAAATTGTCGACAATGAATTCCATTGTCGACAATTGTCGCCAGACGTGTTTTTCCAATGGAGTGAGGCGTCTCACTTCAATACAATCTCTACGTCTCAGCCGAGCGGGTAGCGGTTAAACAAAAATGACGGCGTCCTGTACAGCAGCTGCATGTAACAAAACTTCAAAAGTTTGGGAGCATTTTAGCCTGAATACAGCATAAATAAAAAGATTACTTGCAAGGTTTGAAAAGCATGCTTATCACGGGAGCACGTCGGTAATGCATGAGCATTTGAAGAGAAAGCACGTCGGACTTGGTAAGATATTAAGCGTATTTTGGCTTTAAAGGAGAGCTTTAACGTTATGCCTGACTGTGCCTGACAAAATTATTTTAAATTAAATGCACGCAGACCGAAGAAGAGCCACCATGGACCCCTTTCTGCAGAAGAAGCAGACGTGTAGCAACAGGCGACTGCCCTCACTGATCAATACTGCAGCTGATCTGTGATATGAGCAACTCTCCATGGTTGATAGTGATGGGTTTCAAGAAATGATACACCAGTTCAACCCAGAGAACGTCCTGCCATCCAGAACCCATTTTACCATCTTGATGGAGAAAAAATTTGAGACGTTTTATTTAATATTTTTTTATAATTAATTTTTTATATAACACAATTGCCTGTCCTTGAAAAATGAAAAAATAATGGACAGAGGTTTATTTATTTATGGATTTATGTCTATACTGACTGATCACTGTGCCTGTCCTTGGTTTTAGATAGGACATTTTATTTACTTCTTGCATGAACAGCAGCAAAGTTGAATAAAATATCAATTTTTCATTGACGTACCCATCTTTCTCGTGTTTATTATCATTTGCCACATAATTAAAGCAACCTCATACTAAATTTAAGAAAAAATTACTAATTATCCAATTATTCGACTAATCTTTTCAATAGTCGGCGACTAGTCGACTATTAAAATAGTCGACTAGTTATTAGTTGCAGCCCTATTCCTGTGGTGTTTTGACCAAAGAAAGTTAAACATTTCAGTGAGACTTAAGGACATTGTATCATGTTTTTGGGGAAAAGGCCCATGTTACAGTAATGAATATTATATTTTATCCTCCATCCTCCCTTTTATACACAGGAACAGCTACATTTTATCAAGTGAAAGAGCAGACCTCTTTATGAACATCATTTTAAAGAGTTGTTTCCTGCAATTTAACTAATACAACTGCATATGAGGATCAACAGCGCACGCTCCGTATTTTATTTTATTTTATTTTATTAATTAGCTAATCAGAAAGGCAGAGTGAGACTTCTACTGCCGTGAGCTGCATGCTGTCCAAGTACAACTGGCCTCAGTTAGACTTTCATACGATGTCTGACGTCAAGGTCAGCTAAAGCAAATGGGAAGCATCCACCATGTCTGCCAAAAGTGTGTGATATTGTGCAAGTACAGTATGTGATAATGGATGACTTTTTGATGGATTTTATACACTTGTGTGAAACACTTGAGGGGACTTTTCTTATCTTTGTCTGGCGGAAAATTGTATTAATTTTGATGACACATTTCTGTCACATATGCAACCTAATGATGCAGCTGGAAGTTTTCTTTGCTCATGACTCATGTGGGGATGAAAGTCACCGGCATGACTTAGATAGATAGAATTAGATATTTCCTTCAGTAATTCTTTTTTTTGCCCCCACAAAGGGAGTTGTGGAATATCACACAAGTCATTTGTAGCCGTTGGGTTGGGCTCAAGAGGAAATTCAATGTCCAAAGTCATAAATCTTGAAGAAAAGTTCTTTAATAATGGACACATAGGCTTATGTAAAGTCAAGCTCAAGTGTTCTCACACATTTTCTGATCCTGGAGTTCAATTACCTCAGAGTGGAAACTATTAATTATATATCGGCCATTAAATTATTAACAGTAGACATTATTATATTATGTTACCCATTGCAAAAAAAAATGGACTGAATCCGAACATTGTGAACATTTTCCTGCACTAAATGTTTTTTCATACAGTATGTTTATGCTCTGGGTTAAGAAGAAATGCTGCACGACACCCTCTGCTGAGTTCAGTAAAGTGTACATTAGTGAATAATAATTTTCCCCAGGCACAGAGGAAAAAACAACAACAGCCCACTTCTAATTTGTCTTCTAAAGGATCTGCACATTGTCTTCGTTTGAATGTGTGCAGCATTACAGCACGGAGCCATTACATCCATTACACAAAGCATCATCAGCAGATCGTCCTTGGAGGGCTGCAGGCGTTGCAGCCACTGACCCAGAAATGCTTGCCTTTCAGAGCTGGTGCCTCCAGGTCTTAAGCTTCATATTTCTGTGCTGAGTCCATCACGGAGGTGTGAGGTCAGCGGGGCACAAGTCATTTCTGCTACACCAGGCATGCAACTAGATCAAGCCATCATTTTTCTTTTCTCCTAATTTCCCTCCCAGCTTGAGATGGAACAGCTCTAAGGGTAAACTTTAAAGGGAACAGATGAAAAGATAGAAGACGTGGAAGCCTTAAAACGTCTCCTTTGCCAAGAATATCCTCTCACAGGAATATGTAGCGGAGGCACAGTCGCTTCCTTCAGCTTTCTTTATGTTATACCTGAGAGAGTGAAGGGAACCCTGCCTCTCTTTGCTGTTTAGAGCCGAGACGTGATTTTGATTCAGAGCAGCATCTCTTGTTTTGGGTGACCTTCAAATCTTACGTCTACTATGATAATGAAAACTGATCATCTGAACAGATCAGTGGCAATGCTGGCTTTTCCTCAATGCGCAGAATTACCCCATTTTGTGAATGCTCATTTTCCGGTTTTACAGCCTTCATGATCGCAATCTGTCTCGAGTCATCTGAGGTTGCCCCTGTGTGCTGTGACATTGTGCTGCAAAATGCACTTTGATATGGTACAACAGCTGTCCTAACCAATTCAGCTGCCTACTGTTCAAGGTGCCTTGACTGACATCTCCCCTGCGAGGTTGATGATATTTACGTATCTTGAGTTACTATTCACTTCTTCCTGCTCCTTCGTCCCCTGCCAGGCTTTTGATCAGAGCACACGGGGAATACAGATGAGTTTTCAAGAACAGCGAGAGGGACATGATTCATTTCCTTCTAACCTTTCCATCAGGAAAAAAAAAAGGAATCAGTGGCCGCTATCAAACAAGGATGACTGTTTTTACAAGACAAAAAGAAAGATCAAATTAGTCTCATCCTTTGTGGCTGCAAATCGCCAGCGGTCCGCTTGTAATGCTCGGTTGACATTGAGCAATAAAGTCGTTTTGTGTGAGCGACTGATGCAATTTAGAAGCGATTTACAAGCTGTGACACAAAGCACACAAGTCAATACATTCATCATTCACAGGTTAGAAACAGAAAATGACGAGGACTTCCAGGAACAATAGTTTCAGCTGCTGAGTTATGAAAAAAAAAATAGATATAATTATCGTGAAAGGACTTTGCCCCCTTTTTTTTTTTCATGTATATCTGACACTGGTCCAGGAGTCATAGCTCTTAAGCATCAAAGCCTACAGTTATGAAATAGCGTTAAAAGCTCTTAAAGCAAAACTGCTGACTGACATCTTAGCAGTGCAAACAAGACATGAAAGGTCAGTCCATGTACCGGTGAATGCCAATAAATATTATGCACTCGCTCAGGTCTAAGAACTTTTAGTCCTTGCAAAGGGTCAGTGGAGTGAATGGGCGCCAATACAAAACAGTTTTTTGTTCATGCCTTCTTTCAGAGGGAACATTTGTGGAGGAGACATACAGTATATCTGAAGCCCTAAAATATGTAACAAAAGCAAAAATGTTGCAATGCTTAGCATTGTGTGTAATTTGCACCTTGAGGATTCTCTTACATGCCATAAACCATGACTCTGTATTCACTGCTGTCCACATTGTTTATCTACACACTTCCCATGATTGAAAATGATGGCATGTATCTCGCAGAGAGAAAAACGGCAGACAAGAATTAGCCGTATGAGGTATAAGTGCCGGCCAATTGACTTTGAAGGCTGCAATGCTGGAGGCGACCTTGTAATTGCAGGCTGAATTAATTGGAACACCTTCTGTGATGGGATCATCCTCTCAAGGAGACAGAGTTGTTTACCCCTTGTCTGGGCCTACCACAAAGCCACCCACCTTCAGCTTGAGCTTACCTTAAAAATTAAATCCTTTTTCCCGTACCGAAGTTCTTTCAGTTGAGCCTGGATTTTTTTGGACTGCAAAGGAAAGATAAGGAAATAAGTGTTAGCTTATTCAAATGGCGAAATTGGTTTTAGATCATGAAGCAGGATTCTGCAGAACAGTCCTTTGTGGCTGGTCCCTGGGCAAAGCTCTGGCTTAAAGGAAGGCCAAACTGAGAAGTAGAAAATATCAAATTTACCCTTCAGTGAACTGCATAGTCCACACAATGATGCAGTCATGCACTGGCTTCTTTCCCACAGTCTAAGCCTGAACTGTTACTCCCACTACACACATTACTTCCGCCATCAGCACAAGCATGCAGGTTTGTAGGTTGCGACAGGCTCTGGCCCGTCATTGGTAAACAGCGCACACTAACATAGCAGTTCTTCACCGCCACCCCCGAGCATGTACAGTGACCGGCTCTGCCCGTAATTTACCCTGCTGCTTCACATCACTGGGCACATCTACCACAGAGGCTGTCTCTTCAATAGTTTGATCCAGGGCCATCCTCAAAGCTGCCCGTGAAGTGAACACTTAAAGCCTCCGCACAGAACCTGGCAGCATTTCAGAGGGTCTTTCTGAGCCGTAACTGAGGCTGAAAAATGTTTTTTGGACAACATACACCGTGAGGCCTTACAAGGCTGGAGCTGCATGGTATGCAAATAAATCTGCTTTAATTCAACCTGAACCACAATGAAGCTTCAATAAATAAAGTACAAATCAATTTTTTTATTCATCCCATGAGGTCGTTTGTTTCGTGGTTTGTCCCAAGAAGGCCATACTGTAAAATGTAGTCCTGCCTCTTCTTCAAAAACAAATTGTACAGTTAAAGAGCGAAATTTAAAACTGCAACTTGTCAAGGGAGACACATTGATTTGTAATTATTAAATAATTGTGACATAGGCCATAAAATAAAATATGAAACTAATTGTTTTCATGTTGGTTAAATAGGGCCTTTCATCTTCTCAATGGTGATAAAACAGATCAAATGAAAGCGTTATTGAGTTGAAGACTGTGGGGTATTCACTTATTTCACAGCTTCAAAACTAAAAGAAATACAGTGACACAATATTTGACAAGCTTATTGTGGTGTAATATTGCTACTAAAGTTTCTCACAAGATGTGTTAAATGTGCTGCTGTGACTCATGCTCCTTGTGAGGAGGATGACTGAGCTGTTAAATTTCAGCAAATGTCCCAAGGACAAACATGGCAAGGTGCACAGTAGTAAGTCTATGCCACTTACGCTCTGCAAGATTTATTATTCATTTATAATTTATAACAGGATCAGGCCAATTGAAAATAAGGGGAACAGATGAGGATTGGTATTATTATTAATTGGTTTATTTTTGTGATCCATTTATGCTTGTCTGCTGCCAGCTGGTCCAACTATTTTAAGTTATTGATATTATTGGAGAAATAGCAAAAGATTACTAATCATAAAACTTGTTACACAATGTCACTTCTCTAATCAAGTAGTTACCTTCTTATTTGAAGCTATGGTGCTGGTTTCCTGACAAAAAATAATTAGCAATAATTTTCTCAAAATCATTATCATGTGATATCCCACATTATCCCTTAATATTCCTTAATTCTGATATCAGTGCTTAATTATGCTCCTTGTGATTTGACAATGATTTAGTATGGAGCTGTAGGAAGAGGAGAGTATAGCTGATCAGTCATGTGAGCAGGAACTTTTAACGTTTAGGTTTAGTGATAGTTTATTCCAAACATGTTATCAATAACAATATATAGGAGAGTCAATTTACACATATTAGATTTTCATATCTACTGCAGACTGCCATCAGTTGCATCCAAGTTCACACCAAACTAAGTACGGTAAAAATCCTCAGATGGGTTTTTGCTTCACCCATTTTACCCGTGATACATCCAGTGGAGACTTGGACTGTTTTCAAAGGCCCATTCCATATCCTAGACTTACTGTGTAGTATATTCGGGGCAAGTTTATTTCTATAACACAATTCAACAACAAGGTGACATTAAAACATAAATAAAAAGCATGATTTAAAATCTAAACAAAAAAGAAAGAAATACAAACAATACAGGAAATCAGTAGTTAAAATAGGATAACGCTTTGGGACTGCAGATTCTGAGCTTTATTCAAAGACAGCTGAGAACAAGTGTGTCTTACACCTGGACTTAAATACAGAGTGTTTCAGCTGATCTGAGGCTTTCTGGGAATTTGTTCCAGACATGTGGAGCATAGAAGCTGAATGCAGCTTCTCCATGTCTGGTTCTGACTCCAGGAACTGATACAAAACCAGATCCAGATGAGCTGAGGGGTCTGGAAGGTTCATACTGGGTCAGAAGGTTACCGATGTATTTTGGTTAGTGCTGTCACGCAATTGAAACAATTGAGAGATTAATTAATTAAGATCTGTAATTAATTAATCAATCTATTTTTAAAATCTCACCTAAAATTGCTGAGAAAAGCCCTCAACTTGAGTTGTTTTCCTTTAAATTCGTTACATTATTGTCGCAGATCAAAATATTGACATATAACAACAAAAAAAAGTGGCTTCATAAAGTAATTTATATTTTTCTAACAGACTTGAACAGATGCAGTCCTAGCCATTTACATTCACTTAGTTAAGAACTTTGCCATCCTCTCTGTCGCAGACGTGCGGTTCTCTCCTAGTTTGGTGAAGAGCGTTGCTGTGGCAACATCGTTGCTGCTAACGTTAGCTGTTGCTGCGCTCGCGGCCGCGTGCTTTGCGTTTATTTGGTGGGCTAAACTTGAGCTGCTTCGGTGAAGAGCAAATTCCTTTCCACTCTACTGTCAGGGTGTTTCAGAAATGTAAATTCCCCCATTCACTGGACCGGCAACTTTCACACGCTCCTCCATTTTCCCCTCTGTTCTCCGCTACTCACCGTTCCTCCCCAGGCCTGTCCAGCTACAATGGGAGTCTACCAGCGTAGCTAAACAAGCCCAAACACAGGGACAGCCAATCAATGTTCACTTCGAGGTGGGACTGGGTTTTCCACCCACAACAATCAAGCACAACAAGCCCACAGCACAAACACACATTTCATAATAAAGGCAACTCGCAAACAGAAAAAGTAAAGTTGGAGATTAAAAAATAGATTAAGCGATTTAAAAACATAACGCACTAAATATGCCTGTAATTAATGAATCGCAATTAACGCGCTAATTTGACACCCCTAATTTTGGTCCCAGACCATTCAGAGCTGACGTTTTTTATTGCTTTAATGTGTTTTTCCAAATTTAGGTCAGAGTCCATCACTGCACCCAGATTTATGTCCTGGTTGGTAGTTTTTAGGTGTTTAGGTTTAGCGAAATGGAGAAGTTCAGAGGGTTCACAACGGCGTGTGCTCTGCGTTGGTGTAACGTGGTGAACCATAATCCAGGCTTTAGTTGTTGGTAGTAATTCACTGCAAAAACTGCAAAAACACCTATATGATGGCACAAACAGAAGCTGGTCACAAGAACACTCAGACCAGCTCATTCTGCAGTAGCATAGTGCTTTATGGGATATAGTATAAAAGGTATACCGGTCAACCACCCACAAGAAAATTTCCCCAGAAAATGCAAATCGATTTTGCTCATTAATGTGAGATGAGGTACTTTGGGATGCTCTCTGGGAAGCCATTTCAAGTCTAAACAAGGTCATGTTCTAAAATGTATGAGTGAATACTGATTTTATCAAAATATAGTACATGGTATGGGTCAAATGTACCAAGTATGAACTACCAAGTGCAGAAGTCCAAACCTGTAGACAGACAAACAACCTAGGTCTCATTTCTGGATCGACATCCACCTGTTTTGTGTAAGTCATAATTTTTTTACCCCAACCTATCCAGTCCGTTTTTTGCTTATCCTTCATGTCCATATACATTTTTATTTTCTTCTGATTTCTGTTTTGGTTTCTTTGCAGCTGCAGGACAGCAGGTTTTGCTTTTCAATAGTAGCTGAAGCTTATTTCGATGTTATCCAGCTCACTCACCGGTGCTTGTGAATTTTCAACTGTACTGTGACACAGAGCCATAAACATCCCTGATGAACGCGATTAGGCAGCACATCATAAATGAAACAATAGCCTAAAGGATGTTAAAATCCTCTGCGGAGGGGTGTTTAACACCATTTGAGACTACCTTGGGGAAAGTCAAGACCCTACATTTGCAATATGACAACAAGGCATACATGTAAAGATGTCAAACTCTGTATTAAAGTATACAATTACTATAAATGAAAATGCAAGAACACAATGCCTTGACCTTAAATTGAAAGAAATCCAAACTTTCCTCTCAAGAGAATTTCATAGTTCTTACTGAAACTTCCATACATTTTGGCTAGTTGTTTTTTTAATCACACTTCAAACATATTCAGTGCTTTCCAAATGCATTAATTTAAATTACAATGTGGTCTAATAGCAGGATACTTTACAGTACAGGGTACAGGGGACTTTACTTTACAGGTACAAGCCAATTCTTCCTCCTCATCCATCTCTAGGTACTTCTAGAAGCATGTTATGGCTATTTATTGTGTTGTAATACCCATGATATACAGCTGAAGTGGAGCTGTGTGACATTGAACATTAAAAATTTACTATTGAGAACATTTCTTACCCTATTTTGCTGTATAGAACAAAAGAAAGTCATAAAGGAACCTCTGTGCCAGACACAACGCAGTAACCCCTCAACATAACTGAGCCTCCTCCATCCACACTGGGAATTGTGGTCTTTCTCTTAAAAGCTTCATTTATCTTCTGTGAACACAGGACTGATGTGACTCATGGAAGCAATCTAATTTTGTTTCATCTGTCCAAAGCATATCCTCCAGAAGCATTGTGACTTGTCAAAATTCATTTTGTAAACTCCCATCTGGCTCCTTTATGCTTCTCCCTGAGATCTGGGGTCTTGGTGGCTCTTCATCTTTCATTCAGAAAGCAGATGTTCTTTGATTTTGGAGATCAGCTTGCATCTTCTTAGAAAGATTTTCATGACAGTTTTTTCCACCATTTGAACTGTCCCTCTGTTACATCTGGGCCAGTAATGTTCTTGTGCAAGGAGGATACTAATGTTATTCAGCATCCTTTTATTAAGTATACTTCCGTTTCAAAGACACAATAACAAAAAAGATGTGAAAAAGACAACTTGAAAGGAAAAAGAATGTAAAATGAAAAATCGCTATCAATAAAAGCATCAAACGCAATAACAACAACAAAAAAATAACAATTAAAAAGCCACATAAATACCAAAACACATAGGATGTATGTGAATAAATCCCCACCCTGCCCAACTCCTTTCTTTGTTTCAATTAAATATAATGTTTTATTCTTTTTAGGAAGTGTTTTTTCTACCTCTCATGGTCTTCCATCAGCAAAAATCAACAAATATAACTTTGTACTGCCGTCCTGGTTGTCACTAGTGACAAGTCTGTATCGCTTTACAACACCATGTCATACATCAGAAACGTTGAAACTAGATCACAGAGCTACAGTTGACATCATGGCAGAGGCGACTAAGAAACGGGAAAGTAAATATGGTAGAGACGATGAGAGAGGGATCAAGCTAGCAACAAATCGTAAGATGTCCAAAGTGAATTAAATTCCATGTTTACACAGTAACCTGACGAGCTACAAATGTAAATAATATAATAGTTGACCATGTTCATCAAGCTTATATCAAAGTAGATGTAATCCATTTTCATCCAATGACAAGCTGCAGTCACAGGTGGAGCTGGATTCATTGTCCAGCAGGTACAATAAAGACCAAACCTCTTTTACTTTGTTGGCAGATTTCTTTTTTTTTTTGAATATTTCTGCATACTTTTTTAATATATACATGTAGATATGTAAAGAGTGGTTATTTAATTCTTCAAGATGATTAGGGTCTTAATTTGGGTTCTTGATGAAGAATATCATGTGAAGGAAACGGGAGAGATGAGCAAAATAATCTTAGTTCATAAAGCATCAATTTGTATAGTATACACAATTATTTAATCAGTCCATTACTGTGTAGTGTTAATCAAAAACAAAATGTAGCCTAATGACTTGCATATCTCACAAACCTATATCTTATTCACAATTGAACATGGAAATGGAACATTAAACAAAGTTTTTAAAGTGAGGAAACCGTCTAAAAAAAAAAAAGAAGGTCATTTTGAATTTTGATGCAAAAACAAAGTTGTCAGAGCAATGTTTGCCACTGTGTAGCAACAGCTCTAACAGTCCATATACAAGAATAGTTTTTTGGAAAATGAGGAGGCCAGCTGTTGGAGTTTTGAAAGAGGAAATTTTTTCCCTTCTTGTTTGATTGAAGCTGTTCGACAGTCCTGCGCATTCTGTGTTTCATTTCATGATGTGCCAAATATTTTCAATTAGTGAAAGATCTGGATATAGGCAGGCTAGTTCAGCACCCACATTCTTCCAAGACAAAGCCATGCTTTTATAATGGATACCGTTGGTGGTTTAATATCGTCTTGCTGAAAGTTGCAAGACCTTTCATGAATAAGATGTTGTCATGGTGGGAACAAAAGCTGCTCTATAAACCTTTCAGCATTGATGTTTGACTTCAAGCTGTCGTAGCTGCCCAATGTGCACTAATAAACCCCGCTAGCACCAGAGAAGCTGGCTTTTAAACTGAGTGCTAATAACAAGACTGATGGTCACTCTCTTTTTATCCCCAAGGACACAATGACTATAGTTTCCAAAATGAATTTCAAATTTGTCTGACCACAGGGTAGTTATTCACTTAGTCTCAGTTTATTTTAAATGAGGTTTGTCCCAGAGAAAGTCTTTTTCGATCATGCTCACATATGGAAGTGTTGTCCAATTCTGGGGCAGCACAGTGGCTTAGTGATTAGGCAAGGTAAGGCAAGGTAAGGCAAGGCAAGTTTATTTTTTATAGCACAATTCAACAACAAGGTGATTCAAAGAGCTTTACAGAGACGTCAAACATCGCCACATAGCACAAAAATAAAAAGCATGATTTCAAATTTAATCAAAAAGAAAAAAAAACATTAGACAAAAACAGTAGTTATAACTTAAAGGGGACCTATTATGGCATCTAATACATATTTTAAGCAGGCCTTGAATGTCTTAAAAACAAGCTTCTGATTGTTTTTGCTAAATAAATTAGAAATTCAGCCTCTGAGCCATGTCTTTATCTTACCTTTCTCTAACCTCATTATCTATGCGGGATTCTGAGTGGGCGGGGAGGCTATGATAATGAGGCACTGTGCTGATTGGCTGCCTGAATGACGCGTAGAAAATGACGGAAGCTCTGGCCGGTGGAGTTGTTGTTGTTGTTCCGGCCAGAGTTAGTTGTGGGTGTGGTTTCACACATCACTCCCGACGTTACGTAAGGATGGGAGCGATGCAGAATCTGAACGGCTTGTAGAAGCCACATCACACTGGATGGCTCATCCAGGCGGCTGTACAGACACTGCAGAATTTGGTTGCTTTCCTCCTTCTCTGCGTTGGCAGGCTGAGGGGAGACCACTTTATATATGTTAAAGTAAGAAAAAAACCTGTTTTTCATAATAGGTCCCCTTTAAGCAGGAATTTGGGGGGCGGTGGGGGCAACAGTTGGCTGCTCCCACACTTGTCGCTTCCTGTTGGTGAGGAAGTCAGTCCACTCACAGATGGGGCTGGATACGTGTAACTGTAGCAGATTGGTGTGCAGGCGGTCTGGGATGATGGTATTGAAGGCCGAGCTGTAGTCCACGAACAGGGCCCTGACGTAGGTCGGCTGGTCCAGGTGCCTGAGTATGCAGTGGAGGCTGAGGTTGATGGCGTTGCTCTGTAGGCAAACTGTAAAGGGTCCAGGAGGGGGTCTGTGATGGGTTTGAGGTAGGACAGGACAAGCTTCTCAAGGCTCTTCAAGACCACAGATGTCATGGCGACAGGTCTGTAGACTTTCAGGCATGTAATCTTGTCCTTCTTTGGAACTGGGACGATGATGGATGTCTTGAGACAAGGTGGCACACAGCATTCAAAGATGGACCAGTTGAAGATGTCTGAAAACACTGGTGACAGCTGGGTGGGACAGTACCTCAGTGTTGCTGGGGAGACGCAATCGGGCCCCAGGGCTTTTCTGGGCTTCAGCCAAGTGAAGACCTTGATAACGTCTCTCTTTGTGAAGGTAAGGGGGGAGGAGGCAGGCGAGGGGGGAGAGGTGGAAGGAGAGATGAGGGGTGGGGTGCAGTGAGTGAGTGAGTCATGGGAGGGTGAGGAGTGGAGGGGGGAGCTCACAGTGCCACTGCGAGAGGAGGGAGGGGGCAGGAGAGTGGAGACAATGGGGGGGCATGGGGTCTCTCAAACCTGGTGTAAAAGGTGTTGAGATCCTCAGCCAGTCTGGGGGAGGGTTGACGACAGGGCTTTTTCTTTCGTAGTTGGTGATGGTTCTGAGGGTCCTCAACACAGCTGCAGAGTCGTTGGTGCCTCAATCAAACTCAAGTTTGGCACTATAGTCCCTTTTAGCGGTTTTAATGGACGTCTTGAGGTCCTGTCTGACCAGCCTGAATGTGTCCATGTCACCTTCTCTGTACGCCTGCTCTTTCTGACATCTGAGCTCTCTGACCTGCTTGGAGAATCTGGGCTTTTGGTTATTGTACCTGGTGATGGTTTTGGTTGGGAGGCAGACCTGCTCACAGAAGCTGATGTAGGAACATACAGTGTCAGCAAAACTGCCGTTGTCATCCTCGGGAGCCCTCAGTGACTCCTGGTCAGTAGACTTCATGCAGTCCTGAAGCATGTCCTTTGCCTCGGAGTCCACCTTTTCACTGTAGTCCTGGATGGTTTGGACATTTTCAGTTGCGGCCTATATGTAGGGACCATCTGTATAATGCTGTGGTCGGAGTGTCCAAGGTGGGCACGGGGTATGGAGCGGTACGAGTGTTTTACGGTGGAGTAGGAGCTGTTTGTAGTTCGGCAGCTCCTGTGAGAGATCCATCACAAGAACTACTGATGTTGGCCGAGAGGTTTCAACGTTGGAGATCTGTTTAGCCAGCCGTTGTAGTGCTTCGCGGACGGGGGCTTGCTGAGGGATGTAAACTCCCGTGAGGATGATGGAAGAGAACTCTCTCGGGGAGTAGTAAGGTTTACACTCAATAAAAACTGATTCCAGGATGCCACAAGAGTGTTAGTGTAATATCACTGCATCCATTCACTGGTTAATAACTAAGTAGAAACACACACCTCCTCTCAACGATTTCCCACTTGCCTTCGTGTCACGGTCCGCTCTGATTAGCTGAAATCCCGGTGTCGGAAACTCTGTCATGCAGCCAGATCTTACAAAAGAAGAGAGCAGAGTTCCTCTGGAAGTTCTTGTTACTCCGTAGCAGA